>NC_056748.1:132595707-132753207 GCF_019279795.1 Protopterus annectens | reverse complement strand
CAATGGTGTTATGAATTGATTTTAAATGTTATTTTCAGAACAGCTATTTTGCCTATTTCTTTAGTGCATTTCAGGATGTCTATAGAACCAAACCAGGAAGGACATCAATCACGACCCCCAAACAAAATCACCTGCTTCACAATGTGAAGCCGCTAAATATACACAGCTTTTTGTAAAGCCAAGGCCTATCATGTTTCTTCCCCCACATTCTTCTCCCATCTTCTGCAGTTGTAACAGCGAAGAACACACATCTCTGTAGAGATACACACACGTCAGAAGCAAAACAGTTATTTCACCTATGACTACTATCTGCCCTCTAAACAACGAAATTATTGCAGGGAGTCAATAGCTGGAACAGCTTGCAACACGAGCTAAGAAAAGGGATGAAGCAGCAGTCCAGCCCTCTGCCAACCTGTATCTACCTGTGCATTTAAAATGGTTAATAATTAAGTGCTGCAGAAATTAAAACAAACAAAAAAACAATGACAGGAGACAGAGTAGTTACAGTACAGAGGCCTTTATTTTCTCGAATAACGGAATGCATTCTACTGATACTGTCAAAATACATGAGAAAGACATGGCTGAAGTACTATGCAATACTTGGAAGGCAAACACAATTGTACTGGGCACATGCCAAACATAACCCATCACTGCTGCATTTTTCATTTGGTTCTATCTTGCAGACTTCTTATTGCTAACCTGACAGTCAGCTCAGTTTATCTAATCGTGTCACATGTCCTCCCTGGGTGTTTCCCCTGTGATGAAACAATACTTAAATAACAGCAAAAGAATTCTTCTAGAAGTGACTAAAAACAAATACTCAAAATTTCAATGCATTCATCAGAAAAGGCATTTACGAGGAGGGGCTTTTCCCTGCACAGTCCCCCTCTTACTACACATTATATTACACACACACACACACACACACACACACACATATATATATATATATATATATATATATATATATATATATATATATAGAGAGAGAGAGGGGGGGGGATCTCTGGTAATTGGTAAAAATACTCTATTTAAATGAATTTTATTCTAAGTGACTGAACAAAGTACATGTCAAATACATTTAGTAGAAATTAGGTATTTGTACGCGATTGCTAAATACTGGAGAGAATGAAGTTTCCCCTTTTTGACAGTATTGTGCGATGTCTAACTTGGTACGGGTGTGGAGGTTCAGGGAGTTTCCCCTAAAAATACCTATCTGAGATGTTCTTAGCCTTTCAATTAAGCCTGTTTTTCAACAATAAAATGGACTTAGAGTGAACTTGGGTGATTTACTACAGCTACCACACAGACGTGTGTGTGTGTGTGTGTGTATATATATATATATATATATATATATATATATATATATATATATATATATATAGTTAAAGATAGATATGTGTATATATGTGTATATATGGTTCCACTTCATATCATCGAATTATCATTTCATTGAATTGCAAACCATTGAGACCAAATAGTCGAAAACCCATTTCATCGAAAACTCATTTCATCGAATCTCAAATCATTGAAAACTATGAAGCAACTACAAATAACATTCCACAATGTTTTTACTACGTTTATGCAGGGGGGCAAGCCCCCCACACCCCCTGTAATTAAATATACCAACTCCAAGGTTGCACTACAGTGGGGTTAGGAAATTACCTTTTTCCCCCACTGTAGTGCAACCTTGGAGTTGGTATATTTAATTACGGGGGGTGTGGGGGGCAGAGCCCCCCACATGGGGGGTGCAGGGGTGCTTGCCCCCCTGCATACACATAGTACAAAGTGTCTGGGATGTTATTTGTAGTTGCTTCATAGTTTTCAATGATTTGAGATTCGATGAAATGAGTTTTCGATTAAATGGGTTTTCGACGATTTGGTCTCGATGGTTTGCAATTCAATGAAATGATAATTCGATGATATGAATTGGAACCGTATATATATATATATATCACACACACACACACACACACACACACACACACACACACACACACACACACACACACACACACACACACACACCTATGTACAGCCATAACCGTATTGCACATGAAGTGAGCTCACTTGAATATATCAATTCATGTTTGACTAGTGTATGCTCCATGGCATACAGGGACACAGTCCTGACTGCAGCAGGTGACCACAGCTCACTGATGAAGTGAGCTCACTCGAATACATCAATTCAAGTCTGACTGGTGCATGCTTCACAGTGTACAGGAACAAAGCTCTGACTACAGCACAGGTGACCACAGCTCACTGATGAAGTGAGCTCACTCGAATAAATCAATTCATGTCTGACTGGTGCATGCTTCACGGCATACAGGGACATAGTCCTGATGACAGCACAAGCAACCACAACACACATATGAAGTGACCTCAGTAGAAAACATCAGTTCATGTCTGCCTGGTGCATTCTTCATGGCATACAGGGACAAAGTCCCGACTACAGTGCAGGCAACCACAACTCACATATGAAGTGAGCTCAGAAGAATATGTCAATTCACATCTGACTAGTGTATGCATCACGGCATACAGGGACAAAGTCTTGACTACAGTGCAGGTGACCAGAGCTTGATTATTAGTATTTGTGCACGCAGAAGCTGGCAAGGGAGGATGGCAATGAGTGTCCACTACCAGTCTGCCCATCCTGGGGGTTGAGGGGGGAGGTTCTCGCTCACCACAGTACTTACGTTTAGTGGGAACACTAGGTGTTGCAACCAGTGGAATCCAAGCCTACTGAGGTAGCCCTGTCCGAGTCCATACTGCACTCATAAGCCATGGAGATATCAAGCATATGGAGGCAGGTTTTCCCCATCAGCCTGTGTGGGGGGGGTGAAAGGGTACACCTCCCTACAGGACCAACAAGCCGGTCTGCTTCCTACCGCCTAACTTGTCTGGAAACATAAGGCCAAATGGGATTCCTTGGCAGGACTGTATGAACTCACAGTTCTCTTGCGTACCCAGAGAATGTCTGACTCCTGTTCACCTGGAACAAATAAGTAAAAAAAAGTCGATTCTGATGACTGGTGCTTACTAATGTGAGGTGTTGTAGTGCCAGCAGTGGGGATCCAATTCCAGGGTTCCAAGCAGTGAAACAGCATAATGCATATTAAAGATGGGATGTACAGCTTACAAGTAGAGAGAGAAGTCTATTAACTTCTGAATCCCACACAGCAGACACCTATGTCTTAGTCCAAGGTGGAAGATAAAATTCCTATCGGTATAGTAGAATGCGTCTCCCCAGTATGAAATGCATAAGACAGCTTCATTTCTGAAACCAGAGTCCACAGAGTAATGAATGAAAATCCAACTGCCAACAATTTACTTACTGGCTGCTGCAAAAAATAATTTTAATTAAAAAAGATGACAGATCAGATATTCTTGCAGCTAGCTTCTTGCGCCAAAATGACCACAATGCCCTGAGTAAAAATATCAGCTAATACTGTGTTAAAGTTATACAGGCACAAAGATGAAACATGGCAGCTATATGTCACACAAAGCTGAAATCACAACACAACCTACTAAAAAGAATGCAAAAGGTGCACAATGGTACCAGAAAAGTTCACGGACCAGGTCACCTGAGTGTTTCATGTTTTCTTGAAACTAAGATGCCTGTGTGACATCTTCCTTCTATTTTGTATCTGAAATGCAGGCAGGCAAATAAAAAGCAAATCCTTAATATCATTTACACTCTCCCAGTTTAACAAAGCTTGATACAGTTTAATACTCAGGCCTCATTTTGTATAGTTTTCTGCATTAATCACAGTCACAGAAAAAGTGGGTTAGGTGTTCTGCTCCTAGGCCTTAAGATGTTCACTCAGTTTCTGCTTCCAACAGCTGTGCCTCATCTGTCTGTTCCTGTTTCAGTCAAACAAGTCCTGATATTTGACTTCTGCTAGAAGTCCGCCTCTGTTCCCAATTTTTACACAGAATTTCACTGTTGAACCACGTGCACAACACTCACCTAACTGAAGGAATTACTGTCACATCCAGGGCTCTTTCTGATCTTGACTTTAGACACAGTGAAGAATAGACAAAACGGATGATGGCAACAAAGAAACAGCTGAGTAAAATTAAAACCAGAAGTGGAGAAAAGCTCACATGAACAAATGCTACACTGCTCTAACCTGCTTTTTAACACACATCCAAGTGTAGAAGGAGACAAAGTCATGCTGAAATTAGTGTAATTTACAGTGTCACCACTACAGTGAGAAAATGTAGGAAGCTGTGTTTCTCTCACACACACATACACACCAAAGTAAGAGTCCTAAACAATGCTTATTTCTACAGGAAAAGAAACAAAACCAGTTACTCCTAAAAGCACCCCCTTCCATGTCTCCTAAAGAGTATGATATTTACTTAGGCCATACAGAAAATCTAACTATTAAACCTAATTTGTTACTCATGGGTAACTAACTACTTGCCCATCTACTGGAAAATGTACACAACCAAAAATAAATATACTCGTATATCCCGCCATTCTGTTAATGCTAATTCCCTAGACCAAACTGTCCTGCCTTCCACTGCATGTGCAAATCTTCTTCAACTTGTCTTCACAAATATTTCCTCAGGCTATTCTCCTCCATGTATATCTCTTCCTCCTTGGTAACATTTGACCATCAGGCTTTTATCTTCTCCCTTAGAATCACGACCACTCACCCATAATCCTTCTATATTTAGGGACTTTTCTAAGATGATTCTCATATCATTTACTGCCACATGGCAACATGATGAAGTTTGTGGGGGGCTATCCCCTTAGTGACATCAAATCCAGTGTAAGAGCATAAGGTACTATCTCCCCAGGGCCAGACACAGCACACGGAACTATATTCCTCCAATAACCCATTGCCAATGCCACTACATATGGAACTATCCCCCCCAATAATTCCATTGCCAATGTTACCGCATATGGAACTATCCACCCAAAGACTCCAATGATTCCAATGTCAATGCCACAGTATTTGGGCTGCAATGACCCCCCCCCCCCAAGTGCCACAGTATATGGAACTATCCCCTCCTCAAAGACCCCAATGATTCCAATGCCACAGCATATGGGAATATTCCGTTCAAAGACTCCAATGCCACAGTATATGGGACTATTCCCACAATGATTCCAATGCCACAATATATAGGACTATCCCCCCAATGATTCCAATGCCAATGCATATGGAACTATCCCAATGATGCCAATGCTAAAGCATATGTACATATGGAACTATGCCCCAATGATTCCAATGCTAAAGCATATGGGCTGTAATGACCCCAGTG
Source organism: Protopterus annectens (assembly GCF_019279795.1). Taxonomy (NCBI): domain Eukaryota; kingdom Metazoa; phylum Chordata; order Ceratodontiformes; family Protopteridae; genus Protopterus; species Protopterus annectens. The sequence goes on along the minus strand of NC_056748.1, from coordinate 132,747,933 downwards.
CCACAGCATTACAAGGCCACATCCCCAATGACAATGTCACTAAATATTGGACCAGCCTCCGAAAACACCAATGCCACAGTGCATGAGACTCTCTCTCTCTCCAATGACCCCAATGCTACAGCACATATTGGACTATCCACCCAATTATTTCAATACCTAGTGTTGCAGCATACAAGACCCCCCCCCCCCCCCAGTGAGCTCAATGCTACAGCATATAGGACTATCCTCCCAGTGATCCTACTGCTGCATCATATGGAACTATCCCCAAATTACCCTAATCCCAATTCTAATGCAACAGCATGTGGGACTTTCTTAACAATGATCCCAGTGCCGCCAGTCCATAGTATATGGATCCATTTCCACAATAACCCAATGTCACAATGTATAAATGAGTCCAATGCTAGTGCCACAGCATATGGGACTATCCCCTTGTGACACCAATGATAATGCCATAGCAGAATGGCCATCCCCCCAGTGTTCCAAACCCAGTGCCATAACATATAGATATATTACCTCAAATGACCCCAACTCCAATAACAGCATATGGAACTATCCTCCCAATAACCCCAATGCCAATGAGCATAAGGGACTATCTTCCTAATGACCTCAATGCCAGTGGCAGAACGTAAGGGACTATCTTCCCAATTACCCCAATCCCAGTGCCACAGTATGTGGGACTATCAGCCAATGACCCTAAAGTCAGATCATGTGCCTGCTAGTTCTACTACCATCTAAAGTAGCTGTACTGAAGTATCAGCTCCTATCCATCCTAAGTGTAAATAGCAAATTCAAAAATAAAGCTATGTGGTGGCATTCTTACATAAACTGTATAACAAAACCAAACAAAAAATACTTGCTGTACAGTACAAATCTCCCTCTTCCCAGCATAAAAAGGACTACGTCTAACTAGCAAAACTCTAAAATATATCATTTAAAAGAGCACGGCACCAAAGGTAATAATAAAACTTTCATTAGTTGCAATAAGAAACTCAGATATCACACTATAATGTTCTGAACTGATTTCGCCCTTTGCACTCACCACACTGCTTCCCCCAGTAACAGACAAACTAACCCCTCCTCACAGCATGACTACAGATCAGGTTCTATCCACAATGGCTAAACCTCAGAACAATAGCTTCATGAGTCTCATTAAGTTACCACTTACTAGGAGTAAACTAGGAATATTGAGTGACTCCAATTGTTATGTACCAAATGCTCTGAAAACTGACACGGTGATACAAGCACATCAAGGTATCCCAGATTCTAGTTGTTAGTATTATCTGCAAGATCAAAGAAAACATCATCGCAGTACTTACAAATAACAAAATTGGTGACCTTCAGTCCCTTGAGTCAAATAAATCTGCCTTTGTGAAAGACAGATCCTGTCTACCTGACCTAGTCAATTTCTTTGAAAAGGTTACTGAAGACCTTGCCAAGGGGGAGACTGCTCATACTGCTTACATGAACCTGGCTAAAGCCTCTGCCACTGTTACCCATGCCGGCATTATTGACAAGTTCACCCATCTAAAACATCCATACATCATGTAACGGATAGCCAAACCATCTCACAGGTAAAATCCATATAATAACGGTCTGCTGTACCTCCTCCTCATAAAAAAATGTTACAAATAATATCTTTCAAGGCTCAGACAGTGGCACTTTCCTCTTTGGCATGTACCTATCTAGTGTGAAAGCAAAGCCAAGGTGCTTTGGCTAACCAAGTCTGCAGATTACTGCAAACTCCCCAATAAACACTTACATTCTCCAAGAAGGGCTTGACCAACAAGTGGCTGGTGTAATATCCATGGTTTCAAACTAAATGCCAAAAAAGTATAACGTGCTTGTGTTTACGAATGGGGCTTCACTAGTTGGCCATACAAAGGATATCTTCTTACAATAGATAAATGCATTAAAGGTCTGGGAAGTTTTGTTGATAACAGGCTATCCTTACATCACTGTGCATCAGTCATGGTTAGGAAATCATTCTACCAGGTTCAGTTAATTTCCAAGGGCATCTCCTCTAGGTTGAAGAAAACCCAAGTTCCTCACTCCACATCTCTCATTAGGTCCAATACTGAATACAATGCTCTTTTTCTTTGGCATCTCTCCCTCTATAAACAGCCTGCCTACAACTAACATCTAGAAAGACCTCAATGATTCCCAGCTAAGACAATGACTGGAATAAGTTCCCTAAGACATCCGGACAGACTAAAAGCCATATCTTCTCCATCCCATACAGGTTCCTACATGGTAATCTCTGCCTGGGCTTTTGTTCTGTAGAAGACTCTGCACTACTAGGCCTCATTCACCTTTGTAAACTCAGACCTGCCAATAATATCCATGCCCAAGCCCTTCATTTTCATCTGCACATAAACAGGACCTGTTGGTGGGAAAGAAATATGAACAAATGCACACCCTACTAAAGGAGTAGACTCCATATGAACTTCAAACAAAGCAACACTAAATCCACCTTTAAGGTCAAACTCATGTGCAATTATAAATACACTCATGAGGTATGCAGTTTAGCTCACCTTAACCAGAATAGTTAATGCATTTCAATTTTACTGGGTTATTCTCGCTAGGGTTCTCAATGGCCCTCTGGACTACTTGCTAAGAAACTAAATAACTATGAAGCCATCGATGAATCACACATTTTAACAATATTAAAGGTGTTTATATTAGGATTTTTTGAATGAGTGATGCAAAAATGTGGATTCCCTGATGTTGCTATTTTTAATCGGTATTTCAGAGAACGTCAGATGTCTGAAAGGGAGACTTGGGATACAGCAGTTTAAGTCCCAAGCTACAAACCATACAGAAACTGAAGTATGTAGTTAATTTTGACAAAGGAATAAATCTGTTTCTTCAAGGTTGTAAAACCACTGAGTCAAAATACTTTAGGTGCAAATGGGGCTTGCCTACCCTGCAAAAAAAAAAAACAGAGACACACCAGGTGTCACCTGAACCCTCAGATTCTTTCACCTACCTTACACTTTATGCTTACCACATTATGCAATGGTCTAAACTATATAATGTCTTTCTAGTCTTGTTTTCTCTTTTAACACTATATAACATGGTTCTGTCTATAACTTCAGCCAGTTAAATGTTGGCTGTTGTGTAATATTTTTAAGTCACAGAATCTGTTATACCCATTTTATGTCCAACTTCAAACTGTTCAAGTATTAAGATATTTGTTACAGAACTGTAATATTTTGATATTTTAATGCTGCCACTGTTGGTTGTGACACTGCTAATCCTTTATTTTGCAAACGTCTATCAAAGGCTGGGGCTGCAAAAATATTATGAAAGGACCAGCTCATTTACCTGGTTAACAAACAAATTACCTTCTCTCTACAGTTTCTCACATTTCCTTAGTTTTCAAAATTAGTAGCATTTCCAGTTTGATCCTGTGGGTGTGTAAAGTGCCTTCATTTGTCAGTGCACAAACCTTAAGTACCTATTTGTGGGTATGCTGCTATTTCATGGATGGTGAATGGCACAGTGGTGAAGCAGTAGCACTGTCACCTCACAGCATGAGGTTCTCCTGTTCGATTCTTGGCTGGAGTGCCTTCTGTGTCTGCATGTCCTCCCTGCGTTCATGTGGGTTTTCACTGGGTACTCCGGTTTCCTCCCAAGTTACAAAGACATGCGTCCGAAGCATTTCTCCTTGGGCCTCCACTGAAAATTGACTTTGTTCCAAGTCGGACCTTCCAGGTAAACAAATGTTAAATAAATAAATAAAATTCACATGCAATAACAGAACCCTTTTTTGAATTTACAATACTTACACGGAAACAGGCGATGAACCATGTCTGTAGACAAAGTTTATGTTAGATCATTGGCTTTTTTTTCCATATTAAATTTTGTTTCTGTTGTACTTTCAACAACAATGTTATCAGTATGTTTCATTTCACTGTTTCATGGCACGAGATAAGGAAAATAAAAAGTGAATAAGGGATTCATCCACTGGCTACAGTAGTGGTGCTGAAATCAATTATCAGGGGTAATAATCTAATGAATCTGATATACAAGACTGACTTCATTGTGAAAAGAGATGTAGCCCTTCCTGCAAATCAGATGACTTGTGTTCAACTAGTAGTACTGGCACTGAAGGGGTACCTCAGGAAAGGAGGGGAATGATTAGCTTATGTTGGTTCACCCATCCTGGCAGGATGCAGCCTAGGTTCGCTGCAATATGTCAGCATTAAGAACCTTGTGTGCTCCATGATGAAAGCAGTTGTACTACTTAGTATGTGGCTGTGGATGTGCAGAAGTGAGTATACACCTACTTCTTCTTCTTTTGGCTTTTCCCGGTTAGGGGTCGCCACAGCGGATCATCTATCTGCTCATGATTGGCAGTGGAGTTTTACAGTGTTGAGTTGCCAGCCCGGCGCCCAACCTGCCACAGAAGGCACACACATGCACACACTCACACCTAGGGCCAATTTAGAGTGTCCAATCCACCTACTGCATGTCTTTGGGATGTGGGAGGAAACCAGAGCACCCGGAGGAAACCCACGTGACCACAGGGAGGACATGCAGACTCCGCACAGAAGGCACCCCAGCCAAGAATCGAACCGGAGAACCTCTTGCTGTGAGGCGGCAATGCTAACCACTGCACCATCATGGCCACCCAAGTGAGTATACATGTACAAACACAGCAAATATGGGGAGCTCCTACACACACCTACAAAGACAGCAAATATGGGGAGCTCCTACACACACCTACAAAGACAGCAAATATGGGGAGCTCCTACATACACCTACAAACACAGCAAATATGGGGAGCTCCTACATACACCTACAAACACAGCAAATATGGGGAGCTCCTACATACACCTACAAACACAGCAAATATGGGGAGTTCCTACATACACCTACAAACACAACAATTATGGGGAGCTCCTACAAACACAGCAAATATGTGAAGCTCCTACATACATCTACAAACACAGAAAATATGGGGAGCTCCTACACACCTACAAACACAGCAAATATGGGGAGCTCCTACACACACCTACAAACACAGCAAATATGGGGAGCTCCTACACACACCTACAAACAAAGCAAATATGGGGAGCTCCTACACACACCTACAAACACAGCAAATATGGGGAGCACCTACACACCTACAAATACAGCAAATATGGGGAGCTCCTACACACACCTACAAACACAGCAAATATGGGGAGCTCCTACACACACCTACAAACAAAGCAAATATGGGGAGCTCCTACATACACCTACAAACACAGCAAATATGGGGAGCACCTACAAACACAGCAAATATGGGGAGCACCTACATACATCTACAAACACAGAAAATATGGGAAGCTCCTACACATACCTACAAACATAGCAAATATGGGGAGCTTCTACATACACCTACAAATACAGCAAATATGGGGAGCTCCTACATACACCTACAAACACGGCAAATATGGGGAGCTCCTACAAATGCAGCAAATATGGGGAGCTCCTACCTACACCTACAAACACAGCAAATATGGGGAGCTCCTACACACACCTACAAACACAGCAAATATGGGGAGCTCCTACATACATCTACAAACACAGCAAATATGGGGAGCTCACAAATGTGCCTGTGCAGAAGAAGTGGGTGTTAAAATACACAACCTCCAGCAATATGACACTGCACTATTATCCTTGACCTCCATGTCAGTCCAAAAATGAGGTCAGGTTGAGACCATGGAAGGTTAAGGAAGGTCCAGTACACTTGGTGAATGAGGAGAGGCAGCTTTTGGTCAGCTGCATTAAGGAAGGAGAGAAAAAAATAAAATAGATACACCGTTACTCAATATATCAATTGATCTTCAAATGAATTGTCTGTGGTGGATTACACATGAGCACTACTCATGGGTTTCCCTCTCAGTGCTTACATGTTTTATGAGTCTCAGAGTCTCAAATGGCCATAGCACACAAGTTCTTGGCAGGGCATCACATTACAGAAATATGAAGGCATTCCTGTCCACAGGATCCACATTTCCTGATTCTTATCAAACACAGAGAAATCAAATTAACAAGAAAAAGAAAAAGTACACAAAATTATAATACTCACATATGGAATCTGTATTGCATAAACTTGAAGGCATACATCTAGATGCAAGAGGAAGGGAAGATTAAAGTTGTACACAGTCAAGGGTCCTCTCAAAGATCAAATGATGAAGTGAATACCTAAACATCTGTTAAATCTTAATTTGCAGAGCCCTCTGCAATGGGTATAAACTTGGATAAAATCATAAAGTAGTATTCACTGCTCCCAAAACTATGTGAGGTAGGAAGAAGAGATGTTAAGTGAAACAAGGTCAGAAAGCTAAATGATTTTTCTTCTGCTTAGCATCTACTCAATCATTGTAATTCTGTCCGTTTGTTCTCTAATCAGGTGACAGACAATTATAGCTCAGTCATCATCCGGGCAACCACCAAGAGATTTGTTATACTCCCAGTCACTCCCCCTGCATATTGAGTAAAGTGATTCAAGGGTGGGCATGTAATGGGTGTAACATAGAGCTGTAACTCTCGCCATTCCAGAAGTGACATAGCCCCTCTGGCAACCCTGGCCCTCACTCAGCTGGCACCTCTCACTAGCTCTCCCATCTCCACTGGGGATACACTGGCAAGACATGTACCTGCAAGACACCTCAAAATCTCCTCCCGGGAGAGGATACAAGGCTTCCCCCTGTCATTTCTGTTTAACTGGTTCCTCTAGCACCTAAACCATTAACCATACCTGGATCAGCCATGTCATGAAGGGTTCAATCTTGAAGCAAATGTGCCAATAGAAGCCCTACTCCAACAGCAGAGGTCAAACAACTTTGCTAAGCAAAAGGCAGCACCAAAGTTGTTTCAGCACAACCAACCATCGTGGACGTGTTTTAAATTTTATTTAATTGGAACTGGTAGGTTGGTTGTATCACAGATGTCCACCCAAGACCTAGTTACATAAAAAAAGGTAAAAAAAAAAAAAAAAAAAAAGGCAGCAAAAAAACAAAGGCTAACAGATGGTAACTGTGCAGTAAAGTCAAAGCAATACGTAACTCATTAAAGTCACAGAAAAACCTGTTAGCTTGAACAAAGATGACTGGAGAAGAAATTTAAACAACTGTTGAAAGAAAGGAAGCTAAGAAATCAATCATAAGTCTGTTTGCAATTAATAAGAGAAGAAAAAAAGAGGAAGATGCTGCTAAAGTTTTATGCAAACTGCAAGCTGCATCAACACTGAGGCAAGGAGGAAAGAAAAATATTTGAGGCCAGTCTAAACATACAATTCCTAAACAATAAAAAATATGAATACAGAAGTATGGGACAAGAGGTTGCCTCCAGTGTTTAGGTACCACACTACACTTTGTCCGCTGTTAATGGTCGGTAAGGACATGAAGTGGTGCTCCAGAGTGGTTTGGAAAGATCAAAGGTAAGGTACATACACATAGAGGAATTTATTCTAGATTTTGTTGGAATAAGACACGATTTTGTGACTTGAGAAAACTGCATGTTGTGTTACTACTAGTCAACATGAAACAACCTGTACTGCTCCAAGTAACCTACTGAATGGTCAAATGTTATGGTACCTCCTAAGTTGAGATCATACCTGTGATAAGGTCATTTAAAGATGAATGAAGCAAATATATAAGCTGATCTATGCTTGACAGCCAGGCCTCAGCCAGTAGAACAATGATACTCCCAATCCAGGGTCTGAACAAAAAAATGGAAGATTTTGTTAAGGAAAACATTTTATAGCTTGGCAGTATGTGTCGCTGACTGCAAAATCAGTTGACTGCATTCTGCTGTTGGAATAAGTATTTATTTGTCATGAGTGTGACAAGCTTCCTAGGTAAAATAATTGGTACTTCTGTAATAGGCTGTTATATATTTGACATTTTTTCTATTATATATCAAAGTGCATGGTAAAGGCGATAGCTGGTTACTAAAATATATGAAAGCTTGGAAATGTTCACGTTTTGCACCTGACAGTTTTGTTACAGCCTAATAATCAGGCCTGTCTCCATCTCTGGCTGCTTACCAAATAGTACAAATGGCGGTTCCACTTGAAAACATCGAAATTTCAAAATATCGAACTTCATATGGTCGAGACCATATGATTGATATTTCGAAATATCGAACATTTCATGTGCAACCAAAAAAAAAATTAAAAAGAAGTGTATGCAGGGGGGCAAGACCTTCTGCACCCCCCCAACATTAATATTCCAACTCAGAGATCGCACTACAGTGGGGTAAAGGGAAATCTCCCATTTAGCGCTATATACAGAAGCGCTAAACGGGAGATTTCCTGTACCCTGTCTGCAGTGCCATCATAGAGATGGCACATTCACAGTCACAGTCTGCAGGGCACCTTACTGCCCTGCAGAAACACTACTTTTTTCTGTGTTTACTCACCTTTTTCTTCCACTTGAAAACATTGATCTTATGAAAGGTCGATCATATGGTCTCGACCATATGACATTTGACCTTTTAAAAGTTCGATGTTTTCAAGTGTAACCAAATGGCATAGCCTTTGTCTTTTTAACATTTAGGGTTAGCTATTTACTGCTGACCTAATATTAGATAACATTCCAATGATCTTAGAAATTAGCACTAATGGATGTAACCAATGGACCTATTTTCGTCAAGACCATATCATCAGTATAGCAGGTGATGTTTTCCTGTGAACTGAGTGAAAGACCAGCACTTGTAGGAGTTCAAGGATGGACTCATGTGGTACACCTTCACTGAAGTGAAGGAATTTAGACATCGATTTGCTAAGCAGTACCTTCTGTATGGGTTCTCAAGTACAGGGTGAACCGATTTAAACCACCTGTCTACGAGATAATTTTTTTTCCATGGGGAAATTTGTATATCTCCCATACATCTTGATAAAATGAGGTTGTCTTAGTACACAATTATATTTTGGCAAAGAATTTCTTGTTGTCTCCTATATACATGTGCTATGGGATGTTTGTGTCTTTTGAGGTTTAATTAATTATGTTTGATTCTATGGGCAGTGTCAGCAGATCATTCTCCAAGATGCAATGTTTCCAGGCAGAGCATAAAGGAACAAGTACACACTCATGGCAAACCAATACTTTTGGTGGACCACCCTCACTGGAGAGGACAGTCCAGGGCTCGTCAAATGAACAGATCACCTGTCAGCTCTATCATGCTGATAACTGGGTGCCAAAGCTGTATGTCCTGAAGAAAAGAGCTACCCTGAAGTGGGCTCCCCCACCCACTGATAATGCATCTGTTATACAAAGAAACCAGAAATGGCAAAATAAATTGCTACTCCATCTTCAATAAGATTGAACAGACCCACCTATTAGTTCAGGAAGCACTGGCAAGGATCTTAAATTAGAAGCCGATCTATCAGGAAATAATAAATGTGCTATAAATGACAACAAGCCAGTTACTGCAGCACCACCATGTGAAACTACACTAAGGGAATGGTGCATCTCATGGCTGCCACCACCCAGGCAGCTACAGATGGGTCATTACATGTATATGCACTACCACCTAGGAAGCCAGATCTCTCATCTCAGCCCAGTATATAGAAAGAACTGACAGTGGGAGGTATCCAGCTCTATCCAAATAGGGAAACACTCTACAATAAGATCAGGGAGGGCAAGCAAACAAACACAGCAACACTCGAACTAAGGCCACTGTATAAAAGGATCCTGGGAGGGAACCACCGTCAATCAGTCATCCAGAAGGTCTTTCAGCTGCAAAACCCTTGTCAGCAGTTCTGTAGAGCAATATGTGGCTGGAGGAAAAATGACAACAAGCACTTTGTATTTTCTCTCTATGTCAAAGGGTCATAGGTTACAGATTTGAAAGGATAAGTCCAGATGAAATCACTTTAGCTATCAGATCTAGGAAATTCTCTCCAATACTCTCCCTGTGGGAGGAATAAAGACAGCTTGTTGATAGGTTAGTATTAGGCTATCTGCCCTCGTGGGCCATTTTAAGCCTAGACAATTTCCCCAAGGGTGAGAATCAAACCTTGTACTTTATGTTTGTGAGCTAAACACTTTAACCATTATGCTAGCCCCCAAAACCCCTACAAAAATCTCACTCTGACTGCTCACCAAATTATATGGAGTAAGCATCCAGCATGTCCAAAGACACCATTCAGTGACACTGAGGCAGTAGCAGAAGTGCCATCAGGGACTAAATGGTGACCGTACAGAACCTCACAAACAGTATGAGCTCCATAAAATCACAGAGGTCCACAATAACCAAAATACTTGTCCTACATCAAAATTCTTGGAACTAGGAAAAGAACTGAGTAAAACCTACTTCCCTTTTCTATTCTGTGCACAGGCTCTGTAGTTCCCTTGAGAAGGACAGGCAGAGAGACTAAGATGACAACAAAACTGATTGAATTATTACAACATGCCTTGACAGAGGCAGATCTAGCAATTCCAAGACATAGCTTTTTTTATATTCTCCAGATCCCACCTGCCCTGGTTAACGTTAACAGTTTAACATGTGGCAAACCTATAGAACTGGCACCAACTGGTGTGTGACTACCTTGCGAGGGCACTATACAGGTTGACACAGAGTAGCCAGCAACATCTGAGGTTCGAGCAGACAACTCTAGTTAAAATGAGGCCTCATTGTCCTGAATGCTAGGATGGTCTTAATTGTAAAAATGGCTGACCATCATTTGAGTACCCTGTGACAATCACTAAAAATGTCTTAAAAAGACTACTCCGCTAGAATCTACTGAAAAGGAGAAGAAGATCTGGTGCAGGTTCAAAATGATTAATCAAGTCTGCTTTATTGTCCCCACAACTGTTAGCCGTCAGTTGTGTCACAAAGTTCCTCCTCGACTTTACACTCTAAGAACTCCCTGGCATCTCTCTAACTTGCCCCTTCAAGCCATACTCCCTCACAGGCAGCAACTGGGAGAAATGCATAGTGTAAGTAATTGGTGGGTGAGAGAACTGAAGTTAGCTGACACTGCAAGTACTTAATCATATCCAACCACTGGAATAATGAAATGGTGAAATCCTTAACTGAAGGAGCTTCCTAATGACACACACGTCAATGCACGCCATATAAGCTAGCTTGAATCCCCCCTCTCCCCAACTAAACTAATGGCACTCTCCCATGTGATCACAGGTCCAGCCCTGGCCAAACTATCACTTTCCCTCTGTGAATGAGTAAGCTGACAAGTGCTACACATTCCCATACCTCCATCTGGCCTCTCCAGTGCCTTTGCCAATAATCAAACTTGGGGCATCAGGATCAAAGTCAGGGCTCCACCCTCTATGCCATGGAGCTAGGCATTCATCAAATAGTACAGTTTTGTACCTACCAAAAATGTAGATGTTCGAGTGCTCATACAGCTGCAGTCATTACAGATGGGTTATCCTGCCGTCAGGCGGGTCCTCGGTCGGCCGAATTCCAAAGTCTAGGTCCGGCGTCGGTTGTCGTCGCTTCTTCCCCGACATCAGTGCGGCAGGGGTATAAAAGAGGCAGCCGACGCCATCTTCTTCAGTTTTTCTTGCCCCAGATGTCAGGTGCCCCCAGAAGGAAGGCAAAACATAAACTTATGTAATCATGCAATATAGATTAATCAAAAAACAGTAGTTGCAAGCAAATACACCATAAAAGAATACCCCAAATAGGTTGTATGAGAAGGTGTTTGTCATAAGGCCTGTCCTAAGAGGGGACGGAGGGGGGGTAACCTGGACTGCAGCTGTATGAGCACTCAAACATCTACATTTATGGTAGGTACAAAACTGTGCTATGTTCATCGTGCATACAGCTGCAGTCATTACAGATGGGAAGAATCCCAAAGCTAAGTAGGGGTGGCAGGCACTAAGTGGAACTAGGAGGGGCAAGGATGCCCTGCAAGTCTGCTGTGGCAAATCCCACTCTAGATTTAGAGTATAGTGGAAGGTGACAGTGTTTGGAGAAAGTGTGCACTGAACTCCAAGTGGCTGCTTCCAAAATGTCCTTGGTAGGAACCCCCCTAAGGAAAGCTGCAGAGGTAGCTGTGGCCCTGGTGGAGTGGGATCTGATGCTTGAAGGCACAGTTTTTCCATGAAATGAGTAACAAAAGCGTATGCAGTGGGCTATCCATTTTGAGATTGTCTGTTTGGAAATAGCCTTTCCTTGAGCACCTGTAGCATAGGACACAAAGAGTTGCTCGGATTTCCTGAATGGCTTTGTCCTGTCCAAATAATAACAAAGTTGTCTGTGAATGTCCAAGGAATGCAGTAGTCTTTCCCCTTTGTTTTGTGGATTAGGATAAAAGGTAGGTAAGTGGATAGTCTGATTCAAAGCTACACTGGATACTACCTTTGGCATGAAGGTAGGGTTGGTTCGTAAGGAAACTCTGTCCTGATGGAAAATGATGAAAGGTTGCACAGCCATGAGGGCCTGTAGCTCCGAAACCCTGCGTGCTGAGGTGATAGCCAGAAGGAAGGCTGTTTTCCATGACAAGTATTGTAGTTCTGTTGAAGCAGCTGGCTCGAAGGGAGGAAGGGTCAGCTTTTCCAATACGAAGTTGAGGTCCCAAGCAGGGACTGGTGGTTTCCTTGGGGGTTTTATATTCTTTGCCCCTCTGAGGAACTGTCTTAAGAGAGGATGAGAGAATAAAGGAGGATCTGTGTTGTATTGTGCAGAAATGGCTGAAGCATAGATTTTGATGGAGGAGAAGGAAAGTCCACTGTATAACATCTCAGCTAGGTACTGTAAAATTTGAGGTAAATTTATTACCCAAGGATTCTGGCCCTTTTCTTGATTCCAGGTACAAAATCGATTCCACTTGGCGGAGTAGGCTTTTCTAGTAGAAGGTTTTCTGGCCTCCAAGATGACATCCTGCACCTCCTTGGAGAGGAGAAACTGTTGGGAAATCAAGGAATTCTCCATGCAGCTAGATTTAGAGTTTTGAGCTGGCTGTGAAGAGTCTTGAAGTTGTGCTGGGACAACAGAAGAGGGACTAGAGGTAGGATCCATGGTGGGGAATGTGTCAGGCTCTTCAGGAGCGGATACCAGTCTTAGCTTGGCCAATCTGGAGCAATGAGAATCATTTTCGGCCTCTCTGCTCTGGCTTTTAATAGAACTTTGGGCAGCAGAGGAAGAGGCGGAAAGGCATAGACTGTCAACGTTGTCCAATTGAAAGAAAGTGCGTCCACTTTCCAGGCCTGTGGATGATAGGTCCTTGAACAAAATTTTTTCAATTGGTAATTTCTGTGGGTAGCAAAGAGATCTATGTCTGGCTGTCCCCATGCCTGAGTAATCTTTGTGAAAACTTGAGGATGCAACTTCCATTCATGTGGATCTGTCATATTTCTGCTTAGGCTGTCTGCCAGTGTGTTTTCCTTCCCTGGCAGGAATTGTGCCTGACGTTGAATTTGCAATTCCAGTGCTGTGTTCCATAGGGTCATGGCTTGCCTTCACAGGGGGTATGAATGAGTTCCCCCCTGTTTGTTTATGTACCACATCACTGTGGTGTTGTCTGTCCTTATCAGTAGCTGGCCTGGGTGCAGTAGGTCTTTGAAGGCCATAATAGCATTTTGCACGGCTAGCATTTCCTTTTGGTTGATGTGTAGGTGCTTCTCTTTTTGGGACCATTTTCCCTGAATGCACTGATCTGTCATGTGTGCGCCCCAGGCGTAGTCTGAGGCGTCTGTTGTGATGATTTGAGTTGCTTGAGGTACGCAGAAAGGGAGACCTATGTTTCTTTGGCATGCTTGAGCCCACCACAGAAATTCCTTTTGAAGGCATGGAATGAGTGGTATAATTGTTTCCAAGCTGTGGCTGTGTTGAGAACATAAGTTTTTTAGGTACCATTGAAGTTTCCTCATATGCAGCTTTGCACATGGGATTAGTAGGATGCAAGATGCCATGAATCCCAGAGCCTGCAGGACTTTCCTTGCAGTCAACCTGGTGAAGGTTGCCATTTTGCTGAAGTATTGAGACAGTTGCCCTGGTTTGTCTGGCGTGAGGTAGGCCATCTGGGTGGTTGTATTCAAGCTGGCACCCAGGAAAATTATTTGTTGGGAGGGTATTAGTTTTGATTTCTTTTTGTTGACTGTGTATCCCAGAAAGTTCAACAGTTTTATTACAAACGCCAGGTGTTTCAGAAGTATGTCCTTGCTGTCCGCTTGGATCAGGCAGTCGTCCAGATATGGGTATATTTGTATTCCTTGAAGTCTGCAGAAGGCGATTACTGATGTCAGGCATTTCGTAAACACTCTGGGCGCAGTAGATAAGCCAAAGGGCAATGCAGAGAATTGATAATGGGTTGAACCTGCAAGAAATCTGAGGTATCTTCTGCAATCTTGTCTGATAGGGACATGCAGGTATGCCTCCTTGAGGTCCAATGTTACCAGCCAAGACTCCTTGCCCAGCATGGGAAGAAGCTGCTGTAATGTGAGCATCTTGAATTTTGGTACCTGTAAATATGTGTTTAGGATGGATAGGTCTAAGATAGGTCTCCAATCTTTGTCTTTCCTTGGTACCAGGAATAGTCTGGAATAAAACACTTGACCTTGTTCTTTTGCAGGTACCTCTTGAATCGCTTTCATGTCCATGAGAGCTGAAATTTGTTTTTGTGCCTCTGCCCTTTGATTTTGTGGCAGGTTTGGCATGCCTCTCATTTTTGGAAGGGTGTGAAAGTGGAACCTGTCGCCTCTGTCTATAATGTCTAGAATCCATTTGTCTTTTGTAACAATATGCCAATTTTTTGAGAATAATGCCAGTTTTCCGCCCAAAGGTGCTGCCATTAAAGCTTTGCTTGGCAGGTAAAGGGGGAAGTCATTGTGTCTGTTTTCTGAACGACTGTGATCTATCTTCTCCACCTCTTGGGGTTGGTGCTTGCCACTGTCTGGCTCTGAAAGATCCTTGAGGTTGCCCTCTACCCCTTGGGCGTCTGTATCTGCCCCTTTGAGGTCTGTCCGTAGCTGGAAAGGACCAATTTTTTGAAGGCCAGTTTCTGCTGAAACGTGGAGGTTGTACCTGCAGGAAATCTTTCACTGTTTGCATTGATTTAGCTTTTTCCTCCATTTTCTTTAGTACCTCCTCAGCTTTAACACCAAACAATACATCTTTTTGAAGACGTGCATCTAATAATTTAGCTTTGACATGATCTGGTAAGGCTTTCTCTTTGAGCCAAGCATGTCTACGTATAACAGACCCCGTAAAAGCAGCTCTACATGAGGCCTCTAAAGCATCAAAACCACACTGCAAGGTATGTTTACCCACTTGCTCTGCACCATGCAACAAATCCTGCAACTCTTTTAAATCTAGTTGTTCTGGTTGTGTCATTTTGCTTTTCAACTGAGATAACAAAAACTGTTGATACTTTAACATATGGAACTGACAGTTTAATGCCCTCATGGTTAAAGTGGCCGAGGTGTACACCTTTTTCCCCCACCTTTCTAAAGCTCTGAAATCTCTCTCTGAAGGTAATGGCTTTTTAGCAGTAGAGGCCTTAATTCCCTTGGGACCCTGTGAAATAGTTTCTGGGTCAGCAGTATGGCTTTTGTATAGGAACTGGTGTGAATCAGGAACCCGGTAATACCTGACTGGTTTAACAGGAGCTGGAGGTAAAGAATCTGGATTAAGGCTGGCTTCTGTGTACACATCATCCAATATATCTAAAACAGGAGGGATAGCCAGGGGCCTATGCTGGGGGAGCAAGAGAAAATCCCTGAGCCTTTTCTTGGAATCTGAGTAATCTTGGCCTTCCCAGTGAAAGTGTTCCCTCAATGTATGTAGGGTTTCCCCAAAAGAGTAGTCCTCAGGGGGGAAGACCGAGGGAATAGACTCCTCTGCATCAGAGTCTTCAAAAGGAGAATAGGCATAGTCCTGGTCCTCAGAATGTTCAGAGGTAATAGAGGCTTGATCTGAGGAAGGGTAGTCTTCCTCTAATCTGGGCCTTTTGTCCGAGGGGGGTTGAGAACCCCTGATAAGAGTAATCAAATCCTCAGCCATTTTGAGCATCTGTTTTTTAGACATGGGGCCTTGAGAGGGGGTCTGAGGTCCCTGTTTTTTGGTTTTCATGGCTGCTTTAGATTTAGTGAAAGCTTTAATGGAGAAGGAAGAAGGCCTGAAGACACCTTGAGAAATGGCAGGCCTGTCAGAACTCTGAATTTCCCCGCCAAGAGTGGCGTCGGTATCTGTAGTAGGAATGGGGACCGAGGAGCCTGCGACCTCGGGTACTGAAGACACCGGTAGTGTTGTGTCATCGGTACTCAGGGGCTGCGTAGGCGCCTCGCTGAGAACTGGAGAACCGGTAGTCGGCCTTAGTGTGGTGTCAGTAGTCAGTGCGGACCTCGTATATCTGTCCTTATCTTTGCGTCTTTTACTCAAAATTGGAGTCGGAGTATCCGACGACATAATATAATTAAATTTTTTACCAAAATAGTGAAGGGCGAACTCCGCCCGGCGCTTAGTAGTGCGCTTGTTGAATCTAGCACAAAAACGGCAGACCGAGACGTCATGGTCTGGGCCTAAGCAAGGTATACAGAAAGAGTGGAAATCCTTATGCGGTATTTGCTTCCCACATGAAATACAATTATTAACTTTGTCTGACATCGGTCTGAGGCAAGAAAAGTTTCCCCAACGGGGTACTTAGCTTTCAAGAAGACTTCGGCTGAAATATTTTCGTAAATCTCAGGAGCTGGCCGACCGGCCGGCACTTGCGAACTGCTTCTGCTTCGGGCACCACACGGCAAGAAAGACTGAAGAAGATGTCGTCGGCAGCCTCTTTTATACCCCTGCCGCACTGACGTCAGGGAAGAAGCGAGGACCCGCCTGACGGCAGGATAACCCATCTGTAATGACTGCAGCTGTATGCACGATGAACATCTGCTTTTGTTGACACTTGCTAATTCATAAATATATCGGAAGAATGAAAACTTGATAATGTGCAAATAAACAGACAACATTTAATTTCAGCAGACAGTAAAACAAAACATTTTTGCAGGTTATCCACCCTGCCTCCAAGGTGGGGTTCACCCGTATATCCTCATGTCTGAATGTACCATTGTCAAGGTTACATAAACTTTTACTAAAGAGAAAAGTTAGTTAGTTTCGAAACTTTATCTTTTCTCTGTACTCCAAGTTACCTGACAATGAGGACAGTATACACAATACCACAAAAGCATTCTTAACAAGAAAAGACTGAACAAAATCATACTGCTATGTCAGTAGCTAGTGATATCGGCAGGGGCGGTGCTCGGCACAGAACAGTTACAATATCTGAAGACAAAGGACAGTGAACGTGGCAGAGAGGATCACTTTTCAGGGTTTGGAATAACTCTAAGCAAATGCAGAGAGACATATAGCCAGGAAACTCAAATCTGATGTATGAGCCTCCATGAATTAAAATGGGAGCAGGTTATTTTTAGGATTCCAGACAGGTAACGGAGGAAACCAATCCTTTTTCCAGACAATAACTGCAACACTGTAGAGAATATCAAGCTATCCAAGAAATACATGGAGCAACTTAACCAGAGTATACATTAAAGGGCAAATTAAGTGAATTAAAGCAGTTATGTTCCATGTTTCAAGAAGTAGAATGCAGACTAAGATTCCAAGCAACTGATTCAAAGGATCAGGTGGAAAGGATGAGCTGGGACTCAAGGTCACAGAAGTGTCTGACTGACTTTTTTAATTTCGTGCAAAGGAATGCAGGTGGGGGGGCACAATGTTTGAAGTTAGCTATATTTAACAACAAATGCAAAAAAAAACTTAGGGTTCTTATACCATATGAAGTAAAATTATGAAAGTAAGTCTGTTAAGACATTTAAGGGATGGGGAACTACGAAGCTGACAATGAAATGGAGATCCTTAACTTTAATTTAATTAATTAATTGTATTTTTTTAACATTTGTTAACTGGGAAAGTCCGACATGGAACGAAACCAATTTTCAGCACAGGGCCAGGAAGAAATACTCTAGACACATGTCTTTGTGACGTGGGAGGAAACTGGAGCACCAAGTTGAAACCCACATGAACCAGGGAGGACATGCAGACTCCACACAGAAGGCACTCCAGCCAAGAACTGAAGCAGAGAACCTCATGCTGTGAGGCGACAACACTACCGCTGCACCACTGCACCATCACTGCCAACTTTTAACACTGCTTAACAGAGCTTAGTTCAAAGAAATGAATTCCCTCAATAATTTATTAGTAATTAAACGTGAAACCATAAGATATAATACCGAATGTACTTTTACTACACTAAAAAGTTACTGTATGCCAACTCCAAAATGTTGTGTATTCACACACTGTGGGGCTTTACAGTTATACAGCACTAGTTCTGTGCCTAACCTTTACTGGATATCACAGCCTACTGGCAATCAGCTTTGGCTGGGATTCATAAACATGGTATTTATGACATACAGCCACAAGGCAAAAATAAGCCCCTTATAAAACAAAGCTGATTCACAGAAAACCAAACAAAAGAACTACAGAACAATTATGGCAACATGCACCAAAGGAAATAGAAGTTATGTTCTTACCATAACGTTCCATGTTAGTTGTCTTCTTCTCGCCTTCTTCTTGCTGGATGGGTTCGGAGCCGACCTCGGCTCTGACTAAACCACTCTAAAAGCTCGAGAGTTGGTTCCACCAGCTCGAGGCTCCCCTTATATCCCACAATGCTAGGCGAGAGTTACCTCAGATCTCGTTTGTAAGCTAACCCCAGCTCATAATAGTAACAGTATAACTGTAAATAAAGTCCACCTCTAACCACAGGAAGAAAGAAGGGTGACCTAAATCCTGAACTAGGAAATATGCAAAATAGCATATGTCTAAGAAAGAGGTGGTAGAAAGAGAGGTCACAATCACAACTCCTCTAGGTCTGTCCAGGCCAGGGGAAGGAGGTGGGGCCTTAAGAAGAAGCGAGAAGAAGACAACTAACATGGAACGTTATGGTAAGAACATAACTTCTATATGTTAAGTTGTCTATCTCGCCTTCATTCTTGCTGGATGGGACCGCGTCCCTAGCACCTTGTCCCGGGTGGCCTAACGGAACAGACTCCTGAGAACAGTGGAACCAAAGTTAGCTCTATGCCTAGAAGCTAAATCCAACTTATAATGAGAAATAAAAGTGTGAGGAGTAGCCCAAGTAGCTGCTGCACAAATGGTGTCAATAGGCAGTCTGTCTTGGAAGGCTAAAGAAGTAGCCAAAGCTCTGGTAGAATGGGCTTTAGGTTTATTAGGCAATTTTTGTTGCCTAATCTCATATACCAGGGAAATCAAAGATGTTAGCCATCTGGATAATGATACCTTTGAAACTGAAAGTCCCTTTCTGCTTTCCGCATAGGAGACAAACAGCTGATCAGATTTTCTGAATTGTTTTGTTCTATCCAAGTAGTACCTCAATTGACGATGAACATCCAGGCAGTGTAATTTTTGTTCAGACCTATTGGAATACTCTGGAAAAAAGACAGGGAGGTCAATGCTTTGGTTTAGATTTGATGTCGAGACCACCTTAGGCAAAAAGGACGGGTTAGTTAAGTAAAGATACTCTGTCCTTATGAAATAAAAGATAAGGAGGCCGACAACTGAGTGCTTGAAGTTCTGAAACTCTTCTAGCTGATGTAATAGCTACCAGAAAGAGAGTTTTCCATGATAACAATTTCAAGGAACAGGAAGCTGCAGGTTCGAAAGGGGAAAGAATCAAAGAAGCAAGAACTAAATTTAGGTCCCAAGGAGAAGGAGGATTTCTTATAGGAGGTCTGAGTAGAAAAACTCCTTTCAAAAAGGCTTTGCAAAGTTTGTGGGACATTAGGGCAGATTCAGAAATACCCACATGGAAGTTAGAAATAGCTGCCAATTGAACCTTAAGTGTAGATGGAGATGAACCTGCATGGAAGAGTTCAGCTAGAAAATCAAGGACTAGTTGGATGGAAGCGGTGAAAGGATCTATGTCCTTTCCTTGTGCCCAATATGAGAATCGTTTCCACTTACTCAAATAAATCTTTCGAGTGGAAGATTTATAGGAAGCTATCAATATATCTCTAACAGAGTGAGATAATTGAGGAAGCCTGGCTACGGTTGGAACTGGAGGAACCAAGCAGTGAGGTTCAGAGAGGGAGGGGCGATGAAACTGACCCGACTGATGGATCAAAAGATCTGGAACTAGGTCCAGATTCCAAGGTCGCTCAAGAGAAAGCGATGTAGAAAGGGGAACCACACTTGTCGAGGCCAGTAAGGAGCAATGAGGATCAAGGAGGCCTTCTGAGCGATAGCTTTCTGAATTACTTGAGAGATCAGTGGGAAAGGAGGAAATGCATACAGAAGTCCCCGGGGCCAAACTTGGACTAGAGCGTCTCTGCTGGGTTGGCCTGGTAAAGGGAATAGAGTGAAATATTCTCTGCACTTGCTGTTTTGGGGAGTAGCAAAAGATCGCAGCAAGGCTGACCCCACTTGAGAAAAATTTCTCTCACTACAGAGTCTTTCAGAGACCACTCGTGAGGCATGAGAATAGCTCTGCTCAACTTGTCCATAATATGATTGGACTTCCGGGATGTCGTTGCTATCAGAAGCGCTGAGAAGAAATCGCCCATTGCCACAGTCTGAGTGCTTCTCGACACAGGGGTATGATCTGGTTCCGCCTTGTTTGTTGATGTACCACACTACAGACATATTGTCTGTCTGGATTGCAATTGTTCCCAAGGGAAGAGAGTCTTGAAGGGCTTGCAACGCTAAAAGCACTGCTCTCATCTCTAGAACATTTATGTGCAAGTGGCATTCGTTCGGTTGCCATGTGCCCTGGACTGTCCTGCCCTGATAATGCCCCCCCCACCCGATCAGGGAGGCATCCGTTGTCAGTGTAGCAACCGGAGGAGGTGGAACAAAGGGTCTTCCCGACAGGAGCTGGGGGGAAGACATCCACCACATGAGATGCTTTTTGCACGCCTGCGTGATCACAATGGTGTGAGACATTGGGAGTTCCTGGTATGACCATTGAGTAAAAAGCATCCACTGAAGGATCCGCATGTGGTATCTGGCTAATGGAAGGAGAGGTATGGCGCTGCCATGATTCCCAACACCTTTAGAACTAACCTGGCTTTGATTCTGTTGTTGTTGAGAAGGAGTGATACCAATTTGTGAATGTCTGATATCCTTTGATGTGTTAGCCTTGCAGACATGTTTATAGTATCTAGATTTGCCTATGTAAGTAATAGTACGACAAGGCGACAAAACAGACTTTTGCAATTTATTGAAATACCCAGTTTTTGACAAGCGAAAAGTATAATCTCTGGCCATCAGAAGGAGATGCTTGGTGGGAGCTGTGAGGAGCCAGTCGTCCAAATATGGAAACACCTGGAATCCTTGTCGTCTCAGGTGAGAAGCTACCACTGCCATGCATTTGGTAAACACCCGGGGGGCAGTGGTGAGACCAAAGGGCAGGGCCCTGAACTGAAAATGACTGGTTCCCAGCCTGAAGCGGAGGAATCTTCTGGGCGTCTGTTCATTTTATGTGATAGCACGCATGCCGAAGGTCTATACAGCACATGCACTTTGCTTTGCCCAAAAGGGGAAGGATGGATTGCAGCGTGACCATCGAAATCTTGTTTTCTTGACTGATTTGTTCAAGACACTGAGATCCAATATCGGTCTCCAGTCCCCTGTTTTCTTTGGAACTAAAAGAACCTTGAGTAGATTCGGATCCTTGTTGGTCTGCTGGCACTGGCTGAATTGCTCTTTTGCAAGCAGTTTTGAAATTTCCAAAGTTGCTAGATCCCTTTGAGCGGGTGGAACATCTGGAAGGGATTTTTGACTGATTTGGAAAGCGAAGAAAGGGGATAGAATAGCCTTCGGAAATGATGGACTGTACCCATTTGTCTTGAGTCAGGGATAGCCAGGCTTCTGGGTACAGTGACAATCTTCCCGACTGCCTCGAAGATGGGCAGTCGGGCAACACCTCAGGGATGCTGAAAGGGCTTGTCAGGGAAGGCTTCCCAATTGCCCTGGTTCTGCGGACCCCCCCTGCCCCTAGGGCGACGTCTACCATTGTTATTCCCACCTCTGCCTTTGGTAGGAAAACGACTCTGTGCGTCAGGCGAAGTCCCTTGAGATTGTTTATGGAACCACATCTTTCCACCCTTCTGGCCCTTGGGGTAAGGCCTGGAAGGAGTCGAAAAACGGACTCTGACGGCAGAAAGGGTCTTGCCATCAGTCTCGCACCTAGTCAGGGTTTCTTTCACTTGAGGACCAAAGAGAGATGATCCATCAAAAGGGGAGTTCGTGAAAGACGTCTTGAAAGGGTCCGCAAAATTGCATAGCCGTATCCAGGCGTGCCTACGTAAGGCCACACCTGTCCCTGCGGCTCTGCTCGCTCCATCAGCCGCGTAAGAAAGGAGGCGCATGGAGGAGTTGGATATGGAATTAAGGGTAGCCAGCTGCGTGTTCATCTTGTCTTGGAACCCCGCAGCTGTAGGATCCTTTAACATTTCACTCGCTTCCTTGATCAAGTCCCTTTGAAGACGAGTGAAATGGCACAGGTAGTTCAGCGAACGCATGGTAAATGTCGCTGAGGAGAACATCCGCTTCCGTACCTATCCATGGACCTAGATTCCTTGTTAGGTGGATGGACAGGTACTGAAGGATCAGCCAGTTCCTTCTTTGTGGCAGCAGCTACCACCATAGCATCCACAGAAACTCCTTTTGATAAAAACTGCTTGTCTGCTGGAGCTGTGATGAACTTAGAGGGTCTCCTGGGAGTGGGGTCCACTGAATCAGGAGCCGTCCATGCCTTCTTAGCAACCACCTGCATGAGGGGGTGAAGGAGGGACACCCAGGAGGTGGAAGGATGAGAGCCAAATGCCTCAAGATACACAGATTCGTCCTCCGAAGGGTTGAGAGCTGGCCAATTTCCCCTCTGTTTCAGGATCTCCAGAATGTCTGCAAATGAGACATCTTCAGAAGGGGAACGGGGGGAACCCTCAGAATCATCCAAATCTGTGTCTGGCGTGATAGACTCAGGTGAGTCAATGTGTTTCCTCTTACACTTCCTCTTCCGAGGGGCTCTTCTGCCAAATCAGGAGAGGCCTCGGAAGAGGATGAAATCCCCACAGGGGCTCCTGAGGAGCTGGCTCTCTGCGGTCCGGGATGAGGGAGTGAGTCGACTTACCCTGAGGCAGCATAGAGGGAGGGCGGAGCCGACTGTGAAGTAGAGCCAGGCTCTAACACACTCCGCATGACCTCGAATGCACCCCTGTCAGGCAGAGCCAGAGGTCCCCGCTCCGAGGAGCTAAGAACCCCTCGGCACCGACAGTGATGGCTCCGAGGCGATGTCGGAGCCGAACTCACCAGCGCGAAGCCCGAGAGGAAGAGGGGTCGGACAAGGGTCCGATGCCACTCACCCCTCGGAGCCGGCGAGGGAAGTCCGGCGCCGAGATTCTTCCAAAGAAGAAAGCGGAGCCGGCAGCGGGCGAAGACAATTGTCTCGGCTCCGGCGTAATCACAGTCTCGGTTCCGGCGACCCGGCTCCGAACTCAAGAGAGTCGAAGGAGGAAAAAGTTGATGGACCGGGGCAGGCACCGACTGATGAGTCGGGCTCTGAAGCATCTGGGCTAGTGCCTCGGACTTAAGTAGTCGACTCACTACCCTCTGAAGGTCATGATCCGACAGCCTCGATGACCTAGAGGAGTGAGACCTTTGGCTCCGTTCAGACAGCAGGGGAGATCCTGGAGCCGAATGAACGGAGCCAAGAGATGGTGACCTTGACCTCTTCCTAGTTGTCGGCTCCGAAGGTCTGGTCGGAGCCGACACGGAACTCAATAACCTCGGCTCCGGCGGGCGAGGAGCCACAGAAACTGTGGACTGAGACTTATCGGCTCCAGCCGGAGCCGATAAAGGCAAAGGTTGAGCAACCTGAGGTCTCGGCTCAGAAGCCGGAGCCGAAGACCTCGATGCCTTAGAGGGCTTTCCTGTTGAAACTGACAGGGAATCCTCTGGCTTCAGTAAGCCTCTAAGAATTAATTTGTTTTTTCTTTCCTGCAGGACCCTGGGGCTGAAGCCATGGCACACAGCACAGGAGTCCTGCAGGTGCAAAGGCCCCAGACAATAGACACAAGAAGTGTGAGCGTCTGTCAGAGACATTTTCTGACAACACGCATCACACTTCTTGAATCCGGAGACCTTTGCTTCTTTAGACATTTTTATAACTGACAGGTGTACACAAACACGCACACAAACACACAAGTTATACCCTGTCAGGAAAACACAATAAAATTAGTAGTAAAACTAGAATTTAAACTAAAATAAACTAGAATAAACTACAAAAAAACACACACACTCCACTAGGGAAGGGAAGGCCTAAAGGCCCAATGGAAGAACCAAAGGTTCTAGGGAAAGAAAACGGGAAAAATTTAGGGTCGGGATAAAGTTCTCTAATCTACACTAACTAAGTAAGAAATTTAACTTAAAAGGGGTTTTAAAGAGAAATTTTTACAAGAAAAATTAGCACTCACCAGGAACCGGTAGAAACAACCAACCTCGAAGCTGTAGCGGCAAACGAGATCTGAGGTAACTCTCGCCTAGCATTGTGGGATATAAGGGGAGCCTCGAGCTGGTGGAACCAACTCTCGAGCTTTTAGAGTGGCCGAGTCGGAGCCGAGGTCGGCTCCGAACCCATCCAGCAAGAATGAAGGCGAGATAGACAACTTAACATCTGATGTTAAGTGAACTGTATGCCAGTCAAATAAGAAACAACAGTTGTAACAAAATTTAGAGACTGTCACAGTTTCCGAAGGTCCAATACCTTGAGCTTCCAGTGGCCTGCTCGACTCCACGTGGGTGTCGGTAGCGGGCTGCGAGTCTAAAGTAGCGGTCGTCAGGGGCTGCGAAGGTGCCTCACTGAGAACCAGCGACTGGCTTGCCTCGTCGTCGGTTTTGGACCTCGGATGCCTGTCATTTTCTTTGCGTTTCTTGTGAATTCCGATAGTCGGATGGCTATCCGACGACATTGTATAGTTAAATCTTCTGCCAAAATAGTGAAATGCAAAATCGTACAGACGCTTAATAGTGCGTTGGTTAAATCTAGCACAAAACTGACAATTTGCAACTTCGTGGTCAGGGCCTAGGCAAGGAATACAGTAGGAATGAAAGTTCTTATGAGATATTTGCTTCCCACAAGAAATACAATTATTAACTTTTTCTGACATCGGTCTGGAGCAAGAAAAAAGTTTCCCCAACGGGGTACTTAGCTTTTAGTGAAGACTTCTGATCTGAAATTCGAACACGAAAATCTCAGGAGTCGGCCGACCGGCACTTGTGAACTGCTTTTGCTTCGGGCACCACGCAGCAAGAAAGACTGAAGAAAATGGCGTTGGCTGCATCTTTTATACCCCTGGCGCACTGACATCAGGGAAGAGGCGACAGCAACTGACGCCGGACCTAGACTTTGGAATTCAGGCCGACTGAGGGTAGCCTGCCAGCAGGGTAACCTAATTGTAATGACTGCAACAGTGAAACATGAAGAACATCAACAGTGGTAACAAAATTTAGAGACTGTCACATCATTAGCACAGCAACTATCAGAGAATGTGATGCAATGCAATAAAATAAGGGTTACTATCCAGGCAGAGACCACAGTGTAATCATCCCAGTGCAAGCAATGTTGTCAATCATACAATACTAGTAGTAATATGTGCAAAACAACTCAACGTGCTCCAAATACATGGACAAGTATATTTAACACACCAGAGATCAATACAAGGATAGTAAAACTATCTAGAAAAGACTGCCCATACATGTCAAGCAGAGCGCCTCTTTGGACCTCTTCAAAAGGAACCTTGATGATTGGATGGGAGATAGGAAATTCACCCCGGGGATCACGTCAGTCACCCTGCGAGACAGGGGTTCAGGGAAGTAAATACTGTGGGAAGAAATAGCCAGGGAAATGTTATGGCTAGGCTTGTATAGGCCCTAGGGCTGACAGCCTAGTACCAACCTATGAACCTATGAAAACCAATAACAGATATGTGCAGCGGCAGCAGTACATGGCCATGCATTACCAGATAGTGCACATATCATAATGCAACACTACCTGGTACAACTGCTCTGCTGCACAACAGTTACACAGATGTAGCAGAAGGAAGTAATACTTCATAAGGCATATAGATCAGGCCAGTGGGAATCCACCAAGTCTGACACTGACATCACCAGCACAAATGCAACTGCTGGCCAGAACCAGGTGAGGAGATGAACACAGTACATCAATGTCATAAATGACACTCCACACCACAAAGTCTGCCATCTGTGTGAGCAATGTGCATTCTTCAATATCCTGGAATTGTGTAGGAAGAGAGAGGGACACACACATGCCTCCCCCCCCCCCCCAAACACAAAGTGCTAAGTCTGTGTCTGGTGGGGTATATCCATACTGCTAATGCATACCCATCTCACACAATACAGCATGCACGGTCAATCACTCTGATTTATGAAGACTACCATATGAGGCATAATCAGTTCCACAGTGAGTAACTATGGGCTACTGTATGCCTCCTGGGAGATCTCACCTCAATGCCATGCTCATCATGTCCTAATATTCCACACACCTGGATGCACCCACACTGTGTACCCTCTACTACAGCAAAACCTTCTCTGCCATGAACATGCATGTACTTAAAAAAACTGCAGGAGTGTGCTCAAGTGCCTGATGTGGGGCCTCAGCCTACACACAACATGCATCACACACTAATCCACAAGTCTGCCCTAACATTTGGTATGTGGTGCATGCCATGTGCAGGCTTTGTACAGCCTGCATATGTTAATGGAATGCAAAGCATTGCTATCTCCTGCTCAGACTCCAAGTCACATGATTTATGTATGGTCACACAGCCTGCACACAACTACAATGCTGAGCATTTTTATCTCTTCCCTTATCTCAAGATCACATGATATATTTATGCTCACATATGTTTCACACACACTGCAGTGCACATCACTGCCATCTCCTGCATGGGCTCAAAGTCATATGACATATATAAGGTCACATGGCCTGCAGAGACAATGAAATACACAGCTTTGCCATTTCTTCCCTGGACTTAGTCAACTGAGGTATGCATAGGTTCATAGGTTCATACTAGGCTATCTGCCCTAGGGCATTTATAAGCCTAGCCAGAATGTGTTTGGCTTTCGCCACCCATTTTAAATTTATTTTGCTATGCCCTTTTTCGAGGTTAGTATACTGTGCCTCTGTCTAACAGTGACACAGAAGTGATACCCGGGGTAAACCTACGATCTCCCATCCACTCATCAAGATTCCTCTTGAAGAGAGTCAATGAGGGACTCTGCCTAACCTGGACTGGGATTTTATTCCAGAGTGAAGGGAGCCTCTGGGTTATGAATCTGTCCCTCCAGCATGTCCTATTTATTTCAGTGCTGAGGTTCAAGTCTCTCGAGCGTGTAGCTCGATGGGATTTGGATTTTCTGAGGTGCAGCATGTCCATTAATTCCGGGTTGGACATGGCTTTATACGTCAGGCACAGATCGCCTCTGAACAGGCGGTATGCCACTGAGTAGAGCTGGAGTTTCTTTAACCGGGCAGCATATGGCATCTGTTTGAGCCCTTTGATCCTCTTGGTGAGTTACTTTTGGGGTCTTTCCAGCTGCTGCAGGTGTCTGGTAAGGTACATCCCAAAAGGGGCATTGTACTCAATTATGGGCCTGATGAGGGATGAGTAAAGAGGCACGATGACCTCCCCTGATCTAGATGTGAATCCCTTCATGATTAGGGGGGCTATATAAAATGTTTTTCTAACCACTTTGGCCACGTGGTTGTCAAATGAGAGATTGCCATCAACTTGGGTCCCCAGGTCCCTAATTACTTCTTCTGTACTTAATGGATTACCACCTATGTGGTAATTTGTGGGCACTTTGTTTTTGCCAAAGGGATGGCTATACACTTTTGGCATTTAGCTTGAGGCCATGACTCTGGCACCAGTTGACTGTTTCTATGTGGTCCTTTTGGAGGATGCGTGTGTCGGCTGGAGAGTCGATTATGGCGCCCAGTTTGCAGTCATCTGCGAACTTGGTCAGCCACAGTCCTTCCGTGTTGGCCTGTACCTCCGAGAAATATATACCGAACAAGAGAGGTCCCAGGACTGAGTCTTGTGGGACACCACTTGTAACTGGTTTGGAGTCTGACATGGCTCCAGCAATTCTAACCATGTGGGTTCTGTCCTTGAGCCAGTTTGCAATCCACCTAGTGACATAGGGGTTTATATTTAAGCTGGTGAGCTTATCTATAATGCCCAAGTGGGGTATTGTATCGAAGGCTTTGCAAGGTCCAGGTAGGCTGTGTGGACCACCTTCCCCTCGTCAATGGCCTTGGTGACTGTTTCAAAGAAATCAACCAGATTTAAGAGGCAGGATCTGCCCTTAACAAAGCCGAACTGGGTAGGATCCAGTGTTTGTAGGTCCCCAATATCTTTATTTATGAGGTCCATGATGATCCTTTCCATAGCTTTGCAGACCAAGCTAGTCAGGCTTATGGGGCAATAGTTTCCAAGATCCGTTGAGGCACCACCTTTATGGAGAGGGACCACTGTTGCTGTACGCCACTCTTTGGGTACATATCCTGTAGTAAGGCTGAGATTGAACAGTAGTTTTCTGTTTGGGTTTAGCTCTTCTTGGAGTTCATGTAGGACGCAGCCCGGGACACCATCTGGTCCCATTGATGCTGTGTTTTTTGCTTTGGAGAGGGCGGCTCTTACCTGAGCATCTGAGATATCAGGGGCAGCACTCTGCTGGGATAGATATTTGCCCTTTTGGTGGGAGGGGGTTTGCGCTGAACCTGTCAGCTAGGATGTTGGCAATGTCTGTGGGTTCGGTGTATTTTTTGTCATTTTGGACTAATTCTGAGCATATCTGGGAATTACCACCCAGGTTCCTAACATAACTAAAGAAAGCCTTGTGATTATCCTTAGTGTCCTCTGCAATTTTTCTCTCGAAGCTGGCCTTAGACAATTTTATGTGTGCCCGTAGTTTTTTGCTAATACTGATCAGTGATGCCTTCCCTTTTTGGGATTTTGCTCTATCATTTAGTAGCTTCCTCCTTCTATTGTATAGTTTGTTTATGGCTGGGGTCCACCAGACAGGATGTCTGCCTTTGGAGGATTGGGTTTTGGTTTTATTTGGGATCGCATGATCCATGCAGTCCTGAAGGTGTTCATAGAATGCGTTTATAAAGGATTCTGCGGTCTGGGCCGTATTTTCCACAGGCCCGGGGGCTTTGAAGGATTCCACCTCAGTTTTGAGGAGTGTGAAATTTGCTTTAGAGAAGTTTTTCACTGTGGTTTTCTGGGCAGGGGGTGGGGTCGGGATGTGAATATCCAGTGAGATTAGTTTATGGTCTGATCTTACCAGTGAGGGATACACTTCTGGTCTGGAGCATAGAGTCCCCATGTTGGTGATGATCAGGTCCAGTATGTTTTCCCCTCTTGTGGGAGTGGTAACAAGTTGTTCCATAGCATTTGAGTTTATAAATTCTAGGAATCTTTGGGCTAGGGTGTTGGAGCTAGAGTAATGCTCCCAGTCTATGTTTGGGTAGTTGAAGTCGCCCAATATAATGGTGTTTGGAGAGACCTTCATATTTTCCAGTGTTCTCAGGAAGGCCGAGTGGGGTTCCTGGGTTTGGGAGGGTGGTCTGTAGCAGGCTATAAACTGGAAGGCAGTTTTACCCACTGTTAGTTGCACATGGATAGTGTCTGATGCTTCGTGCATGGTCACACAGCTTGCACAAACTGCAATGCAGAGCACATATACCTCATGCTTGGACTACTGTTCATGTGATGTAGAGATATATTGTTAAATGGCCTACACACTGTATAATACAGATGTATGTATGGTCACATTCCCTGCACACACACTACTATCTCTTGCATGGGCTCAAGATCACATGATGTACATATAGTCACATGGTCTGCATACACTTGCAATGCTGAGCACTGCTATCTCCTGCATGGACTCAAGGTCACATGACTTGGGTATCACCAAATACCCTACATACATTATGCAATGCACAACACTATAATCTCCTGCCCAGATTCAAGGTCACATGACTTATGTATGGTCACATAGTCTGCAGAAGCTGTGCATGTTTTGCCTTAGAAACATTTTGGAAAACAACTGGAGAAATGTTATTGATTCCCAAAGCCTTTAGTCTTTTTTTTGGGGGAAGGACCATATTTGGTTCACAAAAAAAGTGCATAATTTAAAAAGGTTGCTTAAAAAAGACAAGCTAATCAGGTGAACAATTGTACAACTAATAGAGGAATGATGAAATGTGGCAGTTGCAATCAACGCAGATTTATTTTTGAGGGAATACATTTTAAAATGTTTAATTAACCTAAGGTAATAACACCAAATGGAAAGTTTAACTATAATACAAAGGGGATAGTATATCTTGAATATTACGTCTGCAAAACAAAAAATGTCGTCAAAAAAGAATATACAAACATGTTTATGCAATCTCTAAGGGGATCAATTTCAATGCCTTGAGTAAGCATTCCTTTGAATGTCAGAATTAAAAAATATATATATATATTTCTGTGTTAGGAAAGGTTCCTTGTTTTGATAGGGGAAGGAACTGAGAAGTACAACTGCAAATAAGAGAATCATACTGACAATTACAATTAAATGCAACAAATAAGCCAAATTAATGATAAAATCTCTATTACCAGTTTCATATTGTATAAAAGGGATTATATAAGTGGAATGCATTTTTCTTTTTACTGATGCTGTTTTTATGAATTGATAATGACTGAACTTAAGACATATGTACTGGAATGTTTTTTTTTGTTTTTGTTTTTTTTTTAAAGTGTTTAATTGTGCATGGAATTCTATGCAATTTGCTGGCTGACCAGTAGAGGGTGATATCTGTTTGATTATATAAGCAGCTTTTTTTTTTCTTTGTTTATTTTTGTATAAGTTTTGTATAATAAAGTTCTGTAGTTAATGCGGAACGCAAGCACTTATTTTCATTAAAATCCTTTGACTCTTTCTGGCAACCACTTTTTTTTTTGTTTGTTTTTTACCTTTTTAATTATTTTGCACAGAGCTGCTGGGTATGCAGCATTATTGTGACTGATACACATGTCTGTTTCTCCACACTTAGGGATATTTAGAATGTCCTTGGAAATGTTAAATTTAATCCAAATAATAACCTTCTCTGGCAATGATTACCAAACACAGCAGCAACAAATTTTTTATTGTTTCATCCAAATCTAAACCAAATTCGTAGTTCATCTCATACAGTTTTATCCTTCTGCCTGCAATGACTCAAATAAAAGATTTGCGCTATTATCAGGACCTTAAACATTTCAGCAACGTGTTTGCAGCCTTTAGGTTCTGATTCCCATGGATGAACCAATTTCCAATACAGCTCGTACCTGGAAGCACCCCTAAAGCTGAGTAATATTGCTAAGTGTTCACCTTTAAAAATAGTATTTACTATGAAAACTGCTCCATTCTTTCATGCATCTACAGCCAGACAAAATTCATCAATTCTTCTCTATAGAGTCATCTTTGCAGTGCAACAAATCCCATAAATATCTTACTGGCACTTTTTGTGTTGGCTTGTGCCCATGTGCAAACACAAAAAAAGAAGTTATGTACCTACCATAACGTTCCATGTTAGTTGTCCTTCATCTCGCCTTCCTTCTTGCTGGATGTGTTCAGAGCCGATCCTCGGCTCCAACTCGGCCACTTCTATAGCTCAAGAGCTCTTTACTGGCTCGAGGCTACCCCTTATTCCAGAATGCCCAGCGTCAGCTACTCAGATCTCGTTTGAGATAGCTCACACTAGACATAACCATAGAAGATAATTCATTATTATTAAACCTGGATATACAGTAAATTGTCATGGTTTGCTTAGGAAGCAACTAAGAACTAAACAAGTTAGCCAGTGAAACCAATGAAAAACTCCTCTCAATCCTCAAGGAAGGGGGAAGGAGGGAGGGATGCAAGAAGGAAGGAGAGATGAAGGACAACTAACATGGAACGCTATGGTAGGTACATAACTTCTTTATGTTAAGTTGTCCAATCTTGCCTTCGTTCTTGCCGGATGGGACAGCATCACTAGTTACTCAATCCTGGGTGGCTCATTGGAACAGACTGTTCAGAACCGTGGAACCAAAGGAAGCCCTGTCCTGGGAGAACACATCTACTTTGTAATGAGAAATAAATGTATGAGGATCTGCCCAAGTAGCTGCTGCACAAATTGAATCTATGGGCAGTCTAGATTGAAAAGCTACCGAGGTAGCTACTGACCTGGTTGAATGACCTTTGGGTCTTGCTGGAAGATCTTTTTGTCACAAATGGTAGGAATAGGCAATGGTGTCTGATAACCATTTTGACAAGGTTACTTTAGAAACTGGAAGGCCTTTGTTGTTAGCAAATGAAAGGAACAACTGATCGAATTTTCTCAACTCTTTAGTTCTATGGAGATAAAAACGTAATTGTCTATGCACATCCAATTGGTGTAATCTGTATTCTGCCTTGTTGGAATGTTTAGGGAAAAAGACAGGAAGTTCAATGGATTGATTCAAATTGTTTTCTGAACAAACTTTAGGTAGAAAAGATGGACTGGTTCTCAGAAAAAACGTGTCTTTGTGAAAAAACATGTATGGAGGGCAAACACACAGGGCATGGAGTTCTGAAACACGTCTGGCAGAAGTAATAGCAACTAGGAAGAGAGTTTTCCAAGAGAGAAATTTCAAAGAACATGATGATGCTGGTTCAAAGGGTGGCAGTATCAAGGAGGCCCAAACCAAATTGAGATCCCAAGGTGGAAGGGGGTCTTTCACTGGGGGTCTAAGTAGAGATGTACCTCTCATAAAAGCCAGTGTTTGTGAGACATTAAGCTTGAGTTAAAAACTCTGATGTGAAAATTTGAAATGGCAGCTAGTTGTACTCTAATGGTAGCAGCAGCAGCACCAGATCGAAAAAGTTCTTCTAAGAAATCCAAAATTTCATGTACAGGAGCTGTAAGGGGATCTAAATTCCTGGATTCTGCCCAGTAAGAGAATCTTTTCCATTTGCTAGCATAAACTTTCCTTGTAGTTGTCTTATGGGAGGAAACAATAATATCACACACTGCTGAGGAAATATTGGGGAGCCGGGCTAGTATTGGAAGTGGAGTAGCCAAGCTGTGAGCTTGAAAGATTGGTGTAACCCGCCTGATTGATGAATCAAGAGGTCTGGCACTGGGTCCAGAACCCAAGACTGGGCTAGAAGGTGGGGGTGAAGGAACGGAAACCAAATCTGTCGAGGCCAATAGGGGGCAATGAGGATCATCTTGCAACCCAACAATTTTGCTTTCTGAATGACTTTTGGAATTGGGGGGAAATGCATAAAGGAGTCCCTGAGGCCAATCATGGTTTAGAGCGTCCCTGGGTGTCTGACCCGGTGGAGGAACAAGAGAGAAGTAGCTGCTGTAATTTGTTGTTGAGGGGAAAGGCAAAGAGATCACAGCAAGGCTGGCCCCATTTGTGGAAAATAAGATCCACAATTTCCTGTTTCAGAGACCACTCGTGCGGCATGAGGATAGCCCTGCTGAGCCTGTCCGCTATCACGTTGGGAGGAAATCGCCCATTGCCACAGTCTGAGGGCTTCTGGGCACAAGGGGTAAGACCTGGTTCCGCCCTGTTTGTTGACGTACCAAACCACAGACATGTTGTCCGTCTGTATTTTAGAGCAAAAAATTTGGACAAAGCCTAAAATGATGGAGGGACAAATAGGGACGGATTTTAAATATTGCTCTTACAAACTTAGAAAGTTGATAGAATAATAAGTTTTGCATTAGCATGAATTCTCTGAAGGATGTGGAGTCAAACTCAAATGTTTGTCATTATTTAATGACTTAAATTCTCAACTATTTGCCAGAAAAGTACAGATTTTAGGAGGAACACACCAAAAAATATGAGGCAAAAATCTGGACATTCAATTACACACACACACACACACACACACATGAACACAGTCACTTCCTCATTCATACCTGCATTCACTCACACATGTCTCTCTCTCCTGATCAAACACACATACAGTCACTTCCTCATTCATACCTGCATTCATTCACACATCGCTCTCACTGCCTGTCACACCCACATGCCACACACCCACTTACGCATTAATTCATACATCGCTCTCACTCTCCCGATATCACACCCACACATACACACGCATTCATTCATACATCGCTCTCAGTCTCCCAATATCACACCCACATGCCAGACACCCACTTACGCATTCATTCATTCATACATCCCTCTCACTCTTCCGCTCACACACACACACACACACACACACACACACACACACACACACACACACACACACACACACAGTCACAGTCACTTTCTCATTCATACCTGCATTCATTCACACTTTGCTCTCACTCTCCCAATGTCACACACACACACACACACACACACAGCCACTTCCTCATTCATACCTGCATTTACTCACACATCGATCTCATTCGCCTGATCTCACACCCACACACACCCACTTCTTCAAACGTTCCTGCATTCACTCACACATCGCTCTCACACTCCCGATCTCACACACGCACACAGCCACTTCTTCATTCATTCCTGCATTCACTCACACATCCCTCTCACTCTTTTGCTTTCATGCACGCATTCACTCACACATGCAGACAGACACACACACACTCATACAGGCATTCGCTTACCTGCAATCGGCTATTAGTTTTGTGGCTCCCCTGTACGGAAGCTGCGGCTCCTCAGGGCACCACGGTACACAGTTTGGGAACCCGTGGATTACAGTAAGATGATGACTGCTTAATGTCTCCAGTGATAACATCAGAAATGTGAAAAAAAAAAGATCAAGAAAGGAAAACAATACATTGCCTGCCACAACAGCCCTCACATAACATAATATGTTGAATGCATAGGAAGATTACTGCCTTAATTTCCACTTGCCAACTGCCTACCACATACTTTCTCATCTTACTTAGCATCCTCAACCACATCTGCTGCAGCTTGGCTCTGCAGCAAGACAGCATTTGTGACTGCTAAGTATTTGCTTTTTTACATTTCCTACATTGAGACAGAATAAATAAGGAGATCATTAATAGTCCGCAGGTGTACTTTACTACTTGAACACTAAACATAACTGCAGTCACAACTACTACTACAATCTAGCTCACTTTTATGGGTATATTGCAACAATGATAAATATCAAAGCTAAATATGTTTTTTTTTTTTAAACACACACAAATGTGCGAGTATTTGCCCTCTATGTGCTATACTTGATTCTTGTAAATGGTAATGGGAACCGAAATTAGAGTTTTACTAGGAATATTAGAAGGATACACCTCTCTTTCTCATACAACATACACTTATCCTTTTTTTTGTTCAAGACACTACTGTACTGATGTTGACTATCAACTTCTACTGTGTAACCTGTTTATAAACTGCGTGGTTTTATACCTCACTACTACATGGCTCAAAAGTGGCTCCTCTGATCCAGTCAACTTACCTTCTCAAATAATTAAATGTATTAGTTGAAAAAGTACTCAAGAGTTGACAAACCTGATTTTGCAATGATTTTGAAGACTTTTAGTATAAGCATATGTGTGTGTGTGCAGTGTGTATTTTTCATATATATATATATATATGTATATATGGTTCCACTTCATATCATCGAATTATCATTTCATCGAATTTCAAATCGAGACCAAATCTTCGAAAACTCAAATCGTTGATAACTCATAACATCGAATCTCAAATTATTGAAAACTATAAAACAGCTAGAAACAACACCCCACAGAGTTTTTACTACGTTTATGCAGGGGGGCAAGCCCCCCTGCATCCCCCATGTGGGGGGCACCCCCCACCCCCACCCCCCGTACATTAAATATACCAACTCCAAGGTCACACTACAGTTTGGGAAAAAGGTAATTTCCTACCCCACTGTAGTGCGACCTTGGAGTTGGTATATTTAATTTACGTGGGGTGTGGAGGGCAGAGCCCCCAACATGGGGGGGTGCAGGGGGGCTTGCCCCCTGTATAAATGTAGTAAACATTGTCTAGGATGTTATTTCTAGCTGCTTTATAGTTTTCATTGATTTGAAATTCGATGTTATGCGTTTTCGACGATTTGGTCTCGATGATTTGAAATTCGATGAAATGATAATTCGATGATATGAAGTGGAATCATATATATATATATATATATATATATATATATATATATATATATATATATATATACACACACACACACACACACACACATATATATATATATATATATATATATATATACACATTATATATATATATATATATATATATATATATACACACACATATATATATATATATATATATATATATATATATGTATATTTGTGTGTGCGTCACTCACACATACACATCTATACACACACACACACACACACACACACACACACACACACACACACGTATGTCAGTGTGCAGCTTATCAGTAAACAGATGGCTCTACCTGCGCACTCTTGTGTTTCTTTTCTGGCATCTTTATGAAGTTGATTAAAATACATACATCACTGCAGTGTACTCCAGAATAATGTTCTGAAGGGAAACATAGCCTCAGCAGTGTGTTTTGCCTTACCATATACAAGCAGACCCAACCCCTGGAAAATACATTAGTGTGCAATGTCATGCTAAAAGGAAGGCAAAGCCTGGGAATCTGGGGATACGTAGAAAAATTAATCACTGGCAGAAAGATGAACAGAAACGCTACTTTGTACAGACAACTGATACCAATGCACATGTACTGCATGCAAACTGAATAAGTAATTTTACATGACATACACAACTGGTGCAAGTAACTTTGTAAAGCTACACACACACACACACACACACACACACACACAAGGAAACAGTGGAGGCCTCGTAACAATACAAAGACAAAACAGAATTACCTTTCTGTGAAAGAACTATATATATAAAAAAAAAAAAACCACCTTCCAGATAAATGTGAGAAAATATTTTACAGGGAGGGCATGGACTCAAAAGGAGGCAATATTTCAGAATGCTGGGAGGCAAAATGGTTTGAGAATTCAAGATGACGAATGATATAAGCCAATCTTAGAGATGATAAGGTGGAACAATGCAAATTAGCTTACAATGGCTTGTCTGCTGGTATGAGAAAATGCAGATTAGATTTGGCCAGGTAATCATTATCTTTCACAAGTTATGCTTTTGGGTGTTCATGTCTCAATTACAGTAATGAATATATTTATTTTATTAACATTTGTCGACTGGGGAAGCAGGCTCTCCTTAAGGCCTTTTGTTACATCCTGAGTCAGAAGGCATTAGATGAGATATTTACAGTCTTTCATTAACAGAAGAATGATAATATAACGAAGTTAACATATAAGATAAAATGCAGCAATTGCTACTGCATAGAGTGACTGATTAAGAACTAATCAGCAAAGTGAAACACAACTAACAACATGCCGCCAAATACATTTGGTACAAATGTGTCAAATTTATCAATATGATAACAGGAAAATCCCTTGCACTGAAACACAGTTATCATGAAAAAGAGAAGTAAAAAACATAATAGATTAGGTGACGGGGGGGTACAGCACAATACTAACAAAGAATACAGTATTAAGTGAAGAAAACTAAAGTATGAGTGAAACTCTATGGATGGGAAAACATAATTTAACAACAATAAAAGTCAAAAGGTCAGAACTTGAGAAAATAAGATGACAGTCATTACTAAAACCTTAATAAGAATACAAATTCACAAAGACTGGAATACTGCAAAGGGAAAGGCTGTATAACTTTATGCATCATGTTAGCCTAACTAGCTCAAACATTCGTGCACAGTTTTAAAATGTTATAATGCCACAGTTCTAACCACACTGGTTTTTCATACTTCATGGAATTAAAAGCCAGTGGCTAATGATGTCTTCCTGAATTTCCAACCCAGATGCATTTATTACATGAGAAGTACTTTGATACCTGCAGCAGGAAGTCAGTAAACCGTCTTTAAAACCATTTGTCAAGAGTTCATTCTGTCCAACAGGGATCAGTTCATTTGTTCTAACCTCCCATTACAGAAGATCAAAAAATAATGTAATAAAATATGGGTAGACTGTCTATAAAGTTAAGCAGTGGAAAAGGTCCAAGCAGAAATGGCACAGGTTACTCAGCAGTCACAAAAATAAAAAAAAAAAGTTAATAGGAAAAACAGAATGCTCTGATATTGGGGAAAAACAAAGGCGTGTTAAGAATTTTTCTAACATGAGAAATGTGTTTAACAAGCTTTTGGCAAATACCCATAAGGACTTTTAAGTAACAGACTTGTACTACAGCATCACCTAGATCAGCGATGGCCACCTCATAGGACTGTGAGTATCTAAAACAGCTTTAAAAGCTGTTCATTCCACAGACAGAGAGATTTCACTCTGTTTGTGTGGCAAAGCAAAGTGTCTCACATCTTTCAAAGATGCAAAACACTTCATGCTCCAACATTTTTTTTCTAACTTGTAGTACATGAATCACAAAGCTCCATTTAGTACAAATAATTATGATCTGGTCTCTCCAATTAAAACTCAACAATTATGTGTTTTTGACCTGGATGCCTTAAAAACATAACCTGGCCATGATAACAGACCTGCTCAGAACCCATTACATCTACTACACCTGGCTGTAATTCAGGAAAAATGGATATTGCAAATTACTACATTGAAAAAAATAAATACATAATCATCAGGTTGTGCACCAAATTTAAGAATATGAGGTGGAGTGTCACACTAAACATAATTAGCCAGTTCTTTCAGAAGACAGCACCGCCTCATAACCAAGCCCTTTCAGTAATCTTTTAGCAATAACAGATTCAGATTCTTCTGCTAATGATGCAGTCTACTTTCAAAATTATTACAATTCATTCTCATCATCTATATCTTTACATCAGTGCCCCATCTTAATATACCCACCATACCTCTCAACCTCTTACTGCAAGAAATCTGTACAAAGCCACAGATAATGGGGGGACAAAGGCCCCACAATAGGGACCCTTTTTAAATATTGCTCTTACAAACTTAAAAAGTTCATAGGTTCATAGGTAGGTACTAGGCTATCGGCCCTGGGGCCTAAACAAGCCCAGCCAAAAAGGTACCCTGGCTTTTGCCACCCAAGAAAATTATTTTCCTGTGCCACTGTCGAGCAGAGCCACAGAAGTGATCCCCGGGGTGAATTTCCTATTTCCCATCCAATCATCAAGAATTGTCTTGAAGAGTGCTAATGACGAGCTTTGCTTGATATAGATAGGTAGTTTGTTCCAGAGTATGGGAAGTCTCTGGGACAGGAATCTATCCCTCCGGCATGTTCTGTTTATTGTGGTGACAAGGTTTAGGTCCTTAGAGTGTGTAGCTCAGAGGGATTGGGATTTCTTTAAGTGGAGCATGTCCAACAGCTCTGGGTTTGACATAGCTTTGTATGTTAGGCAGAGATCACCTCTGAGTAGGCGATATGAGACGGAGTAAAGCTGGAGTTTTTTGAGACGGTCTGCGTAGGACATCTGTTTGAGGCTGATAATCCTCTTTGTGAGGTATTTCTGCGGCCTTTACAGTTGTTGTAGATGTCTTGTGAAGTACATACCAAAAGGGCATTGTACTCTATAATGGGTCTAATGAGTGATGAGAAGAGGTGAACAATGACCTCTTTTTTTCTGGATGAGAAACCTTTTGTGATGAGGTGTGCCACATAGAAGGATTTCCTGACTACTGTGGCAATGTGATTATCAAAGGAGAGACTATTGTCCACCTGTGTCCCAAGGTCTCTTATCACACTTTCGGTGTTAAGTATACTACCGCCTATGTTGTAGTTCATGGATACAGAGTTTTTACCAAAGGGGATGACAATGTACTTTTTGGCACTGAGCTTGAGGCCATGGCTTTGACACCAGGCATCTGTCTCAGTGAGGCCCTTTTGTAGGATGTCCACATCATTAGGAGTTTCAATTATGGCTCCTAGGTTGCAGTCATCTGTGAACTTCGTTAGCCAAAGACCTTCTGGGTTAGCCTGTACTTCAGAGAAGTAGATACCAAACAGAAGAGGACCCAGGACTGAACCCTGTGGTACTCCACTTGGCACTGGT
Source organism: Protopterus annectens (assembly GCF_019279795.1). Classification (NCBI taxonomy): domain Eukaryota; kingdom Metazoa; phylum Chordata; order Ceratodontiformes; family Protopteridae; genus Protopterus; species Protopterus annectens. The sequence continues at coordinate 132,707,808 of NC_056748.1, read as the reverse complement.
TTGAAGTCGGATTTGGAGTCTGCTACTTTCACAGTGTGGGTTCTGTCAGTGAGCCAGTTGGCAACCCATCTTGTGACATAGGGATTTATACCTAGTTTAGTGAGTTTATCTATAATTCCAGAGTGGGGGATGGTGTTGAAAGCCTTGGCAAGATCTAGATAGGCTGTGTGAACCACCTTACCCTCATCTACGGCTTTGGTGACTACTTCAAAGAAGTCTATCAGGTTTAAGAGACATGACCTGCCTTTTACAAATCCGAACTGGGTGGGGTCCAGAGTTTGGAGATTACTAATGTCTTTGTTTACAAGTTCCATGATGATACATTCCATGGCCTTGCAGACCAGGCTCGTCAGGCTAATGGGGTGGTAGTTCCCAGGGTCCGTGGTGGCTCCCCCCTTGTGGAGTGGGATAACCGTCGCTATGCGCCATTCAGCAAGCACAAAGCCTGAGGTGAGGCTATGATTGAACATGGTACTTAGGTGGGGTGCCAGTTCATGTAGAACGCAGCCTGGGATGTTGTCTGGTCCCATGGATGCTGTGTTCTTGGCTTTGGAGAGTGTGGTTTTTACCTGTGCAGCCATGATTACAGGAACTTTGTATTCTTCCGGTAAAGAGATGGGCTCTTTAGGGGGTGAGAGGGGGGTAAAGTTAGCACTGAACCTATCTGCCAGGATGCTGGCAATATCAGTTGGGTCTGTATATTTAGTGCCATTGTGCTGCGACTCGGAGCAGATCTGAGTGTTGCCATTGAGATTCTTGACATAGCTATAGAATGCTTTGTGGTTGCCTTTAGAATCAGTGGCAATTTTGTTTTCGTAACTAGCTTTGGACGATTTTATCAGGGATCGCAGCTTCTTACTGAGGCTGACCAGGGAGCTCCTCCACTCATGTGATTTTACTCTCTTTTGCAACTTTCTTCTGTTGTACAGTTTGTTTATGGCAGGGGATCACCAGACTGGCTTCCTTTTTTTGGAGGATAACATCTTGGTTCTGTTTGGGATAGCACGATCCATGCACTCGTGTAAGTGCTTATGAAGTGCAATTGTGTAGGATTCAGTAGTTGTAACTGTATTGTCCATCTGCATGGGTGTCATGAAGTTCACCACTTCTGTCTTAAGAAGCATGAAGTTGGATTTGGAGAATTTTTTTCCATGGTTTCCTTAATGGGGGGGTGGGGGCAGGATGTGGATATCAAGGGTAATTAGCTTATGGTCGGATCAAACCAATGAAGCATTGACTTCAGGTGTGGAACATCGGTCACTCATGTTGGTAATGACTAGATCTAGGATATTGTTGCCCCTGGTGGGGGTGTGGATAAGTTGATCCAGGGCACTGGAGTTTATGAATTACAGAAAGCGTTGAGCGAAGGAGTTGGTACATGAGTAGTTTTCCCAGTTAATGGTGGGGTAGTTGAAATCGCCCATTATTAGGGTGTTTGGTTGAACCCTAATATTTTCCAGTACATCAAGAAAAGAGGAGTGGGATTCCTCGGGCTTGGTGGGGGATCTGTAGCAAGCTACAATTTGGATTGCAGTTTTGCTCAGAGTTAGTTGCACTTGGATAACCCCAGCTGCATTATGCTGAGCAACTAGCCTGGAGGTGTGGATATCCTTAATGAATATGGACACACCTCCGCCTTTGGTGTTCCGGTCCAGGTTACATAGCTGAAAAGTGTGGTATGAGTTATAGCCTGGTAGTGTAGGGGTGCTCTTTGAAGCCTTGAATCAGGTCTCAGTCACTGCACAGATATCGATGTTCTCCATTTTAAGGAGTGCCACGAGTGAGTGCATTTTCAGATTTAGACTTTTAGCAGTGAGTAGCATCACCCTCAGTTTTTGCTTGCCTGTTCCTGTTATGGTGTTGAATTTGTAATTTCAACCTTGCCTAAAAAAGGCACTATAGGGGCAGCAAGAACCTTAGCCACTATCCGGAATCCCAGGGGTGATAGGTGCAGGCCATCTCTGGCAAAGCATCGTGGTCTGTCAACCATGTCATCTCAGGCAGACAGATACTGGATCCCTTTAGAATGACACCAGAAGCTTAGCCAATTGTTGAAGTCAATAATTTTGTCCTTGTATTGCGGCATCATTCTGGGTGACGGCAGAATGCTACTCAGGGCTAGGGTCATACCTGCCTGGGCTACAAGATCGGAGAGCTCTTCCATGTCTCTTTTCATGTAGTTCAGGGAGGTATGTCTCAGGTCGTTCACACCAACATGGACAATGACAGAGTCATATTTGTACTTGTTGTGGAGTCACCTGAGTGCGTGGGTTATGTGGCAGATCCTGGCACCCAAGAGGCAGCTGACAGTAACCTTCTCCTTGTTTAGCCTGGTGAGTGGGACATCAGTATGCCTGACTACAGAGGCACCTATGACTAGTGTGTTGGGTACGTTGTTTTGCCTTATTGGCTGTGGTTGAGTGGCACACTGAGTCTGTGGGCTATGTGTCATTTAGGTTGTGTTGGGGGGGTGGAGGTTGCTTGCATTTCTGCTTTGGAGGTCTCTGTTGCTTGAGCAGATTATTATTGAGAGCCTAAGCGAATGTTTTTGTGTTTCTATGTGTGGATTTTGGTGGTGTAGATTTAGTGAGATTATGTGATGAGTGTGGTGTGGTGTAAATGTTTACCTTCTCCTCTTGACTGTCAAGTTCATTCTTGGTTGGAGAGAGCTTTACCTGCAGTTTGGCTAGATAAGTGCATCTCACACAGGTTGTAATGTTGAGTGGTAGGAGGACAGGGTTGTCTGTGTACATGAGGCAATTTCTACATTGCCCCAAGATGCCTAGATTCATCAGATAGACAGGAGAGAACACTGGGAGCTGACCCTTGGACATGCCTGAATAAAAAACTATTTTCCTCTAGATAAGTGAGTACAAGACCTGTTTTTCTCTAAGCAAGTGAGGAAAGTAAGTACCAAAACTTGATGGAGGAAAGTAAGTACCAAAAGTTGATGGAATAACAGGTTTTGCATTATCATGAACTTTCTTAAGGATATGAAGTCTGAAACTCAAATGTCTGTCTTTATTTTCTGACCACAGTCCTCAACGATTTCCCAGTGATTTGTCAGAAAAAACACACTTTTATGAGAAACAGACCAAAAATCTGAGGCAAAAATCTGGATATTCTGTGAAAATCTGAATAGCTGAGAGGTATGATACCCACACTCATCCACTGCATTATTTCAACTTGTTCAAATGGCAACATTTTCAATGTATCTTGTTTTGTCTACATTAATTAGTCTGGCAGGTAGTGTAGAGGATTAAGACTATGAACTATTATCTAGCTACTTCCTGTGGTATATGGTTTGATTCCCTTTGATTTCATTTGCCTGTGTGACCATGAGCAAGTCACTTAACCAGACTGTGCTTTGTGGCAATAGGGAATTTGAGCACAGCTCCTCAATGGCCTCCTGGACTACATGCCTAGTAAATATCTATAAACCTAAAATTATACAGCTCTGCAGCGAATGAATGAACTTTCCAGCTTCTTCTTGAACATACTATGAATTTATAAACAGCCTCTTCAACTCTTATTCTTGCCTGATACAGCATTTTACAGTCTGAAGAACAACTCCTAAAGGTGTAAGCAGTACCCAAACACCTGCACTCAGAAACTGTTACATGCATTGTAAAATACTTCACTGCAATCGAGTATTTTACAGAAGGATTCGATATAAAAATGAACCATGGGAGTTAAAATTTAATCAACAATAATTAATCTAAGTAAAAAAAAAAAACAGAAACACTACTTTTAATCTTCTATCTTTTAAAAAGCATTTTACATTAGATTTTAAAAGATAGATTAAAATAGTGAAGTAACTGTTTTATAGCAGTGGAATCTACTGTATTTTTTTGTGTCTGTGGTACAACAAATTTTAATCTATGCAAATACTCCATTAAATTAGTTTAACTGTTTTTTTCTATCCATTCATCCATCCTTAACCCCTTTTTTCCCATTTTGCACATGGGGTCAGGAGTGTCACTTCAACAGTGACAACCATCTTGAAACAAGGTTTATAGCGCCAGGTGGCTAGCCCTGCCGCTGTATTTCATTCGTACCACTCACTTGCACCTAAGGCCAATTTAGAGAGCCCAATCCACCTACTGCATGTCTTTGGAATGTGGGAGGAAAACCATGTGACCACATGGAGGACTTGCAGACTCTGCATAGAAGGCACGCACGCAGAGAATCAAACCAGAGAACCTCTTGCTGTGAGGCGACAATGGTAACCACTGCACCATAATTACTGTTGACTGAATTTTAACTCTCATTGGTTCATTTCTGTATAAAATGCTTTCACGATTTTTGGAATTTATTCTGATTAAGTCACCTGTGATGAAAGCTCAGATTAAACTAGAAGCATGCTACACTCCTGAGGTGTTTCTCAATGCTGGAAAGTGGTTTTATTTTTATTTTTATTGATTTAACCCTGATCAGTTGGGTTTGTTTTTGGTCTTTATTTCACAGAAGGCCTGTTTGACCATGGCACAGAAAATGTAATGTTACATGAGACACCACGAGATCAGCATCACCTAAATGCTTAGTTATCTTCAACTAAGTAAATCAAGAGAAATAAACTGACATATTAGTATAGTCAAACATTTGTCCAGCTTCTTCATAACGTGCTTTAAAGTCATATCTACAATGCAAACACTAGAAAGGTAGACACAACAGCTTAAATAATTACAGGTATAGACACAGTTACAGAAAGATTTTCTTTCTTTTTGACTACACATCAACAACTCAGCAAAAAAATGTGTGTTAATTATAGATGTTAAATCTATAAAAGTTGAACTATATTACTGCTACCAATATTCACATTTTCTGCAAACTGTTTGACAAAAGTAAAAAAAAAATACAGCTACAACACCGATCTGAATCAGGTACATGCTATACACATGCAAGTAAAACAGACACCAACAGACTACCAGGAAGGTACAATAATGAACCTAGTACATGGTGTAAAATTAAGGACGTTATAGAAGTCAGACAAATGGAATATAATTATTGTAAATCACTTTTAATATGATACACACAAATTCAGTGGCAAATTCAAGCCATAAATAGGCAAAAACCTTGAATTCACAGTGGCCTGTTTTAATGAGACTATGCCATTCTTTGGACATATTAGCTTGTTATATATGCCAGTGTAAAATGTGACCCACCTATTTATTCCACACCGCCCATGCCACCAAACAAAAGCAGCTAACTCCTCAAATTGCATCTCTGTTCTACCATTCATTTCTCTCCTGCTTGCCTAGAAGAAATCCAAAAACGTAAACACAAACAGAAAACAGTGTCAAAACCACCACTAATGTAAAAGCCAAACACTGCTTGCACCACGGTCTCAAACACAACTTTATTGTAGCTACCAGCCGACTCGGCTGGTAGCTACAATAAAGTTGTGTTTGAGACCGTGGTGCAAGCAGTGTTTGGCTTTTTCATTAGTGCCTAGAAGAAATGAAAGAATCAAATAGGGGTGAAAACAGCTCCACTTCAAACAGTGAATTAACAAAAACAAGAAGGCAAGAACATTCAATAAGAAGTGAAAAGGAGCAGAACAGTGCTTTCTCAGTGAAAGTATACGAGATAGTAAGAATGTACCAAATAATTCCAATAAAATATTTAAAAAAATCAAGAAAATAGGAAAAATGAAGACAAAGTAACATCAGCCAGTTGAACACACATTACCAAGCAATTATTTTAGGAAAACAAATGCACATGAGAAGAAAGAACAGAATGTTTAAAAAATGATGATACCTATTTAAAGGTTAATGAGATACAATGCTGAAAATGGTACAAGAAAGTTAATTAAGTTTAAAGTGAATAAGTATTAGGAAGAAAACATGAACAAATAGTGAGCATTGAACAGATATAAGTCTCATAATCAAGAAGAATTAGGTCAAAGAATACAAATAGTGCAATGTTGATAAACATGCCAGGAATACAGGCATAGGACTATGTCTGAAACAGAGTACTAAACAGCTTGCAAAAACAATCAAGAAGGCAAGGTAGCAAGACAAGGAAACGTGAGACAATCAACATGCAAAATCATCAATGCATAAACCTCAATAAGGAGAGCCGGCAGCACTCAGAAAGAGGTACATAAACATCATGGCAACCCACACCCTGTGTAGTCAAAACAGACATCTCCAAAACCCATCTGCACATCCCATTAAGACACATTCTCTAATCCTAAAATTAGTTGTAACATGTACCCCCCCCCCCATTCATGCTTCACTTGCAATCTTAACATGGAAGTCAGGTTAGCTTCAACTGGATGGAATAAACTGGTCAAAGTTTCAAACAAATGAAAACAAAAAGGCATCTTGTGTAGCTCATGGGGTGATGGGTTGAATTCAAGCTCCACTCGAGTAACCTGCACTTGTATCCTCATCCTGGTCTGTGACATGAATAGGACTTTCTGGTGGGACATATTTGTGTTGAAACCTCCCCCACTGTACACATGACCAAGACTGGAGAACCCTGGGAAATGGACAACTAAATGAAGGTATTTACCAAAATCGCAGATGGGCCAGGGAAAGACTCCTGTAGCAGTACTCATAGCATCTGAGTTCCCACTCACCACTGTCAGTCATTGTCTGGTGAGTTTTTCATGAAGTCAGATGTTCTCACCACAACACTTGTGCTGCATTACACTGAGGCTTCGTCAGTATCAATAACCACAACCCCCACAAACATACACCATTCCTGACCATCCCTGATACATATAGTCAAAGCAAGAACAAAATATAAATTACTGTTTTATCGGTTTAACATATTAAATAAAAAAAAGTCATAAGTAGTTTCCCTGCTACAAGAAACTAAAGGCTGTTTAGCAATATTTTACTTAACTCAGTTGCAAAGTACAGTAAATGATGTGATCTAAATGCTAAATAATCAAGGAAGTCAAAATAAAAACAAAAACTGCTCGTAAGCACTGCAAGCATTCATTCCTTCATTCAGTCTCAATTACCTGTGCAAAATCAATTAATTATAATACCAAAAAGTGATGAATGCATTCCTTAGAATATTTTTTTAAAAAGTGTGTCTATGAATTATAATAATAGCCTGCTAGTTGACGGGCTTCCAAACCACTTCCTACATATCACATATCACTCAATATCCTGGAACTTTGGCATCTGCTTGATGCTGATTGACCTGTAGGTGTTAGCTGTTGGTATTAAACACCACAAATTACTCAGAAGTATACAGCATGAAATTTATTTATTTACACTTTGTTGGCATGGTTACTCCCACTATGGCCTCTTTTCAGGGTTGACCCAAGGTGGTATTCATGCTTACTAGGGGAAATTTGGCAAGGGCACATCCACCTGAGCTATCACCAACTTAGCAGATGGGGCCTCGGCTTGCCATCTCATCCAAAGGATGGCAAAATCAGGACTGCAGCTTCTCCCTTAAGCTGCACTGCAGTGTTAGTATTAGAAAATTAGCAAACGTGTCTGGTGAGGGAGTAGAACCTACAGCTTTCTGCACAAAAGGCGAGTTTGCTACCTGTTGATCTGTTGAGTGTTGATTCTGCCACATGTGCAGACAGTAAATGCTGAACAGGAATATTGCACTGTTAAAGCCTATCCTCACAGACGATACTCTTGCCATTTCTGATAGCACTGACAGTGCACTTAAGTATGCACTATTTTAAATTTATGGTTGATGACATAAAGCACAATACCCTTCGGACAATCTATGTCGGAGATAATTATTCTTTGATTCAGGCAATTAAAGGCTTTACTCGATAATCAATGTAATAAAATAATTAAGTCAAACTCAGAGAATTCACTACGACAAAAAAGCAGCTGAAGAAGAAGGCAGCATCTGCTCCTAGGCTTCTAAAATCAAGTAATGATGGAATAGGGTATAGAGACTATTGAAACTTTGCGCAAAATGTTAACCTTTACAGAAATAAGTACATTGTTAAATGTGCAGTAACTTCTTTTGTTTGGGACTTTTACTGTACTCTTTTCCTAGCAGCACCACAATATCTTAGAGACATACCAGTGCACATCTAAACAACATTCCCTCATTGTGTTACCTTACAGGTAGTACCTCACTTTGCTTTCTTTCTTGAAGCATCACTCAGTGTGCCCTTAGTGAGTAATGTCCCACTGTACAGCTGCATTACCCCTGCCAAGGGTATGAGACACGCTAGGGTAAAAGGGGTAAAGGCACCATAAGTCTACACAGGCAACTGGGGAGAGTATTCAGAAAATCATACATAAAGAATGTCTTTCTTAATAGGTTTGCCAGACTGGCATAACTAATGACAAGGATATAAACACTTTCTTTTATTACGTGGCTGAGAAAATTACTAACAAATCTTGTTCTGACTGGAAGATTGCCAGGGAAATATGCACATGCATTACAACAGACTAACAATGCAACTTGTACATGTTAGAAATTAGAAAACATCACCATTAATACCGCTTAGCTGATGGGAGCTCTGTGTACATTTCTATGAATGACTGACTGCCTCATCTTGAAAGCCGCAGCAGCAGTTTATTTCACTTTAAACTATGATGCTCATTCTTATACAAAGAAAATAAAGAGTTCCAACACCAACTTTAAGATATATAACACACAACTGTATCATGTCAGTCCTCCTGGCTATTATGGGATCACACAACGAATTCAAAGCCACGATTATGAAGATTTTAACATCTGTGGCATTTCAGGTTTCAGCATTCTTTAAGTTAGACACAGTTTAGTTCTCTTTACAGAGCAAGTCACATTGATCAAATAAGAGGAACATCACAAGGCTGCATGAAAAGCAAAGACATTCTTCTTTGAACAAATTTCAGAAAGAAGCTGAAAGCTAGTGCTAATCATGTAATGCAAAGTTGCCACAACAGCAGCTGGAGAGACAGCTACTGCAATATTTATTTCATTATTTACGACTGTCTTATTCTGAAAAAGGCTAGTGCATGATAAAAGTTCACCAAGAACAACTGCCCACTATGCTGTGTCAATATGACTACAGTACTCAGTCACCGTCTCAGTGCTTACAAGAAGGTGAGAATAGCTTAGTTGTGTTCTTCAAAGAACTGATGACAGTAACAGTTTAAGAACAATTGAGAATTCAAAGTTGTTTCTGCAGTGTATATAAGGTCATTTATTTTTTTATTTATTTGCATTTGTTTACCGGAAAGTCCGACTGGATACAGGTCCACTTTCAGCAGAGGCCCGGGGAGAAAAGCTCCACAGTACAATAGAATGCAGTACATGAGAGAACAAAATATAGAACATACAATTGATTTTAATACATAATAGGTTTGAAGTTACCAGTTTTAGTTAGTACAGTAGACAGTCATTGAGGTACAAAGTAAAAACATTGAGGTATATAGTCAAAAACTTAAAAAAAAAATATATATATATATATATCTATCTATATATATATATATATATATATATATATATATATATATATATATATATATATATATTTTTTTTTTTTTTTTTTTTTTTAATCAGTATCTGGGATTAAAAGTTTTTTAGGGCAAATCTGTTTATACTTATCTGAACATGTGACACAATTAGACTTAACCTGGAGTGTAACATGAGCATAGCCAGTTAGTTAAGTAGTGGGTTTTAAGGAGTTTTTTGAAACGATAGAAGGAGGTGCTAGAAGTTATATGGATTGGTAGTGTGTTCCAGGTTTTGGCAATGCTCATGTCATTTACTTCATGCTGCACACATGCCAAAACAATCGTTTAAATCACCTAGACGAACACAAATTTATCATCACAGCACAGAAAGAACAATAATATTTTAATGTAATTTATTACACTCCATGTCTTAAGCTGTGTTCCTAATGCATATAATCAAGCACAAATTTACAGTAAGCAGGCTCAGGCAGTGGCACAACACATGTTACTAAGTAACCACCCATGCAACTAAATCACGATTTGAGACAGGAAACACTAGAACAAAACGGAATAGCTGAATGGATTTATAATTACAGGTAAAGATTGTATGTGCTTTCTAAAATGCAGGTGCACATTTAATGACATTTTCAGGTTTCAGAAAATGTACTCAGTTTTCTTTCACTTGTTAAGAATGACTGTCTTCCTTGTTCTAAACAGATAAATATCAGGAAATAGCAAATAAAATAAAATAAATACATCTACAGAGGATGTTGTAAAGACAGGCGGCATGGCAACTTGAGGAGCTCCTCAACAACTCCAAAATGAAAATGAATCCAAATGGATATATTAGAAACTATGCTTAAAACAGTGACTGCATATGCTCATATGATATGAATCTTATCAAGTCACACACACGCACACACACACACATATATATATATATATATATATATATATATTTATGGAATATATATATATATATATATATATATATATATATATATATATATATATATAAAATGTATATATTATATAAATGTGCGTACTTTATAAGATTCCTGCAACATATATCAGTTGGCATAATGTTAAAGGTCTTCACCCCCCCCCATGCACAAGGTTAGATCCTGACAACTGACCAATGTCCGTTTGAAACTTGCATGTTCTCCCTGTGTCTCTGTGGGGTTCCTCCCCACCTCCAAAAAAACATGTTGAGTGTTTCCATCTTAAACTCAACAATGAATGGAGCTGAGGGCAGCAGCACAGACTCTATATGGTACCCTACAGGAGGAAGAGTCATACAGACCAACTGCTTTGGGGCATCTACTGTGGTGCGCAGTAACCTCAAGATAGAACAAGGATCCCAGACTGCACACCGTAGCAGGGCTAGCCCACTGGACTGTGTAAAACATTGACTGTTGCCAAACAGGCATGAGTAGTTACCGGTGATAAGTGGGTTGAGGAACCGGCCTACTCTGACCTACACCAGGGACCCATACTAAAGGTGGGAGGGGTGTATGTGCCCACCATAAAGTCCAGCAGCCCTGGGTCAATAAGCTACTAGCCGGCCGGTGTCTAGTTGCCCAACCTAAGTTACTTAGGACAGCTCTGCTGCGTGAAAGCTGGACATAAAACCAAACCACCTGCCAAACATGAACTAAGAATCTCTACACTTAATGTGGGTTTACTGACAGGATGCAGCTTGGAAGTGGATGACATGATGATACGAAGGAGGCTGGACATTCTATGTATCCAAGAGATAAGATGGAAGGGAAGTGTAGCAAAGCCACTTGGCTTGGGATCCAGAGTCTACTACTCAGGAGGGGGACAGGTTAGAAATGGTGTGGGAATTGTGGTGAGAGAGAGGCTTCAGAAGGCAGTGAGGGATATCATCAGAGTTAGTGACAGACTCATGGTAATCAGACTCCAGTGTAATTATAGGGAAGTATTCACAATCTCAGCACATGCCCCACAAGCAGGGCTGTGACAGTGAGAAAAACAGTCCATTCAGACAGCAGTTGCAGGACCTACTAGATAAAGCAGGACAACATGAATTGGTGTTGACAATCAGTGGCTTGAATGCACATATCAGGACAGACAGAGGACTGCCTGGGTTCACGTGGGTGCGGCAACAGGAATAAAGAAGGAGAGGCCCACTCTAGACTTCTGTCTAGCAAATTGCTTGCTAGTAGCCAACACATGGTTCAGAAAGTGAGACAGTCACAAAGATCACATACAAGAGTGGCCAACATGCAACATAGGTAGACTTCCTCCTAGTAAGGAAAAGGCACTGAGGAAGAATCAATGATTGCAAAATCATCCGCAGTGAAACAGTCAGTCAACAGTATAAACCACTGGTTGCCACAATCAGTTGCAAGCAATGGTCAGAGAAGGCTCTAAGATCAGCAGGGTCCAGGGTGAAGACCTGCAAGCTGACTGGAGAGAAAATATAACAGTTCAAGGAATTACTCAAGGCTCTCGCACCCCAAGAAGAGGAGGAAATAGGTGGAGTTGAAGTAGAATGGTAATGCCTTAAAACAGCATGTGTCAGAACTACATAACAGATATGTGGCCAAGTCAGGTATGGAAATAAAGTACATAAGGAAAGCTGGTGGAGGAATACAAAAGTCCAGGAAGTCATCAAAATAAAGGAGGAGATAGAACAGACCGACCAGGCTAGGAAGGAATACTGGTTGGCTAACAAAGAAGCTAAGAAAGTAGTTGCAATAGCAAAGAACAGGGCATCAGTGGCACTCTAACAACTTCTGAAAAGTGACCCATTAGGTGGCACAAAGAAACTATATCAGGTTGCAAGCAAAGGCAGAAAGATGAAGAAGACAGTCAGACACCCTTCATAAGGGATGCTAGCTACAACCTGCTCACCAGTCCACAAGACATTAAAGGCAGATGGAGGGAGTATTTCCAGCAGCTTCTGAATGAAGAAAACCCCAGAGAAACAGTACTGCCCCAGAAAAAGCCTATGATGAGAGGAGAAGAAGAGGAGCCCACCATAGAAGATGTAAGAACAGCACTAAGGAAGATGAAGTCTGGGAAAGTGTCAGGCTTAGATGAGGTCACAGCAGATTTGATAAAGATGCTGGGTGAGATAGGGGAGAAATAGCTCCTGTGGGTACTAACACATATCCCAGATGACTGGAGAATAAGCATACTTGTGCCAGTGTATAAGAACAAAGGGGACATCCACAACTGTGGGCAGTACAGAGGAATCAAACTCCTATCACATTGCATGAAAGTTCTAGAGAGAGTAACTGATAAATGGATACACATAGTAGTACAATGTAAGATGGGAAACGAGCAGTTCGGATTCATATCAGGGTGCAGCTCAACTGATCCGATATTTGCAGTGAGACAGAGAGCTAAGAAGAAGCTAGAGATGAGGAAAGAGTCCAACTGGGCATTCCTAGACTTGGAGAAAGCATATGACAAGGTCCCAAGAAAGCTGATCTGGGCAGTACTGCGGTGGTTCGAAGTCCCAGAGGTTATGTACAAGGACCCAATGACTCAAGAAGGAACAGTGTTTGGCCTCACAGAGGGGTTCCCAGTGGCAATGGATGTACACCAGGGTTTAGCTCTGAGCCCACTGATGTTCATACTAGTGATGGGCTACATTAGCAAACAGGTTGGAGGGGACAGATCAACAAAGATGCTGTATGCAGATGATGTGGCATTATAGGCAGACTCTGAACAAGAACTTCAGCAAAGGATAGGAGAATAGAATGCAAAACTGAAGGCACATGGGATGAGACTAAGCACAGATAAGACAATGATAATGGCAGCAATCTGGGGAAATCAGAAGAAGCTGAGAAATGAGACAGAAGGGAAGATAGTGGAACAGGTAAACAGCTTTAAGTATCTAGGAAGGGTGGTTGAGCAGAAGGAAAGTCTGAATGAAGAGGTCAAAGCTAGAATCAGAGGGGCTGCAACCAACTGGCATAGAGTGTCAGGTGTAGTCTATGATAGAAAAATCCCAAGGAAGATTAAAAGTAAGGTGTACAAGACAGTGGTGCGCCCAGTACTACTGTATGGTACAGAAACCTGAGCAGTAAAGGAAGAACAGTTGAAGAAGCTAGAGGTGATGGAAATGAAGTGCCTGAGAAAGGTGGTAGGATGCACTCTGTGGGACAGATGAAGAAGTGAATACATAAGAGCAGGAGCCAAAGTAGCTCCAATTGCAGAAAAGATCAAAGAGAACAGATTATGGTGGTTTGGACACGTGCAGAAAAGCAGAAGACAAACTGATGAAGAAGATTTGGGACAGACAGGAAGAAGGTAAGAGGAAATGAGGACATCCAGCAAAGAGGTGTATGAATTGTGTGAAAAAAGATCTGCGACAGTCAGACATGAGCGTCTAAGAAGGAAGGAGTGTGGCATTGAATCAAGAGAGATGGTGACAACAGCACAATTCCCCGACCCCATGTAAAAAATGGGAAAAAGGGGGCTGATGATGATGATGATCTATCTGTATCACATACACGTGTGTGTGTGTGTGTGTGTGTGTGTGTGTGTATATATATATATATATATATACATATATACATATATATATATATATATATATACACACACACACACACACACACACACACACATATACACACACACACACACACACACACACACACACACACACACACACACACACACACACCCACACCCACACCCACACCCACACACACGATAAGCCTGATACAAATTTGTGTCTACCCATCCAGTCATCAAGAGTAGCCTTAAAGGTAGCAAAAGTGTACATTATTTGACGTGCAATGGCAACTTATTCCCTAAGCTGGGAATTAGCGGTGTTAAGAATCTATCCCTTCAGCAAGTCTTGTTTCTGTTTTGGTATTAATTTAGGTCTCTAACTGCAGTGGTGGTGCTGTTGTAGCGTTGTCGCCTCAGAGTACGACGTTGTCCTGTTCGATTCTCAGCTAGAGCGTCTTCTATGTGGAGACATGCGTGAATGGGTGTACCTTCATTGAAGGCTGTGCGTCAGAGCTGGCAATTCGGCACATAAAAATCTACTGCCAATCATTAGCGGACCGGAGTTCCGTTGTGGCGACCCCTAACTGGGAAAAGCCAAAAGACACAACAAAAAAAGTGCGGGTGTTTGTAAAGGCAATGATTTTGTAAACAAACAGGACATCAAATAGGATTGGGTCTTTCATGGCTTGAAAAGCTAGACGTGTCACTTTGGAGCAGTTGGTCGGCTGCTTAGTGTAAGGACGGTCGTGCTAATCTTTCAGGATCATTGAAGTTTTAAGACCTTTAATTTTTCTTGTTAGAAATCTTTGGGGCATTTTTAGTTGAGCAATATGCTTGGATTTGTACATTCCAAAAGGGGCACTGTACTTAATGATGGGTCTGATAAGGGAATACAGGGATAGGATGACATCTTTGGCTCTTAAAGATATTCCCTTGGTAATTAATTGGGCCAGATAGAAGGATTGCCTGACTGTGGTGGAAATATGCTGATCGAGTGACAGAGAGTTGTCTATTTAAGTACCCAGGTCTTTTAAGACAATGTCTATCTGAAGATGAGTACCATTTAAGGTAGGAGTAGCTTTCTTGCTGAATGTTACTAAGCTGCACATTTTTGAATTTAAGACTGTTTTTAGTATACCTGGTATGTGCCTATTCCAGTCCTTTGGTATGTGCCTATTCCAGTCCTTTCTGGAAATGTTCATTATTGGTGGATGAGCAGATAACAGTACTCAGCTTACAGCCACAAAGGTGGAGTAGAGGAATACAGCTCAGCTGACCCAGGTTTGATAAGCAGCTTGGGCAACTGAAGGAGTGGCTGGGAGGGAGGGAGGGATGGGTGTTTGCATACAAAGGGGGAGGGCAGTCCTAAGGATGTTCCACACATAATGATTCCTGGTGGAGGCTGGAGATACGAAAAGGGGGTGTGGTCTAAAGGAGGGACTGGTGGGAGAAAACTGACTGAGATACAGTGCAGGCAGGGAAATGTGTCAACAGATCTCCAATGCAAGCCAGTCCTCAGTATGCAACTTGAAGGACTGCAGGAGGGGAGGGGGGGCAAGGGTTGAGCATAAAAGGAAAAAATAGCATTAGATATAGTCAAGACCTACCAGGATTCTCTATTTACACATCAGATCCAGCTTATCATAGTAAGTCTGACGGTAGAACAAAAGGAGCAGACAGACCCAATACTGGGGGGAGGGAACTGGGACAGCTGGTAAGAGTGATGTAAAGAGGAGCTAAAAAAGATAACAGTACCAAGCTTTCAGGTATCAGCAAACGTATTCAACCACATGCCTGGGATATTGGCTTGGTTGTCTGCAAAATAAATGCCAAACATAAAATGGCCTAGCACAAATCACTATAGCATATCACTCATTACAATTTTACACATGTAGAAGTTTACATTAAGTTTGTATATTTTTTCAGTAATTCCAGCATGGGGAATAATACTAAAACCCTCGGGAAGGTCAAGAAAAACTGTTTACATAGAGTGACCATTATGAAATTCCTCTGTAACCTTTTCAAAGCAGCTTACTAGGCTCAAGAGGCAGGATCTGCCATTCACAAAACCCAGGTCTATTTCCATTAACTTGCCTATGTCTGCACAAATGAGTTCTGCTATTATACATTCTATAGCATTAGATTAAAATCACACAGAATAGTTGAAAAGGATACAAAAATATGTACACGATCACAAAATGGGAAGCATGATTCCATAAAAAACAAAGAAATTAAACCTGAATAACTTCACTTGCTATGTAAAATGTAATACTCAATACTTTCACATATCTCCTACTTGTACAGTACTCTGTCTGCATAAATGCAACCAGTAAGGGCTCTGGTCCACATGCTCCATACCTGCCATCAACGTTATGCCCCATAATCTAGAAACAAACATCCTGTTCCATAGTCTCCTGACAAACATTACAGATTACATACAGTACAAGCTTGTCCTAGTACCACCAACACATGCCCCATGCCGAAATGTTATCCCCATCACCCAACTTGATCAATCTACTCTTCACACAATTCTATCCTGGCCTGTAGCACTACATTTACCCAACCCCTCACTTTTTATGAACTCTATGACAAGACTATCATTTTTACTACAACCTCCCATTCTCTGGCTGCCACCACAATAACCTGCAACATTCATCTTTGTGATCCTCCATACATCACTTCCTGTACAACACAATTATGTCTACCATTCAATCAAAACATTCCATTTCTTCTGTCTCTGCATAAGTTCTCCCAAACTTTCACCACCTCTCACTACCCAAGCTCAAATAAAAGTAGCAAGTACTGTCCTAAAATCATATCACACCTCCTCAGTAACCTTCTCCAGCCAAATCTTTACTTAAATAATTCATAGCTTGCATATGCTCTTTATACTGCGTACGTCTCTGGGCTCTTACAATTCTAGAATCTTCCACATCAAAACCTATCTTACCTACCTTCTGTAGCAGAAATGAGCTTCCTCAACAACATATCCTTCCTTGCATATGGCTAGAATGACAGGTCAGGTAAACAGAATGTTACTGAGTTATTAAGCTACCGTGTTTCAGCAAGTTTTGCTTTTCACAGAACTATACTCAGACTTCTGATGAAATGTTCTACATATCTGTAAACGAAATCCTGTGATTTATTCTGCAGCTGGTTTAGACTTTTCCAGTAAGGATACACTATTGTTTTTGTGTCATGACAGCCTTTAAGTTATTATGTGAAACATAATGCAGGCTTTCCCTGATTGCACACGAACCAGCTCTTCATATAGGATATCAGTCAATTACTGTCAATTAATGTGAAAATTACTTTAGTTTTTAACTTTTTGTTACATCTACAAGGGAAAAAAATCTTTAGCAATAAGCAACTGTACAAAACAAGGAATAGGGTACTAGTTATGATATTTTTTTTACACACAGTCTTGTGGTGAGATATTTCTTAGAAATTTTAGGAAAATCAACACAGCCATATAGACAATTTTACAATGTATAAAGCAACACACTTTTTTTCTCTCTTTGCTGGGTTACTATACTGTTGCAGACTCAAATTTGGTTTAGTAGTAAGGACTTTTTTTTATTAAAATGGACAAGACTTGTACATGGTGTGATGCCAGTGGTGAGGACTGAGGCTCCTTGATTACTGGGCCAGTGCTAGGGCAACAGCTAGGGGACGTCCACTCTGGCAGGGTGACAAGTACACACACAGTAAAGTGCAATTTCCCTTAAGCGAACACACAGATCACTCTCAGTCTGGGGTTGGTTTCTCCCTCTTTCTCCAGATCCCCAATAAGACTCCCCACTGGCACAGCTATAGAGTTGAGATCTCAGCTGAGTGGCCAAGCTAAGAACTCCAGCACCCTCTCTGTCCAACCAGTGTTTCGTGTTCCTGCTCAAGTAGCTGACACACACACACTTTGAGATTTGATTTGTATACAAACAAACACACACAAACGCACACCTGGGGAAGGCTAGCACAGGTTTACTAACTATGCCCCCTTCTGCCCATACTATAAGGTAATTCCAGCTGCCACAAACCACTACTTATCAGCTACTTAAGGCCCTTAACAAAGGGTTTCCAATCTTACTGTGTAATGTTACTATTAATCCAAATGGTAGTCTGACCAACAGCAAGGCTTTTCGGGAGTGGCCTGTACAGTGTCACCAAATAGATATGCAAGTACTCTAAGAGATTAAATATGCCTCACAGATATCAGCAACAAAGATAGGTTTAAATATATTTAATAATAAATAATGGTAATAGAACAAGACAATACTCAGTAAGTAATCAGTTACACCAGAGTTCAAATTCACGGAAAATATTTAAAACAACATTGCAGGACAGTCTCAAATAAATACAGAAAACATCTAAAGTAATCTTTACTATATTCCCAACTATATCTAAAAGATATTACTGTACCCTAGTTACTTAATATTAGCAATGCAAGTGCAGATGGTGGTGATTAGTGGATATTCTTGTTAGGTCAAAGACAAAATACAAAATGCCCAGTCTATCTTGAGAGTTTTTAAATTAATATCAAATATTACTGTTGGGTTAGCCTGGATGATATCACTTTTTATCACCTGACTTTAATTCTCACCCTAAACCCCCAGTGTAGCACTTGATATCTCCTTGTGAAAAATACATATCTCTCAGATGTTTTCAGATCCTGGAAGTTATACAACAATAAAACACTTCTGCATCTGAAACCTAGTAATTACTTCTCTGCCAAAACAATACAAAAAACTTCTATTTCTAGACATTGTGTCTCCTGCTGCACTGAAATTGAGAGATAACATTTCTTGTTTATGGCCCAGCTATAAAGTAACAACCTCAACTATTCAAGTTTTGCAGGTTAATCTCCTGTTAGAAGAAAAAAAAAAAAATATATATATATATATATATATAAAAACGGTTACAGTAGTGCATACAACTATTTCTTCAGCACACATGTCAATGCAATATGACATACAGTTCTGATATAATGGTAACACACACACTTGCGTCCTGCTGATACTCGCAAATGACATGTAACTATTTACAAAATTCCAGATAGCTGGGCTGGCAGCATCTCCTTCTGTTACATTTACATAAATCATATTAATATTCACAAAAGACATACTTATTTAAAAAAATTGAGATAGCTGGGCTGGCAATACTTCCTTTTGTGACATATGGCATAAGCAATCTGCAAGTAATCTAAAATGGTGGAGCGTTAACTTGCAGTCAAGAAATTCAAAATACAAAAGGCAACTTCATCTATAACACTACATTGTAAATATGTAAGGTACACGCAGGCTCATTAGCAACACTGAGAAGAATGTACCCAAATGTGCATAAAAGTAGAAATGCCACTTACACATCACAAACATTACATTACACGAATTACAACATGCAATCATATGGAGTAGCACTCTAATAAAATGGTCTCCACGTATGCTAAAGCATAGTACTCCTTGCAAGGAAGTACAAAATGAGAGAAAGAAGAGTCAGGAAAACACATGAAGGACTACTTCTAATAGCAGAAATCATGGCAAGGCTGACAATGGAAACAGTGAAGGAGAAAGGACAGCAAAGGTGGCACAGAGTGCCACAACTGAATTATCATGCAAGGCTCGGGTAAATCACATTAAATGCAAGTGAGATATCTGACATATCAAAGCTGGATCACGGGATGATGCAACAGCTGCTAACAAATATGTACCAGTTGGAAAAGTAGCCACCAAACACAGTGTGTGACAAACCTCTACCTCTGCACACAACCACATTCCCTTAAAGGTGAGGGAAGACAATAAGGCTATACAGACTGCACTTTCTCTGCACTGAATATTTCACTTCATCTCCATCTCTACACAACATGCAAAATGTATCAAATAAAAATTGGGTCATGAATTGCTGTGGGACGTGTAAGCAATGTAGATATGTTTTACAAGGGACATATTTCTCAGTATCTGGCTACCCCAGATTGCTTTCAGTGAAGGGACATTATAATTGTACTACTAAGGGGGTAGTATACATGGATTTTTGTGCCTCTTGCCTGGCATTTTATGTCAGCAAGACAGTAGGACCTTTGCAGAATAGAATTTACCAACACAACTATGCAATTAGTAAAGGGCTTGTAGACAAGGCCTTTTATAAACACTCAGTTATACATCATGATTTTAAAAAGTTTGCATTTAGTATTCCTGAAAAAGTTACAACTAGTAATAGACGGGGTGACTGGGAAGTAATTCTTGAACAAAGACAAGTGTTCTGGAAATGGTTACCTTACGCTTATATCCCACCAGGCATTAATGATGTTATTTCCATTAAGCCTAGGTTAAAAATCAAAGCTGCCAAAGTATAACTACTTTATTTGACTGTGTTTCATCTCATTACAGTTGCTATTTGTAACAATATTTTAACATTTTGATACTTACTAAATGAACTGATTGGTATTTTTAACATTAGGGTTTTATTGTGATGTTTTTGGTATGTATAATGTTTTTATAAGTTAGCAAGTTTTTTTGAATGTGTGTACCTTTAAATGTTTACAGTATGGCACCTTTGAGGCTATTTAAAACTAGTTACAAAATGGCTGCCATTTTTCTGAAGTTCTGCTACTAACAGGAACAAAAGTGCTCAAACTGTGGATTATAGGTTCAATTAAACACCTGGCTCGGCATTTTTTAATTTTTATTCTTTGTATTTACTTTAAAACACTGAAGTCAGTTTCCACATATAGTCCAAATGGATGACAAGTCTGATATTTTAAAGTGAGAACATTTCTTCTACAATAACCAGTGCTTTATGCCCTGTCTTAAAAATCAAGCCCTTTGTAGTAATACTGTATGTTTTAAGTCACACAATTCATGATTCATTTCAATAGTGTCTTACTAGACATGTACTTTGATGTTGATTCCTTATGCCCCCCCTTAGGTGGCGTTATTAATCTTATTCTTTTTTGAACATTTTTGTCAGACATACATACACACACACATATATATATATATATATATATATATATATATATGTTTTTTTCTTTTCCTCCACTTACACAAAATGGCACAGAGGACATCCTCTGTCTAGTTACTTTCTGATATACACCATACTTTCTTCCATTCATCAAGCAAATTTCACCTTCCATACATACATCTCAACTACACAGACTTTCGCAGAATGTCCAGAATTTTGCCTCATATTTTTTTGTCTGTCCCTCATAACATTTGCAGTATTCTGCCAAATTAAGGACTGAAGAGATTAAATAGTGACAGACATTATAATTTCATTCTTCATATCCTTTAGAAAATGTATGCTAATGCAAAATCTGTTATTCTAGCAACTTTCTAACCCCCACACAACATGGATTCTGTCCTGGCCACAGTACTATCACTGCACTCCTCTCCTTCCTCGAGTCCATTCACCATGCTCGTGACACCGGCAAAATCGTATCAACACTGGTCCTAGACCTTTCCAAAGTCTCTTGACACAGCCTCCCACCCTACACTCCTATCACAACTCTCCTCCCTCAATCTCTCCCCATCCACTATTAGCTTGGTTCACCAGTTACCTCTCCAAAAGACAACAAGCTGTTAAATGGAAACATTCCACCTCTTCCTTTCTATAAATCCCTAATGGGGTACCCCAAGGTTCTGTCCTTGGCCCCTTACTTTTCAATATATTCATTAACAACTTTCACCACTCCATCTCCAATTCTACACTAATCCAGTATGCAGATGATTCAACAATCATCTGCTCAGCTGACACCCCTTCCACCCTTCTGCAGATAACCCAGTCAGCTTTCTCAAATAGTGAAACCTGGATACAAAACAACCACGTAGCCCTTAATGCCAATAAATCAAATTAATGACTTTTCCCCATTTATAAAAACTCCTTCAAGATCACAAGCCAGAATAACACCCCCACTGAAATTGTCCTTTACACCAAACTGCTCGGCGTCATTATTGCCGAACATCTAAAATTCGATATCCACATCCAAA
This sequence comes from Protopterus annectens, assembly GCF_019279795.1. Taxonomy (NCBI): domain Eukaryota; kingdom Metazoa; phylum Chordata; order Ceratodontiformes; family Protopteridae; genus Protopterus; species Protopterus annectens. Next base: position 132,685,949 of record NC_056748.1, on the reverse strand, counting down.
CTAACAAAAAAAAAAAAACACCAAAAATTAGGGCTCCTATATAGGCATAAAGTACAGTTGTGTACACTTACCATAAATGTAGATGTTCGAGTGTATTCACTGTTGCAGTCATTACATTTGGGTAATCTGCTGTCAGGTTGCCCTCAGTCGGCCTGATTAACAAAGTCTTGGGTCCTGCGTCGGTTGCTGTCCCTTCTTCCATGACGTCAAGTCGTCAGGGGTATAAAACATGCAGCCGACGTCATTACCCTCAGTTTTTCTTACCTCAGATGTCAGGTGCCCCCCGAATGGGGAGCAAAATAAAATTTAAAACACAGAAATATACCTCCAACCAAAAGCAAATACACCAAAAAGGCTTTTAAGCATAGTAACAGAAAGTAGAGGTACAGCCAGAGAAAAACAGGGGGCTGGAGGGAGGGTAACCAGGACTGCAATAGTGAATACACTGGAACATCTACATTTATGGTAAGTGTACACAACTGTACTATGTTCTTCATGTTTCACTGTTGCAGGCAATACATTTGGGTAGATTCCCAAAGCTATGGTTGGGAGGATGGATGTATACAGCATTAGGATCAGCTATAAGGCCCTGCAAGACAGCAGTGGCAAAGCCAGATCTGGATTTAGAGAAAATTGGTAAATGATAATGCTTGGTGAAAGTATGAATTGAACTCCAGGTAGCAGCTTCTAGAATATCCCTGGTAGGAACACCTCTGAGAAAGGCAGCAGAAGTAGAAGGAGGTGGAATGAGATCTGATCCCCTGGGGAATAGGTTTTCCATGGTGCTTATAGCAGAAATGAATGCAATGGCTTATCCATTTAGAAATGGTTTGTTTAGAAATAGCCTTTCCCTCTGCCCCTGCAACCAATGCTACCATCAGTTGTTCAGTTTGAGTTTTAGTCCTGTTCAAGTAGAATCTAAGTTGTCTGTGCACATCCAACGAATGCAGAATCCGTTCCCCTTTGTTCTGTGGTTTGGGAAAGAAAGTTGGTGAATGAATGGACTGATTAAGAGCCACACTAGATACCAGCTTGGGAATGAAGGATGGATTGGTCCTGAGTGACACCTTGTCCGCATGAAAGATGATAAAAGACTCCACTGCCATAAGGGCCTGTAACTCAGATATCCTTCTAGCTGAAATGATTGCTAGAAGGAAGGCTGTTTTCCAGGAAAGAAATTTTAAGTCTGCAGTAGCAGCTGGCTCGAAAGGATGTAGAGTGAGTTTCTTCAATACAAAGTTAAGGTCCCAGGCAGGGGATGGAGCTCTCCTGGGTGGTCTCAAGTTTTTGGCCCCTCTGAGGTTCTGCTTGAGCAGAGGATGAGAGAAGAGGGGAGGTTCTGTGTTATAATGAGCTGAAATGGCTGAGGCGTGGATTTTAATGAAGGAAAAAGACAGGTCCTTGTGAAGCATCTCAGTTAAATATTGTAAAATCTGAGGTAAATTGGGCGCTGCTGTGCTCATTCCTTGAGACTGATTCCAAGCAAAGAATCTTTTCCATTTGTCAGCATAAGATTTTCTAGTACTAGGTCTTCTCGCCTCCAATATGACATCCATTAGAAGTTTGCTGAGGGATGCTAAGGGTGAATTTAAGTGAGTAGTCAAGCTGCAAGGTTCAATGTTAGTAGCTGAGGGTGCAGAATTTGGTTCTCCAGCTAGAGACAGTAAGGAAGGTGTCTGAGGCAGGTGCCATGGAGATATTTATGACACACTGCGCAGGAGTGGGTACCAGTGTTGGCGTGGCCAGTCTGGAGCAATCAAAATAATTTTTGGTTTGTCCTGTTTGACTTTTAGCAGAACTTTGGAGAGCAGAGGCAGAAGAGGGGGAAAGGCATAGACTGATAGGTTTTTCCAGCTGAAGGACAGAGCATCCACTTTCCAGGCTTTTTTGTGAGGATTCCTTGTGCAAAATTTGTCCAACTGGCAGTTCTGGGGGGGGGGGGGGCAAATAGATCTATGTCTGGGCTCCCCCACTTGCTTGTCAATATGTTGAAAATTCCTGGTTCCAGTTTCCACTCGTATGGGTCCATGAGATTTGTGCTTAGTCCGTCTGCCAGTGTATTCAGTTTTCCTGGCAGGAATTGAGCTTGAAGGTGCACTTGGTAGTTCAAGGCTGTGTTCCACAATGCCATGGCTAGTCTGAAGAGGGGGTAGGAATGTGTACCCCCCTGCTTGTTTTATGTACCACATAACCGTGATGTTGTCCGTCTTTACCATAAGTTGTCCTGGATGAATGCAGTCCTTGAAGGCTGTCAGAGCATTCTGTACAGCTAACATTTCTTTTTGATTGATATGTAGGTGCATTTGATTTGGGTTCCATTTGCCCTGAATGCACTTCCCTGCCAGATGAGTCCCCCATGCATAGTCTGATGCGTCTGTAGTTAGGGCTTGGGCGGCAGAGGGTAGTGTGAATGGTAATCCCTTGTTTTGGTGGCAGGCCTCTGCCCACCATAGGAACTCCAGGCATAGACAAGGTATGATAGGAATCATTGTTTCCAGGCTGTGACAATATTGACTCCATAGACTTTTTAAGTACCACTGTAGTTTCCTCATATGCAGTCTTGCATATGGAATTAGAAGAATGCAGGAGGCCATGAACCCCAAGGCCTGCAGTATTTGTCTTGCAGATAGCAGGGTTTCTGTGGCCACTTGTTTGAAGTAAGTTACCAAATGAATTTGCTTTTCTGGCATGAGGAAAGCCATCTGGGCAGTTGTATTCAAGCTTGCACCCAGGAATGTAATTTGTTGAGAGGGTACCAGTTGTGATTTCTTTTCGTTTATGGTGTACCCTAGACAAGTTAGAACCCTTTTTACAAACGCCAGATGCTTTACGCCAGATGCTTTAGAAGTATGGCCTGGTTTTCTGCCTGAATTAGACAATCATCCAGGTATGGGTATATTTGAATATTTCTTTGCCTGCAAAATGCAATTACTGGAGCCAGGCACTTTGTGAATACCCTGGGTGCAGTAGACAAGCCAAAGGGCAGTGCAGAGAACTGATAATGCAAATAGCCTGCTTTGAAGCGTAGGTATCTTCTGCAAGATTCCCTGACTGGGATATGCAGGTAAGCTTCTTTTAAATCTAGAGTTGCCAACCAGGCATCTTTGCCTAGCATAGGAAGTAACTGGTGAAGAGTCAGCATCTTGAATTTTGGAATGTCCAGAAAGGTGTTTAGAGTAGACAGGTCCAGAATTGGTCGCCATGTTTTGTCTTTTCTGGGTACCAGGAAAAGCCTGGAGTAGAATCCTTGCCCCTTTTCCTCTTCTGGTACTGGTAGAATAGCCCCCATGTTTAAGAGGGAAAGTACTTGTTTCTGAGCCTCTGCCCACTGACTTGGGGACAGGTCTGATCACCCTTTTGGTGTTGGCAACGTGTGGAAATGAAATCTGTATCCCTGGGACACTATATTTAAAAGCAAAAACGGCACTTCAACTGGATAAGCAACAAATAAGAACAAACCCGTTCTTTGACTCGGAAGACAAGATTTATTCCAGATGATAACGTGTTGAAACCAAATCACAGTAATAAGTTACAAAGACACAGTAGATTAAGCGCTTTTCGTCTGACTAGTAGCAAACTTCCTCAGAACATAAACTAATAGGGCTAAGAATGCTAATTTTAAATGAAAAAAGTGCGGGAACATTCAATTTAAAATTTAAAGCTATATGCAGTAGCATTTTACAAATGAATAATGTTTAACTATCAAAATAGTCTAACTACAAATAAAATTCGTCCAATTTCAACAGCGTAATATAATATATTTAAAATGCACACAAAATACTCATATACAAATGTGTAAATCAATAATCTTTAAACAGAGAAAAATTATCTCCTAAGACTGTTCAATTTTAAAATGCACGCTATAGAACAAGATTCATTTATGCCAGGATAGTTAAAGGCGTTCAGCCTTATCTGCCACAAAAGCTCAAGTTCTTCCAGTTTAAATGAGGCAGGTCCACCTCTAACGTCCTGTACATATTGATCAATAACTATCTCACTCCAAATTAGAATCAATATGCCATATCTCACTCCAAATTAGTATCAATATGCCATATCTCACTCCAAATTAGACATCAATATGCCATATCTCACTCCAAATTAGACGGTAAGACCGAGCGTCGGCTGCGTGACAGAGTTTATGAGCATCAATATGCCATATCTCACTCCAAATTAGATAATGCATTGGCCAAACATTCCCACTTATTTACTGGTCATAGATTTAAATTTTTAGTTATTGATCAATATGTACAGGACGTTAGAGGTGGACCTGCCTCATTTAAACTGGAAGAACTTGAGCTTTTGTGGCAGATAAGGCTGAACGCCTTTAACTATCCTGGCATAAATGAATCTTGTTCTATAGCGTGTATTTTAAAATTGAACAGTCTTAGGAGATAATTTTTCTCTGTTTAAAGATTATTGATTTACACATTTGTATATGAGTATTTTGTGTGCATTTTAAATATATTATATTACGCTGTTGAAATTGGACGAATTTTATTTGTAGTTAGACTATTTTGATAGTTAAACATTATTCATTTGTAAAATGCTACTGCATATAGCTTTAAATTTTAAATTGAATGTTCCCACACTTTTTTCATTTAAAATTAGCATTCTTAGCCCTATTAGTTTATGTTCTGAGGAAGTTTGCTACTAGTCAGACGAAAAGCGCTTAATCTACTGTGTCTTTGTAACTTATTACTGTGATTTGGTTTCAACACGTTATCATCTGGAATAAATCTTGTCTTCTGAGTCAAAGAACGGGTTTGTTCTTATTTGACACTATATTTAAAACCCATTTGTCCTGGGTTATTAGTTCCCAGTTTTTTGCATGAAGAGCAATCTTTCCCCCCAAAGGGGCGGCTAAAAGGTAAGTGCCTGGTAATTCCAAAAGAAAGTTATTGAGACTGTTTACCATAGGGGGGGGGGGGTGCCTTGTTATTTCCAGATTTGGAAGTGGAGCCCCCCATTGCTTAGGTCTGAGAGACCCTTGGGACTGAAACCTGGTGCTTTTGGTATGTCTGGATTTGGCTTGAGAGGATCTGGAAGGAGCTGGAAAGGACCAATTCTTAGTAGGCCAGTGCCTACTAAATCTAGGAGGTTGCACTTGTAAGAAATCTTTTACAGTTTGCATAGATTTAGCTTTATCTTCCTTACTGCCAAACAGGCGATCCTGATTTAAAGGAGCATCCAACAATTTTGCTTTAACATGATCAAGCAGAGATTGCTACTTAAGTCAAGCATGCCTTCTAAGTACAGACCCAGTAACAGTAGCCCTGACAGAGGCCTCTAAAGAATCAAAACCACATTGCAAAGTATGTTTTACAACTTGTTCAGCAGAATGCAATAAATCCTGTAAATCTTTATTTTCCACACAGTCAGAAATCAACATCATTTTCTGTTTAAGCAGTCCAGCTATATGCTGTTGATATTTTAACATATGAAATTGGCAGTTTAAAGCCCTGATAGCCAAGGTTGCAGAAGTATAAACCTTTTTACCCCATCTATCCAGTGCCCTAGAGTCTCTATCAGAAGGGGTAGGATTTTTAGCAGTAGAAGCCTTAATGCCCTTAGGCCCTTCAGAAATGGTTTCAGGATCTGCAACAGGATTTTTGAAAAGGAACTTGTGGGACTCAGGAACCCTGTAGTATCTGTCAGGTTTACTAGGAGCTGGAGGTAGGGAATCAGGGGCCATACTGTATTCTGAAAACACATCAACAATGTCTAGTACAGGAGGTATAGCCAAAGGCCTATGCTGAGGTAAAAGAAAAAAATCCCTAAGCCTCTTTTTTGAATCAGAGAATTCCTAACTTTCCCAGTGGAAATGCTCCCTTAAGGTATGTAAAGTTTCACCAAAAGAGAAATCCTCGGGGGGAGCAGAGGGAATGGAATCCTCTGCGTCAGAATCCTAATAATTAGGTATGGACAAATCCAGGTCATTAGAAGAGTCAGAAGAAACAGAGTCCTGATCAGAAGAGCCATAGTCAAGTTCAGGCCTAGGCCTCTTAGAAGGGGCGGTTGACTACCCCTGATTAGAGTAATTAGGTCTTCAGCCATTTTGATCATTTGTTTGTTAGGCATAGGGGCCTGAACACGTGGCTTGGTCGTTGTTTATGTCAAAATAGATCGAGATTTAGGCCTTAGTATTGAAGGTGGAGTTGATTTTATATGCAAGTCTGTAGGCCTGAATACACCCTCTGAAGCCGGTGCCTTCACAGCGGCTCCGGACCCATCCAAGGTAGAGACATCCGTGGGTTCTATAGTTGATGTATCTCGCGGCAAACCGGACTCCGAATGGGTCTCAGTAGATGCCTGCGTGTCAGAAGTAGCGGGTATCAGGGGCTGCGAAAGCGCGTCACTGAGTACTGGCGAATTGGCAACTGGCTTAGGAAAAGCATCGCTGGCAGTTTTGGACCTCAACGGAATGTTTCTGTCTTTATCTTTGCATTTTTTCGAAATTCCGGTAGTCTGATGGCTAACCGATGTCATTTCTGGATAGTTAAACCGAGAACTGAAATATTTAGAGGCAAAAATGTACAGACGATGGATAGTGCGCTGATTAAATAAAGCACAAAACCGACAGCAAGGTACATCGTGGTCAGGGCCTACGCAAGGAATACAGTACAGATGAAAATCTTTATGAGGTATTTGCTTTCCACAAGTAATGCAATTATTAACTTTTACTGATATCGGTAATGAGCAAGAAAAAGTTTCCCCAACGGGGTACTTAGCTTTAAGTTGAAAACTTCGTTTCTGAAACTCGAAAACGAAAATTTCAGGAGTCGGATGACTGGCACTTGCGAAATGCTTCTGCTTCGGGCACCGCACGGCAAGAAAGACTGAGGTAATGACGTCGGCTGCATGTTTTATACCCCTGATGACCTGACGTCATGGAAGAAGGGACAGGAACTGACACAGGACCCAAGACTTTGTTAATCAGGCCGACTGACGGCAACCTGCCAGCCGATTACCCAAATGTGATGACTGCAACAGTGAAACACGAAGAACATCAGTTATCACACCCCCCTCCACCAGAAAGGCCCTCTCCTCCACATACCTTCTCCCCTCCCTAATGTATGGAACTCCTCTGTTCTCGAATCTTCAGCTCGGCCTTCAAACTAAATTAGAAGCCTGCTGCAATAAAATCTGCAAATTCGCCACCAACTCTAGGAACTCATCCCATCACTTCATCTCCTGAACCTCGGTAAACTCATCACTGCCCATAAGCTCATATTTAACCCATCCTCCTGTCTCTCTCTCTCCACCTCTTAAACCCCTATATTCCTAATTGCTCACTTAGGTCAGAAAATCAGAACCTGCTCAAAATCTACAAACTTTTATGGCCACCTGACACACTCTGCTATCCTGCTCCTTTGCTAAAATATGGAACTCTCTTCCTACCTACCTTAGAAATAGTCATAACCACTCTAACTTTAAATCCCCCCTCCATTCCTACCTATCTTCAAAGTGGGAATGCCCCTGCTCCTTCCCCAAATAGGACCCTCCTATATAAAATCCCACCTTCTAACTCTGTGCATCATCTCTGCACTCAGATAATTTGCCCTCCTACTCCTCCTTAACCTCCAAATTTTGTTAATACTTTACTTCCAACAATTTCTAATCCTCAAATGTAATTCATTATTAATGACCCTTAGACTGTACTGCTGCTAGATTTTTACTATTATTGTGGAATGTAAAATTTCAATTGCAATTCACTGTTAATGACTCAGACTGTGCAGCTGCTATATTTTATTATTACTATTGTAGAATTTTTTTTTTTACTTTACTGTAGAATGCTGCATAAAGCTGTATGACTTCTTTGCTTTGTATATGTATATACATATATGCTATATATGTATATACATATAGGCTATATATGTATATAGTATATGCTAATGTTCGTCATTGTTACTGGAGCTTTTCTCCCTGGGCCTCCACTGAAAACGGGCTGTTTTTAGGCCCAGTGGACTTCCCGGTCATCAAACTGAAATAAAGAAATAACAGCAATATTTAAAATCTGTTCTTGATTTTGGGCCTTTGTCCCCCACTATTTTTGGCTGTATCTGGAATCCTTGTTCTAAAAAGTTTAAGAGGTATGTTATGTTCACACACCCCACAATGACAAAATTTAAACCAGCCTGGTGTTTTACCCAACAGTGCGTCATATAATTATTTCTGCAACAATCAAAGGCACAAGAGGTATCTGAGTTCCTCATCTGTTAAAATATTCTGATTCTTTTCTATTATTGAAGTAATTATTGGGTATAAAAACTGCTGGTCCAGATGACATACTGTGGAAGCATGGAGGTGTTTAGATGAAACGGCAGTGGAGTTTTTAACTAGATTGTTTAATGAAATCTTGGAAAGTGAGAGGATGCCTGAGGAATGGAGAAAAAGTGTTTTGGTACCGATTTTAAAGAATAAGGGTGATGTGCAGAGCTGTTGTAACTACAGAGGGATTAAATTGATCAGTCACAGCATGAAGTTATGGGAAAGAGTAGTGGAAGCTAGGTTAAGAAGGGAGGTGATGATTAGTGACCAGCAGTATGGTTTCATGCCAGGAAAGTGCACTACAGATGCGATGTTTGCTCTGAGAGTGTTGATGGAGAAGTACAGAGAAGGTCAGAAGGAGTTGCATTGTGTCTTTGTGGACTTAGAGAAAGCATATGACAGGGTGCCTAGAGAGGAGTTGTGGTATTGTATGAGGAAGTCGGGAGTGTCAGAGAAGTATGTAAGAGTGGTACAGGATATGTATGAGGGTAGTGTGACAGCGGTGATGTCTGCAGTGGGAGTGACAGATGCGTTTAAGGTGGAGGCGGGATTACATCAAGGATCAGCTCTGAGCCCTTTCTTATTTGCAATGGTGATGGACAGGTTGACAGACGAGATCAGACAGGAGTCCCCGTGGACTATGATGTTTGCAGATGACATTGTGATCTGTAGTGAGAGTAGGGAACAGGTGGAGGAGACCCTGGAGAGGTGGAGATATGCTCTAGAGGGAAGAGGAGTGAAGGTCAGCAGGACTAAGACAGAATATATGTGTGTGAATGAGAGGAAGGATAGAGGAATGGTGAAGATGCAGGGAGTAGAGGTGGCAAAGGTGAATGAGTTTAAATACTTGGGATCAACAGTTCAGAGTAATGGTGAGTATGGAAGAAAGGTGAAGAAGACAGTAGAGGCAGGATGGAGTGGGTGGAGAAGAGTGTCAGGAGTGATTTGTGACAGACGAGTATCAGTAATAGTGAAAGGGAAGGTCTACAAGAGGGTAGTGAGATGAGACCAGCTATGTTATATGGGTTGGAGATGGTGGCATTGACAAAAAGGCAGGAGTTTGAGCTGGATGTGGCAGAGTTAAAGATGTTGAGATTTGCACTGGGTGTGACGAGGGTGGACAGGATTAGGAATAAGTATATTAGAGGGTCAGCCCAGGTTAGAAGGTTTGGAGACAAAGCCAGAGAGGCAAGATTACGTTGGTTTGGACATGTGCTGAGGAGGGATGCTGAGTATATTGGGAAAAAGATGCTAAGGGTGAAGCTGCCAGGTAACAGGAAAAGAAGAAGGCCTAAGATAAGGTTTATGGATGTGGTGAGAGTGGACATGCAGGTGGTTGGTGTGACAGCAAAATGCAGAGGACAGGAAGACATGGAAACAGATGATCTGCGGTGGTGACCCCTAATGGGAGCAGCCGGAAGAAGAAGATTGAGTATAAAAACTGTAAATATGCATGCCAGATCAGACCACAATTTCTGTTTACCTTTACCTACCTGATTAATGTCTCCATTACCCTAACTTCAGGGTCCTAATAATCTTTTAACAGCATGTAATAACAGAATCTTGCCATAAGCTCTTATACAAAAATTTGTTAGCAAAGAAAAACATTTATTTCTTAAGCTGCTGTATCTTGAAGCTCACATTTTTTACGCCAACTATCTACCCAAATCATATACACAGCAATCTCGAGAATAGACTTTGCAAGATAAAATAATGGCTGTGATTACTTTTAACAAAATGTCTAAAGTCTTATACTTTCAGCACTATTATTCTACTGTTACAGGGTGCAACAGAGTTTTTGAACAAAATAATCACTTTATTTCAACAACCAATCAGAATCCAGGGCTACAAAAAAAATCCTAACAACAAAATAAGGCTGTAACTGCCTGTTTTGAAGCATCTCTATAGAGAAATGCTGCTAGGTTCACTAATGTACATTAATTACACTTACAGATTCGTAGCTTCTAGTAAGGAGTTTAGATATATTTATGAATTAGCTGCCAGCCAAAAATAACTAACTAAGCAAACATCCAAACTGAAACTGAAAAGGTGCCAACTGAAATTAGAAAACAAAAATCTTTTCTGGATGCATATCAAAACTGACTGACTAAAACTAGCCTTTGAGGTTAAAATTTAGAAGGCAATGAATGCCATGAAGGACCAAGACAGAGCTTTTTACTGTGTTATTTTGGGTTTGCTGATGATGTCTGTGTCTTTGATGGATACCAACTAGATATGAATATTCTTAACAAAACAGTAAGGAAAATGCTCAGTGATGATTTAAGAAAAGAATGACCATCATGCATGCACACACTTTCCCATATACATGCACATAAAAGCTAATGCACTTCAGACATTTATATATTAAAATGTTATAATATAAACCATGAATGTTCAGCCGCAGTGGTGCAGCGGTTAGCACTGTCACCTCACAGCAAGAGGTCCTCCAGTTCGATTCTTGGCTGGAGCACCTTCTGTGTGGAGTCTGCATGTCCTCCCTGCGGTCGAGTGAGTTTTAAAGATAGGCAGATAGGTGTGTGTGTTTGTGCAAGCACGTTCTGTGAAGGTTGGGTGCCGGGCTGGCAACTTGACACCATAAAAACTCCACTGCCAATCAATCTGCAGACCGGTGATCCACTGTGGCAATCCCTAACGGAAGAAACCGAAAGACATTGCTATAATATAAACCATGAATGTCTACATCAACCAGATAACACCACCACTAGTAAACTTATTCTGGACCTCAGGACTTCAACCAGAGTTGGCACAGTTGCACAAGTCCACCAACAAAATATTATAAACAAACAAAATTTCAGAAAGACGATGAAGAGTTTATGTTAAAACTTACACCAATAATCTGTAAAACACGCTGGCTTTATGGTGCAAGGTGTATGTCTTTCCTGTGTCATCTGCAGCCTGAGCTCTGTTAGGCACAAGCCTACTGGGAGTTTGCTTTTACTAATAAAGTCATTCTTCCCTGATGAAGATGACATCACCCCTCCACATCAGTCTAAAGGGTGTTTTTTCCATAGTCTAGTGGAGATTTGCCAGCACTGCACTTAAGCTTTTGGGGGAAACAGTAGTGACAAGTGCCCACTAATCAAGCAATGACAGCTGCCACATCAAAGGTACTTGAATGTTCATTTTCAATAAGCCCCACCCCACCCACCCTGTACTCTACACTTGGAATATCCTACGAGAGTGACTGTGCAGTTCCACAGGCCAATTTGTGCAGAACTGCACATCTCGTCTTCAGCCTCAGTCATGTTAATGCCCAGGACTAATGCCGTTAGATGGTAATATTGAGGCAATCCAAACTAAGAGGATTTCTGGCTGTTGGCAACTCCCAAGCCATGCCTCCAGTGACCAGTCTGAATCCAGGACATCATCTGATGAGCACATATTGTCCCCTATACCAACAGGGAGTCTGAAACAGAACAATACAGATGTTCCACTATCTCATGAAAGGGAACCTTAGCCACTGAGTAACAGAACCTGTACTAGATAGACTTGTAACCCTAGAAGGCTTTCTGCTTGCACTAGGGACCTTCAAAATTACTGCCATATGGGGTAGTGGAATAAATACCACCACCTGGGGAGCTACACTCCGAGATGAAGATAGTCTTCAACCGAAGGCAAATACACTTTTTGCTGTCTAAAAAGTAATTAGATGCTGAAGGACCAGGGATAAGTGAAGCGCCATCGATGGTTCATTCGAATGAACTATGCTTTTTCTGACTGAAGCACTGCCTTAAGTGTGTGTTTGTGTGTGTGTGTGTGTGTGTGTGTGTGTGTGTGTGTGTGTGTGTGTGTGTGTGTGTGTGTGTGTGTGTGTACAAGACTGTTGTAGTAATACCACAAATTTTTAAGTCACAATTCATGCTAAACTTCTGTAACGTCTTGCTAATGGTTCCTTATATACCTTAAGTGGATCCAACATTCTTACCATTTTTGCACACTTTTTACTTGTATACACTTTTTCCACACTTAACAAAAAAGCACAGATGACTTGAACATTCCATCCTAGCTCAGAAAAAAATGCAAATTACTTTGGAAGAAGCAGAACCATGAAAGTACATTCTGTTTTACTTAGAAAAGATCACCTCCTAATCTGTTCTAAAGAGCACAATCTTTACCAATAACCTAAGAATCAGCAGATAGATGTCAAATATCAAGTATATTAAACTTCCATGGAATATGGAGTATTGTCAGATAGATGCAATGTCAACTGTTACTTTCCCAAATCTGGACTTCTTTATTGAACATCGGGTTTGTTTGTGTCTTTCGGCTTTTCCCGGTTAGGGGTCGCCACAGCGGAACTCCGGTCCGCTAATGATTGGTAGTGGATTTTTATGTACTGGGTTACCAGCCCTGACGCACAACCTTCAACGAAGGCACGCCCCATTCACTTATGCCTCCACACAGAAGACACTCTAGCTGAGAATCGAACGGGACAACGTCTTGCTATGAGGCGACAACGCTACCGCAGCACCAACATCGGATATGAAAGGTTATTCCTTCCTTCTTCATTTACTGAACTACTTGAAGACTTTCATTGCATGAACTTAAATCAGCCTCCTCTTCATATTATGCTTTTTTTGCCTCCATGTATAGAAGCAATTACATCAACATTATACTTTTTAACACCCTTCTCCTAGCTATAACCCTTTCTCGGCCCACTAAACATTGCCCACTTTCTTTTCTCTATCCATCCTCTTTCACTGCCTACCTCATCTGCCTCACAACTTTAATATTAACTATAACCCCCTACAATTTCTCAACAGAACAGTTCTCAGCCTTGTAAGTACATTGCTACTTCATATCATAGAACTGTATAATTGCTATCAGAATAAATTAATACATAGACATGTCTAAAGTGTTGAAAGCCACGGTGGTGCAGCAGTAGCGTTGTTGCCTCACAGCAAGAGGTTCTCCCGTTCGATTCTCGGCTAGAGCACCTTCTGTGTGGAGTCTGCATGTCCTCCCCACGGTCAAGTGGCATTCGAAAGACATGTGTAGAATTGGCGTGCCTTCGCTGAAGGTTGAGCATCGAGCTGGCACCTCGGCACCCGTAAAACAAATCTACTGCCAATCATTAGCGGACCGGAGTTCCGCTGTGACGACCCCTAACTGGAAAAGCCGAAAGAAGAAGAAGAACATGTCTAAAGTGTTGACAGCTAGCCTATTTTTAAACTCTATAGTAAAAATTTTACTAATTATGTGCTATTATAACTTTGTGAGCATTTCTCCTCCAGTCACTACTGTAAGTGGCCACTGCCCAGTCAGACTTCCCAGGTGAGAGAAACAAAACAAACAAATTAACAAAAATACTGCCTAGTTGTCTAACCTTAGCAGCAGCGGCTCTGAAGGATATCTCACATCTTGCTTCATAGCCTCAATTCCAGAAATCTAGAGGAGGAAGAAGTCACCAAAATGGAAAGCACTTAAATCACTACCGTACCCAAGATGACCATCCTTATTTCCAAGGAAGTACTTAACAGGAAGGACTGCTTTTACGAGGGAAAAACGGACGGTCAGGTTCCATATACAGCAGAGGATATACAAACTACAAAGCATATCAAAAGCAGAATACATTGGCTCTGCAAGTCCTTGCAAAATACTGCAGTGAATTGAGACCCATAAAAATAGTCACATTCTTAGAAAAACGGTCACCTTAGCTGCTTCCTGAGGGAGCTGTATGCAGAACAATGAGCAACAGTAAGAAATGAATATGGAATAATTGACTACTACCTAACTGGCAAAGCATTACAACAGGGCTGTACACAACCACCCTACCTGTTTAATTTATATGCTGCATACAACATGCAAATTGCTGGGTTAGACAAATCAGATGCTCGAATCAAACTTATCAGTAGAAATATTAAACATTTCAAAGATGCAGATGATACCTCTGTGGACTGAAAATGAGAGAGATGAACAGCCTGCTGAAAGTGAAAGCAGTAAATACAAAAGCTGTTCAATATAAAAGAAAAGTACAGTTTTGTACCTACCATAAATGTAGATGTTCGAAGATCCACATTGCTGCAGTCCTTACACTTGGGTAGTCCGCTGTCCTCGGTCGGCCCGACTATCAAAGTATAAGGCTGACGTCGGTCAAGGCGCATTTGACTGACATCAGGACGTCAGGGTACAAATGCGCATGACCGACGTCATATCCTCAGTCTTTTCTTGCCCCAGATGTCAGAAGACCCTAGAAATAAAGGTCAAAACCAAAAGACAGCAAACCAACAACCAACCATCCTAGCACTAATAATATGTACAATATATACAATATACACCCTATTAACAACCCAACCCACACAACCGCCTCCAAGAGGGAAGGAGGGAGGGTAAATTGGACTGCAGCAATGTGGATCTTGAACATCTACATTTATGGTAGGTACAAAACTGTACTATGTTCTTCATCTCACATTGCTGCAGTCCTTACACTTGGGTAGAATCCCAAAGCAGAGGTAAGGGAGGATGGCTAAACTATAAGGAAGCAGGAGCTGCCAAAATGCCCTGCAAAACAGCAGTGGCAAAACCAGCCCTGGATTTAGAGTAAAGTGGAAGGTGATAATGCCTAGAGAAAGTATGCACTGAACTCCAAGTAGCTGCCTCCAAAATATCCTTAGTTGCCACCCCCCTCAAAAAAGCTGTCAAGTGGCAGTAGCCCTAGTGGAATGAGGCCTAATCCCAGCTGGAATTTCCTTGCCATGATGGGAATAACAGAAAGCAATGCAAAACCCAATCCACTTAGAAATAGTTTGTTTTGACACAGGCTTGCCCTGAGAACTCAAAGCAAAAGAAACAAATAACTGCTGAGACTGCCTGAACCCCTTAGTTCTGTCCAAATAATATCGCAACTGCCTGTGTACATCTAAAGTGTGCAAAATCTTTTCCCCTTTATTTTGGGGATTTGCATAAAAAGTAGGCAAATGAATAGTTTGGTTTAAAGCCACACTAGAAACCACTTTAGGCATAAAGGAAGGATTAGTACGTAAAGATACCCTATCCTTATGGAAAATTAAGAAAGGCTCAACCGCCATAAGGGCATGTAACTCAGAAACCCTTCTTGCAGAGGTAATAGCCAACAAAAAAGCAGTCTTCCATGATAAAAACTTTAACTCAGCAGTAGCTACAGGCTCAAAAGGTTGTAGAGTGAGTTTCTCCAACACAAAATTGAGATCCCAAGCAGGCGTAGGAGCTCTTCGTGGGGGTCTTATATTCTTTGCCCCTCTAAGAAATTGCTTGAACAAAGGATGAGAAAACAATGGTGGGTCACAATCATAGTGAGCTGAAATTGCTGCAGCATGAACCTTAATAGAAGAGAAGGACAAACCTTTGTCCAGTAACTCAGTAAGATATTGAAGAGCCACACTTAAATTAGGCTCAGAAATATCAAAATCCTTTGCTGCACTCCAAAATAAAAATCTCTTCTATTTATCTGCGTACACTTTCCTTGTACTAGGCCTTCTAGCTTCTAAAATAACATTCAAAACTTGCTGTGGAAGTGGAGGCCCACTACGGTTCAAAACAGAATATGCCAGGCTGTTAGGTGCAGAGAGTGAAGCTTGACATTGAGCAAATGACTGTCCTCCTGAGACAACAGGTGTGGAATGGAAGGTAAAGGCCATGGAGGCTTCCGTACCAGGCTTCTCAGTAATGGGTACCAATGCTGTCGAGGCCAATCTGGAGCTATCAAAATCATCCTTGGCTTGTCTTGTCTGGCCTTCAGTAGTACCTTTGGGAGGAGAGGCAGAGGTGGAAAGGCATACACATGAAGATTGCTCCAATTGAAAGAAAGAGCATCCACTTTCCAAGCTGTGGGATGAAACCTTTTTGTGCAAAACTTTGGCAGCTGGTGGTTTAGTGGAGAAGCGAACAGATCTATGTCTGGAGTTCCCCATGACACTGTCAATTTCTGAAATACATGAGGATCCAATTTCCACTCGTGGGGATCCATAATTTGTCTGCTCAACACATCTGCTAAGGAGTTCTGTGCTCCTGGCAGAAACCTTGCCTGAAGATTCAGCCTTAAACTGAGAGCAGTCTCCCACAAAATCATTGCTTGCCTGCAGAGGGGATAAGAATGTGTTCCGCCTTGCTTGTTGATGTACCACATGACAGTTGTGTTGTCTGTTAGAATCAACACCTGCCCTGGAAGAAGTAAATCCTTGAAAGCTATTAATGCAAACTGGACTGCTAACATCTCTTTCAAGTTGATATGTAGATGCTGTAGTCTGGCAGGCCACTTGTCTTGTATCCACTTTCCATTCAGATGAGCTCCCCAAGCTATGTCTGAGGCATCTGTCGTTAGAATCTGACTCGCCTCTGGCCGGGTCACAGAGAGTCCCTTGTTTAGGTGACATTCCTGAGCCCACCACAAAAATTCCTTTTGAATGCAAGGTATTATTTGAATGACAGTGTCCAAATCCTGGCAGTGCTGTGTCCATACATTTTTGAGATACCATTGCAGCTTCCTCATATGCAGTTTGGCATTGGGAAGCACCAGAATACAAGATGCCATGAACCCCAAGGCTTGAAGGACTGTCCTTGCAGTCAGCCTGGACAGATGAGACAACTGATGAAAGTAAAGGGAAAGATTCTTTTGTTTGTCCGGGGTCAAAAGGCCATCTGGGATGCTGTATTCAGTCTCACACCCAGAAAGCACATGTCCTGAGAGGGTACTAGACTGGACTTTATTTCGCTCACAGAATACCCCAGGCATCTTAGCACTGCTATCACATAGTGTAAATGATGAAGAAGTTCGTCCTTTCCTTGAGCCAGAATCAGGCAATCGTCCAAGTAAGGATAAATCTGTATTCCTTTTAACCTGAGGAAAGCTATCACTGGAGCCAGAACTTTCGTGAACACTCTGGGCGCAGTAGATAAGCCAAAGGGCAATGCAGAGAACTGATAATGAGAATTCCCAGCTCGAAAACGCAGATACTTCCTGCAACTCAGTCTAATAGGAACATGAAGATAAGCCTCCTTGAGATCTAAAGTTACCATCCAATGATCTTTGCCCAGCAGAGGTAAAAGCTGCTGTAACGTCAACATTTTGAACTTGGGAATGTCCAGATAAGTGTTGAGGATAGATAGGTCCAAAATTGGTCTCCACGTGTTCCCTTTCTTTGGTACTAGGAACAGGCGAGAATAAAATCCTAGGCCCACCTCTGGCATAGGGACCGGCTGAATGGCCCCTATTTGGTGTAACAGAGAAATTTGCTTGTGAGCCTCTATTCTTTGTGGAGGAGGAACATCTGGCATGCCTTTGAAAGGAGGCAAGGTATGGAAATAAAACCTGTAACCGTGGTGTATGATATCCAATACCCATCTGTCTTGGGTAATTAAACTCCAATTTTCTTTGAAAAGTGCCAACCTTCCTCCCAAAGGTGCTGCCAGACGAGAAGGCTCTGGCAGCTGAAAAGGTAGGTCATTGGGTCTGTTTACGAAAGGACTGACCCCTGCCCTCACCCGAAGACTGTGCAGGAGAACTCCCTGTCCTAGGCCTGAAAGAGCCCTGAGCTCTGCCCCTACCACGTCTAGCTCTACCCCTAGACTGGGAATCATAAGAAGGATACGTCCACCCCTTAGCAGG
The DNA here is from genome assembly GCF_019279795.1 of Protopterus annectens. Classification (NCBI taxonomy): domain Eukaryota; kingdom Metazoa; phylum Chordata; order Ceratodontiformes; family Protopteridae; genus Protopterus; species Protopterus annectens. The sequence continues at coordinate 132,668,077 of NC_056748.1, read as the reverse complement.
CCAATTTCTACTAAACTTTGGAGGCTGAACCTGCAAAAAATCTTCAACAGTCTGCATAGACTTAGCCTTGTCTTCCATTTTCTTTAAAACTGACTCAACAGGAGAACCAAACAACACATCAGATTGTAAAGGAGCATCTAAAATCCTTGTTGTAACATGGTCAGATAAATTCTGATCCCTCAGCCAGGCGTGCCTGCGAATAACTGACCCAGTAGCAGCCACCCTAGACGAGGCCTGTACAGCATCAAAACCACATTGCAAAGAATGCTTACCCACCTGTTCAGAAACATGTACTAAATCTTGCAACTCTTTACAATCAATACCTTCCGCCAGAGCATCAACCTTAGACTTCAATTGTGAAAGGAGATAATTTTGGTATTTCAACATGTGAAACTGGCAATTCAAGGCCCTCATAGCTAGAGTGGAGGAAGTATAAACTTTCTTTCCCCATCTATCCAAAGCCCTGGCCTCTTTATCAGAAGGAACCGGATTCTTGACAACAGAAGCCTTAACACCTTTAGGCCCCTGACTAACAGTTTCTGGGTCCGCCCTAGGACTCTTAAAAAGATACTTATGAGCTTCAGGCACCCTGTAATACCTATCCGGTTTAACAGGAGCAGGAGGCAAAGAATCAGGATTAAGAGAAGCCTCTGAAAAAACATCTTCCACCACATCCAAAAGAGGAGGTATAGCCAAAGGCCTATGCTGGGGTAAAAACAAAAATTCCCTAAGCCTTTTCCTGGAATCAGAGAAGTCCTGACCTTCCCACTTAAAATGTTCCCTCATGGAATGAAGAGTTTCTGAAAATGAAAAATCCTCAGGAGGAGAAGCAGAAGGAGTAGAATCATCCACCTCAGAATCAGAATAAGGAGAATACTCCTGCAAGTCTTCAGCCGAAGACTCTGAAACATCCAAGCCTGCTCAAAACTCCCTAACTCAGGCTCCACCCTAGGCCTCTTATCAGGAGGGGCAAGGAACCCTAATCAAAGTAATCAAATCTTCTGCCATTTTAAGCATATGCTTCTTGGGCACAGTTCCAGAAGAACTAGGGGTGACACCAACTGAAGCTAAACCTGGCCTGCCTCTGGGAGAAGCCTTGGAAACAGAAGGAGAGGGCCTAACCACCTTAGGAAGAGAGGGTAGTATAGTAGCCTGAGAAGCCCCTTCAGCCTGACCTGCCTCCTGAGAGGCCACCATCCTGCAACAACAAAGTCTCTCCCTGGGAACCCAAAGAAACCTCCGGTGGAACCACCGGCTCCACCGACACCTCTAAAGAACCGGCGTCCGCACGGACGGTTCTTCTAGCCTAGGCTTAATTGCTTTGTCCTTGCGCTTCTTGAGAGCGGGCGCCGGAGCATCCGACGGCATGTTATAATTGCACCGCTTCAAGACTAACCTGGCACAATCTAACCTTCTCTTTATAGTGCGTTATTGAATCTAGCACAAGAGCGCACCCAACCACGCCGTGCTCAGGCCCTAAACAAGGAATACACAAAGTATGATAATCTCTATGCGGTATCTGTTTCCCACAAGAAATACAATTATTCACTTTTTCTGACATCCGGTAAACCACTGAGGCAAGAAAAAACTAAAATATTCCCCAACGGGGTACTTAGCCAACTTTGAGTCGGTCTGAAACTCCGGAATCGAAAAATTTCAGAACGCCAACCGGCACTTGCAAAGCTGCTTCTGCATCGGACCATGCGGCAAAAAAGACTGAGGATATGACGTCGGTCATGCGCATTTGTACCCTGACGTCCTGATGTCAGTCAAATGCGCCTTGACCGACGTCAGCCTTATACTTTGATAGTCGGGCCGACCGAGGACAGCGGACTACCCAAGTGTAAGGACTGCAGCAATGTGAGATGAAGAACATCTAAAATTATTTCATCTAGCAGATGTGGAAAAAGAAGAGGAGGCAGACTGCCTTTTTCTGGGTCAAAGACCTCAGAAGAGGGTTGACTGCAGCCATTAAATAGAAGGAAAGCTATGCAAATCTTGATATGAGGTTTACATAGAAAAGATATAACACTGTCAACAAAGTGCAATAAAGTCAAGGCAGTAATGACATATGGCTGTGAGAGTTGCACTTTTAAGTAAGGCTGTGCATTAAAAAGTTGATGTGTCTGATCCGTGTTGTTTGACAACACTTGAGAATTCCTTGGACTGAAAGAAGATCAAATCAGTCAATACTTAAGGAAAATAAATCTGGACTGCTCCCCAGAAGGTCCAATAGTACAACTTAAACTCAAAATATTCTGACTGTATAATATGAAGACAATCACTAGACAGGACAGTCAAAGGCAAAATAAGAAAAGATGGCAGAAGTGAACATAAACGGACAGCAGTACTGAAACAATTAGTATGAATTTACAAGTACTTACAGACAAACCTGCTGTGCTACAAACCCTTGAGTTCATAAAGAGTCATACTCAACTAAGAACCTCTGTCAAATCCAGCAAATATCAGAAAAGACAGACAGCATTAAGAATTTAAACACTTCTAGTACTTGGAGGACCGCATTCTGGAAGACTGGCTTTAAGTGAGAAAAAGCTCAGGACCAACTCTCAGCTTGCCAAGGTAAGTACTTAGGTACTTTAAATGAGATGGCATGAGTGAAAGGATAACACCAGAGGGAACCGTGTGTGTGTTGGGGGGGACGGATCAGAAGAAAATGGGAATTTACATTTTCTATTTAGCTTTGACAGGGGGCTGTCAGAATTCTCACATTCTTTATAACATTCTTAAGTATAGGAGACAAAATGTTCTTAGATATTTTCCAGAAGTCATCCGATTCTAGGAGGAAAGTGAAGCAGCACCAGGAGATGGAAAAGAAATGAAAAGCTTGGTAGAAGCCTGAACTGACAAATGCCCAGACTGGAGTTTGAAAGAGGGAGTACACCACAGCTAATGCTGTTCAAATAATGCCACTGCCAGGACTTACAGTGGGCCTAAATTTGATCAAGTTACCACCTGCAACACATTCTCCTTAACCCTCCTAGTTGTCTGTCACAGCATGCACTGGAAATGCACAGTAAATTCAGCAAATAGCACGGGAAGGTTAAACCCTCACATGCAGATGATATGTGCGCCTAATGGAAGGATTCAATACGTGCCTGTGAGCAAAGCACTGCCCAAGCTGAAATAAAAGAAGTCAACTACTCAGGGTCAGAGTCAAATGTAGCTTCAAGGTCTGTGGATCAAAGGTCCTGTTTGTCACTCACTAGAGAGGTCTCAAATATCACTTGACTGAATAAAGCAATGACAGACAGTCAAGTCATGTTCTTATGAAAGGATATTGGGGAAATGCTTTGCTGTAAAACTTCCCCTACATCCACAAATGCAGAACTGGAGGATGACATCTCATTACAGGACAACAGTCCTTGGGAAACGGCACATATTTCGATGAAGGGCCACACCTACAACCTTGGGCCTGTTGTTCAGATCCTTTACCTTGATGTTTAGTGTACTTATTTTGGTCCTCTGACCAGTTGCTGCAATGATCTGACTCACCTCTATGGCTGGCCACCAAACATTAAGCAACAAAGTGGACTGCAATCTTCTCAGATCTATGACATCCAGTCATTTGACTAAGACTTTGTCAGCCTCAACAACTCTTGACATTCTGTTGTAGCCTCAGATGGAATAGTACAGTTGTGTACACTTACCATAAATGTAGATGTTAGAGAGTATTCACTGTTGCAGTCATCACCTGTGGGTTATTCCTGCTGTGGTAGCCCTCGGTCGGCCGACTACCAGAGTCAATGTTTTTTTTCCCATCGGCTGCAGTTGCCTGTAGTCTGACGTCAGGTCATCAGTGCTATAAAGCAAGGCAGCCGACATCATTACATCAGTTTTTCTTGCCCTAACCCATCAGAAGCACAAGGAAATAAGGAAAGGTGGTCCTGGTGGCCAAAAGCCACCATGGGAAGCTTATGTCCCCCTAGGGGAAGATGCTATATGGGGGATGGAGGGAGGGAAACCAGGACTGCAACAGTGAATACACTCAAACAAATACATTTATGGTAAGTGAACACAACTGTACTATGTTCTTCGTGTTTCATTGTTGCAGTCATCACCTGTGGGAGGATTCCCAAAGCTGAGGAGAGGGGTGGAAGGAAAGGTTAGAGTCCTAGGCATGGGTCAGCAGGCCCTGCAGGACTGCAGAGGCAAACCCTGCCCTAGACTTAGACAAAAGAGGTAGGTGGTAATGCTTTGTAAAGGTATGGACAGAGGTCCAGGTGGCAGCTTGCAAGATGTCCCTGGTGGGGACTCTTCTGAGGAAGGCTGTGGAAGTGGAGGTTGCCCTAGTAGAATGGGTATGGATAAAGTTGGGAGGATTTCCCATGTAGTCTGTAGTAAAAGTGGATACAGTGCAATATCCATTTGGAAATGGTTTGTTTGGAAATGGGCTTCCCTCTCTGTCTCAGGGGCAAAGCTGGCAAGTAGTTGGTCTGTTTTCCTGGTCCAGATAGTATCCGAGTTGCCTGTGCATGTCTAGCGAGTGTAGAATTCTTTCCCCCTTGTTTTGAGGGTTTGGAAAGAAGGTGGGTATGTGTATGGGCTGGTTGAGGGTCATATCAGATACCAACTTGGGCATAAAGGAGGGGTTAGTCCTCAGGGAGACCCTGTCTGCATGGAAAATGATGAAGGGCTCAACAGCCATGAAAGCCTGAAGCTCCGATTCCCTTCTAGCTGAGGTGATAGCTAGTAGGAAGGCAGTCTTCCAGGAGAGGTATTTAAATTCTGTAGAAGCAGCAGGTTCGAAAGGAGGTAAGGTTAGTTTTTCTAAAAATAATTCAGGTCCCAGGGTGGTATGGGATTCCTTCTGGGAGGTCTGATATTAGAAGCCCCTCTGAGGAATTGCTTAATCAAAGGATGAGAGAAGAGGGGTGGTTATGAATTGTAATGGGCAGAAATGGCTGAGGCATGGATTTTAATAGAGGAGAAAGACAGGCCACTATTGAACAACTCGGCTAGGTAATCCAAGATAAGAGGGATGGAAGGATGGGAGGTACTGGCCCCTCTGAACTGGCTCCAGGAGCAGAATCTTTTCCATTTTCCTGCGTATGATTTTCTGGTGCTGGGCCTTCTGGCCTCTGTCATGATGTCTGGGACCGGTTTGCTTAACAGGGACTCCTTGTTAGCTTTTAGGGTATAATCCATGCTGAAAGATTGAGAGTTTGCAAGTCTGGATGCAGTATTGTCCCCCTCCCCTGGTCAAGGGGTCTGAGTTCAGGGGAAGCTGCTTGGGGGGGGGGGGCTGTAAGGTCAGGCTGCGCAGTAAGGGGCATCAATGCTGTCTGGGCCAGTCTGGAGCAATGAGGATGGTCTTTGGTCTCTCCTCCCTTATTGTGAACAGTACCTTGGGAATAAGGGGCAGAGGAGGGAAAGCGTATACAAAGAGGGAGTTCCAGGGAAGGTCAAGGCATCCACCTTCCATGCTAGGAGGTGACACTCCCTGGTACAGAACTTTTGCAGCTGGTGGTTGAGGTGCGAGGCAAAGAGATCCACTTCGGGAGTCCCCCACTCCTCTGAGTGATTTGCAGAAAGATTTCCCTGTGGAGCTGCCATTCATGGGGGTCCAGTAAGTTTCTGCTTAGGTGGTCTGCCAGGTTGTTGTGGACCCCTGGTAGGTATTGGGCAATTAGGTGTAAACCCATGGAGGTGGCTGTAAGCCAGAGGCTCATGGCTAACCTGCACAGGGGGTAAGACTGGGTCCCCCCTGTTTGTTGATATACCACATTACTGTGGTGTTGTCTGTTTTTATAAGAAGAATCCCTGGCCTGAGATGGGGTTTGAAAGATGTCAGAGCCTTTTGTACTGCCATCATTTCTTTCTGATTGATGTGCAAGTGAAGTTGCTGGGCATCCCAAAGACCTTGGGTGCACCTGCCTGCTAAGTGAGTGCTCCAAGCAATGTCTGAGGCATCAGGGGTGATGGTCTGGCCGGTACGACGGAGGATGAAGGGAAGACCCTTGTTCCTGGTACAGGCCTCTGCCCACCAGAGAAACTCGGCCTTTATACATGGGATCAGAGGGAGATAGAGGTCTCTAGGGACTGAGAGTGCTGGCACCAAAAGTTCTTTAGATACCACTGAAGTTTTCTCATGTGAAGCCTGGCCACAGGAATGAGAAGGATGCAAGATGCCATGTATGTCAGGGCTTGCAGGAACTTCCTAACGGTGAGGTGTCTTCTGGAAGCCAGCTGGGTAAAGTAGAGAGGCAGGACACACTGCTTTTCTGGGGATAGGAAGGCCATTTGGGATGCTGTGTCTAGCAGAGCTCCCAAGAAAATTATCTTCCTGGTGGGATTTTGCTTTGATTTCTTCTCGCTGATGGTGAACCAAGGGAAGTTAGGAGTGATTTGACAATGAGAAGGTCTTGGAGCAGCTTTTCTTTGCACTCTGCCTGAATGAGGCAGTCGTCCAGGTAAGGGTAAATCTGTATATTTCTTTGTCTGCAGAATGCTATGGCTGGGGCCAAGCATTTGGTGAATACTCTGGGTGCAGAAGATAAGGCAAAGGGCAGCGCAGAGAACTGAAAGTGCTGTGAGCCTGCTCTGAAGTGCAGGAATTTCCTGCACGATTCCCAGATGGGGATGTGGAGGTAGGCATCTTTTAGGTCTAGGGTCACTAGCCAGGCATTTTTTGTTAGCATAGGCAGCAACTGCTGCAAAGTTAGCATTCTGAATCTGGGGACCACCAAGGAGGTGTTCAGAATGGACAGATCCAGGTTGGGGTGCCAAGTGCCCTCTTTTCTGGGAACAAGGAACAGTCTGGAATAGAATCCTTTGTCTGTTTGATTTGAGGGGACAGGTTATACTGCCCCTTGGGATATGAGAGTTTGTACCTGTTTCAATGCCTCTGCCCACTGATTTGGAGGTAAGTCTGGGTACCCTCTTGGTATTGGGAGTTGGCTGAAAGAGAATTTGTATCCCTGAAAAATGATCCTTAAGACCCATTGGTCCTTTGTTACAGAAAGCCAATTATCTTTGAAGAGGGAGACCCTTCCTCCTACTTTATGATGAGCGAGGGGAGGGGGGAGGGGGAGTCATTGTGAGTGTTTGCTATAGAAGGTTGACTTAGAACTCCCTGCCTTACAGACGGAAGTGGTCCATTGTTTGCTTCTCTGCTGGCCCTGGGATAGGGGCCTGGATGGCCTGTCCCTGTGGGAATTATCTTGGCCTTGTCTGCTAGGTGCAGGGAAGGTCCAGTGCTTAGAGGGAAAGTTCCTGCTGAACCTGGGAGGTTGAACCTGAAAGAAATATTTTACTGTTTTCATAGATTTTGCTTTGTCTTCCATCTTTTTAAGCACCTCTTCTGCTTTTTCCCCAAACAAGCGCTCCTTATCTAGGGGTGCAGCAATAAGTTTAGACTTGACATGATCAGAGGTTGTTCCTTCAACCATGCATGTCTCCTAACAACAGATCCTGTCACAGCTGCCCTGCTAGAGGCTTCTAGGGCATCATATCCACATTGTAATGAGTGTTTGGCCACTTGACAAGCAGAGTGCAGTAAATCTGCTAACTCTTTTGAATTGGCAGAGTCAGGAAAGGTAGCAATTTTCTGTTTTAATAGCTCCAAAGTGTGTTGTTGATATTTTAACATATGGAGCTGACAACTGAGTGCTCTGATAGCTAAGGTTGCAGAGGTGTCAACTTTTTTACCCCATTTGTCCAGAGCTCTGGAGTCCTTGTCAGAAGGAAGTGGATTCCTGGCAGACCTAGTTTTAGCTCCTTTTGGTTCCTGTGTAATAACTGTGTCTGCAGCAGTATTTCTGTACAGGTATTTGTGAGAATCCGGTACTCTGTAGTACCAGTCAGGTTTACTGGGAGCAGGAGGGAGGGTGTCAGGGGCTAAGCTGGATTCATGGAAAATATCATCCACCACTTTTAAAATAGGGGGAATGGCCAGGGGTCTGTGCTGGGACAGGTCCAGAAACTCTCTCAGCCTTTTCTTAGATTGTGGGAAGTCCTGAGATTCTCACTGGAAATGTTCCCTGAGGGAGTGAAGGGTTTCCCCAAATGAAAGGTCCACTGGAGGGGAGGCAGAAGGGGTGGATTTCTCTGCATTTGAATCCTCATAAGCTGTTAAGAGATACTGTTCCTTTTCAAAAACTGAATAGTCAGATTCCTCATAACTCTGTTCTGTCATAATTTCTGGAGAAGGGTGCCTTTTCCCTTTTAGAAGTTGTGGCCTGACTACCACGAATAAGGGAGATGAGATCCTCCACCATTTTCAGCATTTGTGCTTGGGGTGGTGGAGCAGTACCAAGATGGTGGCTAGAAGCAGATTTCCTACGAGTGGCCTGGCTTCTAGGCCTGAAAGAATCTGTTGGTCTGAGAGAAACGGTAGTCAGAAGAGAAGACGTCAGTTTCTGTCTAGATTCAATAGTGCGAACAGCCTCCTCGGAAGCCACTGCCTGTGTCGCGGCTCCAGACCCAACTGAGGCAGACAGCCAAAGGCTCGGAAGATGAAAAAGATTTCTGCGGCATACCAGACTCCGAAAGGGTCTCTGCAGATGCTGCATAGATATCGAATTGGGCATTTGGGGCTGTGAAAGCGCCTCACTGAATTCCGCAGAACTGACGACCTGCTTAGCAGTAGCGTCATCGGAAGGCTTAAACTTGTGTGGTCTCTCTCTATCTTTATCTCTATGTTTTTTCGGAATGTCTACAGATTGTTGGCTGATGGACGCCATGTGGGAATGCGAAGACGGAACACAAAAGTAACTGTCTACAAAAAGAGCTCTATGGCGAATGGTTCTCGCATTAAAGAGGGCACAGAACTGGCAACGGGAAACGTCGTGGTCTGGGCCTAAACAAGTGACGTAGTAAGAATGGAAGTCTCTGTGTGGGATCTGCTTTCCACAGGTGAGACAATTGTTAACTTTTTCGGACATCGGTTAGTGCAAGAAAAAAGGATCCCCAACGGGGTACTTAGCATTAAATGTTTTGAGCTGAAAATTCAACTTCTGGTAGCGACCGACTGGCACTCGTGCGAACTGCTTCTGCTACGGGCTCCACGGCAAGAAAGACTGATGTAATGATGTCAGCTGCCTTGCTTTATAGCACTGATGACCTGATGTCAGACTACAGATGACTGCAGCCGACGCAAAAAAAATTGACTCTGGTATTTGGGCCGGCCAAAGTCTACCACAGCAGGGATAACCCACAGGTGATGACTGCAACAGTGAAACACGAAGAACATCAGCAGTTCCCGTGACTGTTTTGAATCATGCTGGTGATTGCAAATAGTACAAAGAAAGTCTGTGCATTTTCAGAAACAATCACAGGCTTTTTTTTTATTTTTATTTTTCATTCCTGCCTCAGTCACCAAACATCCCTTCTCTGCTGCCCAATACAGCCCATTTGTTACTTCTAGAGGCAAGAGCAGAGCTGTCAACCATCCAAGGCCACTTTTTTTTTTTTTTTTTTTTTTAAGTTTAATACCATAACTTCCCTGCTCACAACCATGACTGTCACAGGGTTTGGTGTACAAAGAGTGTCAGTGAGGCATCAGCAAGTGACATAGCCCTTCAAGCATGCCCTGCCTCCCTGGAAGCCAGCATTCTCACTGAATCCCTGGGCTCCACTGAGACTCTACAGTGGGAACGACTGCCTAGACATGTGCCCTGCCTGCTACCCCAAACAGACGTAATCAACAAAGCCACATCACTCTTCTCTTCCCCCCTCAAGCTAACTCCAGCAGGTGCCTGATCCACAACTTAAACTGGGGTCACTTGGGTCATAGTAAGGGTTTTATCCCTCTAAATCAAAAGCACCAGCTAAACAGAGGCATGTTTCTATAACAAATGTCAGGAGAGAAATAAGTAGGGAAGCTGGAAAGGAGTGAAGCCTAATACTGGTGTGCACTCTCCTTAATCCAAAGAAAAGGGACAAAGAAGGCATGCCCCCACAAACGTGAGGACTGAATAAAATACTTAACAGTTATACGAGAGCTATCAGGGTATCAAGTGTGGTGAGGATCTGCTGAAGTAAGAATATCAATTTCAGTAATTAGGATTCAAAAAGGAGGAGGACAAACTCATGATCTATCAGAAGAATTCTACAAACAAAAGAACATATATTGAAAACAATGTGGCTAGGAAAAAAAAACAAACGGACCTCTACGGAAAAATGAAAAATGAGAAAAGGCATGATGCTACGTGTAAATTAAGAGTACCAAGGGAATAAAACAGAGATTTTGACAGACCTGCCCAATTTATAACTACGCTCTTTCCCAATGCTGTGGCAAAGACCACAGAAAAGAAGGATATTTGCCATGGATACCCTCATGCCCACTGATGGGATGTTCTACTAATGTGAGATGTTTTAATAGACTCTAAAAATAAATTCCAGATGACTAAATAAATCTAAGGAATACAGAATTAAAGGCGGACAAAATATCACAAAATTCCACTTTTCAAAGCAAACAAAACAGCGAGTAGCTTGTTATGCATGACCTACTTGGACTGGAAATGTTATCAGACTGATGCAAGGGAATAAGGGTTCCTATTACATTATCGAAAGATAACATAATCGAACAGCCAAAACATCGAAATGGACGCATTTCGAAGTTTGCATTGTGGGATCGCAGTACAATGAAGATTGGGATATTTGCCCTTTCCTCACTGTAGTGCGATCTCGGAGTTGGAATATATATTTAGCGGGGGGCAGAGCCCCCCCCCCAAATAAAAGTTTTGAAATGCGGCCGTTTCGATGTTTCGGCCGTTTGATTATATTATCTTTCAATAACGTAATATGAACCTGGGAATAAGCACATCTACAAACAGCAATTCAAATAATACAAAAAAAAAATACACACTAAAATAAAATAAAACAAAACAAAACAAACCACTGGCTACAGATCCAAGTTAAGCTTTAACATTCTCTAGTGCGTCGGTCAAAGACCTTCAAGGAGTAACCTTTTATTTTATTTTAGTGTGTGTGTTTTTTTTGGCAATTCAAATAATATCCGTGTTTTATCAGTGACAGACATTTTGTACATTTTATAAATAGAGCACTTGTGCAATTAGTGGTTCTTAAAAAAAACACACAAAAGAAAATCCATGACCATCTGACCCACACTGTTTTAAGCTGCATCTTTATTACGGTTTGTGAACTACGTTTTCTGGTCTGTGGACCCTTTTTGGATACTACATAGCTGAACCAGATATTCTTTTAGCAGTTCAGTACTTACATTTTCAAGTCGTCAAAATTAAAATACTTCAAAATAAAGCCCCTTTCAAAATCTAGGGACATCTGGGGATTCAAATTCCCAGTTGCCCCTAAGCACTGTCTGAATAAGTGATGCGGTCAAGGTCACACACAAGATAAATGAAGGTTGAGGGAATCAAACTCTGTACTACAAGAACTACAGCTCACACCCTTAACCCCCTGCAGCAACTGTCAGACAGAACTACCCAGAATTAGTGAAGATCTACACTGTCCTATTTCAGCCTACCCTTTGTACTAACTGCCAGACTAATTTCCAGTTAATGTTCTAAAACTGCTGCCTTGCTTTTGGCTGATCGTGGCAGGACTCAAACCTACAATCTTTTAATCCAAAGACAGCTGCCTTTCCAATTAGGCTAAATGGTCAACCTTGGATGAAGTACAGTGAAGTCACTGCATCCTCAGAAGTGGTATATTTAAGTGAGAGTGTTGGAGGTGAAAGAAGGAATACTTTGCTTTTACATTTTGCAACTCAATGCTGATGAGCTGCATTGTGATGACCTGAACACTAGATGAAATATGGTGTAGGCAATCCAACCAGTATATATTTGGGAAGCTGCAGGAAACAGAAGTACCAACCGAAAAAAAAAACATACAGATACAGAAGTAACATGCAAACTCCATACAGAGACCAGAGATCAGGCTTGAAACCCATACTCTGGAGCTGTGAGGCACAGATCTTAAAATTAAGCCATGATGATGCCCTGTTAGTGCAGTATTATACATGTTCTGTAAGGCTGCCTACTCAAGATGAACCCAGAGATACGAAAGGCAACTCTTCATCACTGTACTAGTCCTGTGAAGGATAATAAAACCATGAACAGATTAAGGACTAAAGGACTTAACTCATATTTCTGGGGTGTAGTAAAGAATAAGGACAATATTTACATGTCCTTTATCCGTGGCGGAGATGAAAGCACTAAATCCATTTTTGTTTCTACTATTTTAAATGTCAATAAATAAGGTGCGAGTTTACTGAAATCCGTTTTGGCTTGTGGACTGATTCCATATATAAAGTTACAAGGATTACTACGGAGGACAGCCTTTATTGTTATTAGGAGCAGCGTCTTTTTGGCAGATATTCGTGGTGTGACATTTTGCTTTTGGTTACTAATAAATTAAAATTAGCAGTCTGAAGTGGCTTGATATACTTTTTTTTTGCACCTGAATATCGGTATACCCCAGGTTCTCGTCTCATTTACCAATTCAAATGGACTTGCCTGAGGCTCCCCTGGGCTAATCCCACTGGTAAGGAGACTCAGCCTTGTGGTACAGGATCATACTGTAGCTGGAAATGCTGTGTTATGTCCTAATGACATTACCCCCCCCCCCCCCCAACACACTCTTGACTCTTTCCACAACTTGTCTTTCTTCCACTTCCAACATGTGCTAAGTTCTAATCATATTCCTTACTTCTCTTCTGTATAACACATAGATAGTCCATGTGTTCCCCCTTCATATTTTTTCCACAGCTCTGGCAGTCTAATTTTACTCTTTCACATTTACAGTTTCCCATCTTCCTTTCCTAATTAACTCATTCAGACACCAGCTGTCTCCCTTTACCCATTCCACGCTCATTCAACCCTTTCACTCTTTCTGAAAATACTTCAAAAGGCTATCTCATTCGACAGACTTGTGTTTAAAAATATCTACGAGTCACACCTGACAGAAAGTAACCAGAAACAGGTTTTAAGCTGTCACACATTTCACAAAAAGAACACTCACACACCACAGGGAGAGAACTGCAGCAGAACGACAAATAAATATCTGGTGTGTAGCAAATGTTCCACCTTAAGTGTACTTAAAAGTTCTGCACACAGTGGGTACGCCTCTTGAAGATTTCCAACTTTTTTCTCTACTCAAACGTTCTTCATTTTCTTAAACACAGATCATATACAACTGACACTATGATGCCAACTGCAAAGTGTTTTCCTACGAACATAATATCTACAGTGTTTATTAATGTGTTAAGAGGTTACAAAGCTTCATTATTTGCAGAGTGTATAGGAAAAATGAAAACAAATGACATGTCTTAAATGGAACCAGAAGGAAGGGGAAAAAAAAGCACATTTCTTAAATACGTCAGGTCTCAGTCTGATTTATGGCAGTGCGGTCAGATCTTGACTATGGGTGTAAACTGAACATGAGGATTATGGTTTCTTTTCTCTTTAGGTCAGAATTACTTAATTTCAAAACTTTTTTCCTTGGGGTAGGGGACTTCTTTCTTTGTCTTTGGTGTGTGTCATCTCTGTAAATTAAACAAAGTAAAACACAAATTGCTCCACAGAACCACAGAAGGCTGGTTACACAAAAGGATTACATTTTTTGGCACTGGGACGCTCTGGCAGTATATTCCTACACAGAAAAGTGGAGACTCTCTGCCCATAACTTGAGGGCTATGTCATCCCAGAACACAATATTCTGTTAATTTTCACAGACACAAAACATGGAGGTCTACCATATCAAAAGTGACGAAAACAGTTGCTAATATTCATATTATTATCAGACTTCTTGCTGAGTTAGGTAATGAATTCAGAAACAGATATTACCTCTAAATCTATATACCTCCCAAATGTCAAGAAGTAAGACTAACATATACATATGTGCTCATTTCTTAGAATATGAAGAAATATTCATAAGAAAAAAAAAAAAGTCTGAACCAGATTTTCTTTTCGTGGCCCTGTGCAAAAAGTCATGTTTTTCAGATTCCTACACCTTAAAGTTATTTTTTCAGTATCAGTAAATAAATACATTTCCTATGGGGAGTGTGTTTGTGTGCGTACGCATGAATGCTGTGTGTACCAATATTTGGTAGTAGAGGGAGACTGATTCACAATTTTAACTGTGGACCAGACTCTCACACTCATTAAAGACGATTACATACTTAATTTTCTTGGTATCAAAATGAAAAGTTCCAAGTAGACATTTTTTTAATGTGCAAACAACTTACATTGTATATATTTTCTTACAACTAGATAAGAAACAAAATACTTCCTGTGCCTGAAATAAAATCAAAATATTTTAGAGTTTAACTTTATTATTGGGCTATCGGAATATTACCAGTCTTATCACTTACAGGGATCTGCGGCATACAAGGTTTGGCATTCAGCCAGCTATCATCCATAAAGCCCTAACTCGTACTGTTAGGCAGCAGAAGAAAAGCCTATCAAAAGTGAATTGTCATACAAATAGATTTTTGTCAGCTGTTCAATTTATACTGGGGAGCATGCCAACAAAAACAAAAGGGCAGCAATTTAAAACAACAAACTGGCCTCTGCTGACAGCAACAAATTACAGTACTCCAAATAAATAAGAATTACTGCAGATCACAGGCTGAGAGTCCAGGCATGGTGTGAGTGATGCTAAGGGACAGTTCCAACTAACTCTGCTACTGTTGTGGATTGAGGAAAAGCAATGAAAACAAAGTGCAGAGTAAAACATAAAAGCAGTCATTTTAGACCCACTCTGATTACGCCTGGAGTCCGATGGAAGTTCAATACTACACTCTGCCAAGCAGAATTTCATTTGTATAAATAAGGAACACATCCTCTGTGAAGTCTTGTTTCTGTATTTCAAACGCTTCTTTAAAATGTTATTTCACATAAAACAGACCATGCTTATGTAGAAGGGCATATAAGCACAGAGTATAAGAAGGTAATAGAGAGCCACCCTCCACCAAAAGTTTCATAAAATCTAGCTACTGATACACATTTTGGTTTTCCATCCTTTGAAAGCATTTGTTTTTGTTACAGAACAAGTAAACAACATAATAATGGATTTCTATCTGTAAATTATCTAGGAAAAATCAGGTAATACACTTCTGAATCTTAAAGGTTTAAAGAACCACATTAGGGTATATTTTCAAATTACCACTTCATACCATAACAGAATAAACTGTACTTCCTTCATTACTTAACATTTACATCATTAAGACATTACGAAAATGTAAATCCACAGTCCACCAGGCTAAAATCAAATGTAATTTATAAAGTGTTAGTGCTTTCAGGTATAAAAAACCCTTCCTCAGACATAAACCATAAAAAAACAATACTGTGTTTAAATACAAAAGCTTCTCTCAAGCTAGACCCACTGTTTCGGGCAGGGGTGTGTCACAGAATATTGTTCTATGTGGATAGAATATAAGTTAAAATCCATTGTGAGAGATGTACCTAGGATTTTGAGAGATAGTGCTCATTTTTTGACAAGCTTATATTTTTTTTAGATGAGTTTGTTTATGAAGACAAGTTTTTATTAGTGACTTTAGATGTGCGTGATTTGTTCACTGTTATACCCAACGACTATGGTCTTGGAGCAGGTAAGAGGCTGTTATATAGCAGTGAACATTTTAATGGACATAGTGTTCAACAGGTCATCAGCCTTTTGTAACTTGTATTGAAACATAATGCCTTCTTGTTTGAAGGGCAGTATTTTTGGCAGAAATGGGGGGGTCGCTATGGGGACCCCCTGTACAAATTCCTACGCCAATCTGGTACTTGCCCAATGGGAAAAAGAGGTTATTTTTGAGGTCACACACCACTGGATGCAATATTTGGTTTTCTATACTCATTTTGTTGATGACGTGTGTATTTTCTGGACAGGTACCCCTGAAACCCTGATGCAGTTTGTGAGCTATCTGGAAGGTACCACAGGTTTTTTACGATTCACTGTGAATTTCTCCTACAAGGAGATAGAGCAAAGTGGCAATGGAGTTTTTAATATAAAAGTGTTCAGGAAAGCCTGCTGGAAGAATGGATTTCTGGCCAAGGATAGTATGCACCCAGGCTTTGTCTTTCATAATATAGTGAAAGGACAAACCTTACGATTGTCTAGATTATGTAGAGATAAAGAGGTTATGCAAGATGAACTAGAAACCTTTACCAATAGGTTGGTAATGAGGGGCTATAAATCTACAGAGATAGGAGTAATGCGGTAAGTCGTAGGCTCCAGGGATACTAAAGGTGCTCCATGGTTTTCCTCTATTGGTATGTCAAATAGATCTATCATGCAGGATAGACAGAGGAAACAATCTGCTAATGGAGCAAGAAGTAAGGTGCCCCTGCAAATGACATATAGTAGTGATATTAAATGGGTGCAAGACATTATTAGAGATAACTGGAGAATACTGCAAATGGATGATTCCTTGAAAGAGTTGGCAGGGGAAAGTCCACATTTTATTTATAAGAGAAATAAAAACTTGAAGCAGATCCTCTGCGATAAGACTATTAGAGGTAGGAAGAAAGATGGTAGGGTTGGAACACTTCCATGTCAACATTGCAAAGCCTACAAATTCATCAATAGATCACTCACTTTTATCCATCCCATCACTCAGAGGGTATATACCCCGAAAGTTATGTCCACTTGCTTGTCCCAGAATATAATCTATTTAGCTACCTGTTAAGATTGTCCTTCATTTTATGTGGGAAAGACCAATTGTAGGTTCAAGGATAGAATATTGAGACATCTATCAGCTATTAGACTTAGGACAAACAAAATGCACTCTCCCAACATACTGAAAGACATCCAGGACATCATTTTTTGTTTCCAGCACTACAACAGGTTAATATAGGAGATAGGAAGGGTAACATCACAAGTTATACTGAATACTGTAAAACCAGGTGGATAATACAACTAGGGGCAAAAAGACACCCAGGGCTTAACGGTATGGTACCTTTAAAGCCTGTTTTAAGTAGGCGTAGGCCTTATATTCAGAAATTCTAGGGCTTAATTGATTGATTGATTTGATTGACTGATTTTATAGCTTGAGAGAAGCTTTTGTATTTAAACACAGTATTGTTTTTTATGGTTTGTGTCTAAGGAAGGGTTTATACCCGAAAGCGCTAACAATCAATAGATTTTAGCCTGGTGGACTGTGGATTTACATTTTCATACTGTCTTTGTGAGCTGTTTTGTACCACAGACCTTTACTACCTACCCTTGGTTTTATCTTTAACATTTGTATCATTAACTAAAATGTTAATTGTACGTATCAAGCTCAAAATGCAATGATGCATGCACTTCCAAGTGTGCATAAATAATTTGCTGTTTCATATTAACTAACATAGCATGATAGTGTGCCCCGCTGCACAGAACAATGGGATATCTACAATTACAAAGCAAAGTTAACACTTTCTTTTGAGTCCTTGTCTAAAATTACACATAAAAAACAGCAGTAAGGTATACTCTGATTATCTTACAATGAGCACTAGACTAGATTCAAAAATACCAGAGAGAAAAACATAAGCATTTTAGGAAGCCTTTAAAATGAATTAATACTGATTCGTAAACATCCTCTCCAATGCTTAGCAGATGCATGAGGGAGGCCTTCTTGGCTACTGACAATTGCAAGAATCATAGTCTAAAAATGAGATATCAATAAATACTGCTATGAAGCACTGAACTAGCTCTTAAAAGTGATGCAAAATGCTGGAATTTCTGGGGAAGTAGTGGCTCCCACTTTTACACATAACAGAAATACATGTTTAAAGCACCTTTCAATTACACTGTCATCCATACAAAAACGTAAAATAATAGAACACGTGGTAGTTTTAAATGCTGTGGGTATATAATGAGCCAATATAGATAAAAAAAAAAAAAAAAAAACTGTTTTACACATTCAGTTAGTGGAAAGCAATACACAGTTGTTTTGATATTGTGTACTCCACTAAATATTGCCTACGTGTCCGTACATGCAAATACATGTCTTTATATTGGCAAAATCATGACGAGATTCAGAGAACAAACATATGAACAGGTGCTTCTATTGGAAGTGGAAATAATATACATGCTGCAAAACTATTTCTCAGAATGCTGATGAGCACATGCATGGTCTTTCTAACAGTGATTAGAAATTCTCTCGGGGTTTGGTAATTAATTTTTATCTCACAGTCATGATGTTGGGAAAAATTCAGTACTGTTGAAGAATACAAGAACATTAAATGATTTTAAAAATATACATTTTATTTCCATTTTTCCTTTGAATATCAACATTTTTAAAGTAGAGTCAACATAGTTTTTACATATTCATTATGGTGCTGTAGCAATTATTTTCATCGATCAGTATTTATTGAGCACACAGCATATTTAATGAAAATTGCTTTACAATGGATCAAACCTGATGACTGTAATATACTGCTTATATTAGATGATAAAACTGATTTAAGAGTTACACTTTGCACTTGGAGTATCAGTTTGATAAAGCCTCTGAGATGAAAACAGATTGTTACTAATCTGATATGTCTCTCCACTCTTTTGTCTGGTGTACTAAGTTTTATTAGTGTTGTACTCGTTTTGCTGTGTTTGTTTAATTATACCACCTGACTAATGGTAGTGGCCATTGTATATTTTATTTTTGTTTCAATGAACTTTTGGAGTAAATCATACCCATAATGTTTCAGTTAATAACTCAAGTGCCAGAACATTGCTGATTGCAGCACTATGAATTCGCACTAAGCAATTCAAAGATATCAAACCCTGAGGAAAACAAAAGAAAAAAGTTGGCATCACCTTTCCTACCCATCCAGACGTCTTTCTCCGATGCAACTACTGCAATCCTCCCGCCTTGTGAGACAAGTCAAACAACTAGTGATGCTTCAAACAATGCAGATACCACAGCAAACTCAGAAAAACCGAGAGCAAAAACAAATAGCTGCCGGCCATATAGTACATACTGCTAAGTTTTCAAGCCTCCTGATTGTTTTGCATGTTTCAAGAAATTTAAGATCTTTCAGTACTAATCAGTCAGTAAAAAATATATTTTCTTACACTTCAAACATTTTTTTCAATTCTAATGTAAGAAGGAATATATCATCACAATTTGTCACTCACACAGCCTCAGAAACAGATTAATGGATGTTCTTATGTCATACTATATACTTACAACATAACATGCTTCTTTCTGTAAAGCTAACAGTTTCCAGTCAGTAACACTGAATTGAACTGAATGTGTTTTTACAAATAAATAATGGTACAAGAACTGCTGTTCTGAAACCTGCAGCATTCAAAACTCTCACTAGCCCATCAGATCTCAAATGCAAGAGTCTCTTCTCTCAGTATACGCAAGTCAACAATCATAAAGTTGAAAAGTAGAGACCTGACTTTTTTTTTTTCACAATGAGACCTCGATCCCCAAGCAGAAAAAAAGATGCATGAAGTCTCACTGCACAGTACTTTGAGGATTCACAAAACAGAAAATTAAAACAGGAGCATAATGTACCAGTCCTTTTATCCTCCAAAGCTACATGAAATTTACAAAATTAAACTGGTATCCATCTGAAAGAGGGAAGAACAAAAAATATGGAGAGAGATTTCCGAGGACTACCATACTGGAATTAGAATATGGCCAGATGTGTATGTCAGAAAACCAATGCTTCACAAAATGAAGTCCTGGCTTCCATATGCAGACATACCAGTGGCCAACAGGAAGTGCTTTAGCTATCACAACAGGCGCACTTGTTTGCAAATGTTCCAAAAATATCATTAGCCTCTGAAAATCTAAGGGACACATACTACAAAAAATACCTAAGCAGCATCAATCACAAAACCTCAAGCAGCAATGAAGTTAAGAAACCCCCAAAGGGTACTTATCAAACAAGAAAACACATTGATGAGACCAGCAATACAAATTACCAAACTCCTTGATCAAATCAAGAAGAACTGGAGACAGACAGCCTGCTTTTCCATTTCCACCTAGAAGCAGGTTGACTTCTCCAGAATAAATAATAGATCAGTCTGCAAATAGGATGTCTACAACTGTGGAACTCAACTCGGAAGGAGACTGCCTTCAGAACTCCCCCCCCCTTTTTTTGTGAACCCTGTGATTAAGTATCAGCAGTTCCACACATCTAACAGCAGGTTACAAATTTAAAAACAAAATTTTGTGTGTTAATGAACAGAAATACAAGAATGGTAAGTTTGCAAGCAACATAGAATATAAACAAAGGCACAAAATGAAAACACATGTAGATTCAGAAAGACAGGTCAGGGAATCCTCCCTTCCACAAAAGACAGTTTGACATATTAAACTATGTAAAATGACACAAATATTCACCATTGTACAGCCCTGAACCATACTTTATAAAACACAAAGAATGCCCTATGGTAATGCACGTCTTGGAAGACACAGTATAAGCAGATATTGTTTGCTGTTAAAGCCTTACTCTGATTATTTTAATTTTCATACATTACAGTAAAAGACAATTTGTGTACTGCCGCGGTGGGGCAGCGATAGCGTTGTTGCTTCACAGCAAGAGGTTCTACAGTTCGATTCTCGGCTGGAGTGCGGGGAGTGCCTTCTGTGTGGAGTCTGCATGTCCTCCCCGTGGTTGGGTGGCATTCGAAAGACATGCGTAAATGGGCGTGCCTTCATTGAAGGTTGGCCGTCGAGCTGGCACCTCGGCGTTCGTGAAAATCTACTGCCAATCATTAGCGGACCGGAGTTCCGCTGTGGCGACCCCTAACCGGGAAAAGCCGAAAGACAAACCACAGTAAAAGACAATTTGCCCGATCTAAAATACTGTATCTGGAATGAATTATCATATTTTTTAGACTGCAGGAAATTTAAAAAATGAGGTAAAAAGATGATTATGAATATAAAAAATATAAGCAACTGTACATACCCCTTAAAACACAGTGCACATTTTAACTTTTGGAAATTCTAAACGGCTGTGCACAAGTTTCAAATGCACTTCTCATGTGTTTGTAAAAACTCCTCCTTCAAAATTTGAAAGACAATGACTACTTTGAAGCTGAAAATGTTACATTGTTTTATAGTGCAATTTGTTTTCAAAACTATGAAGTGAAAGCCTATTCTAAAACCAGAAATGTCAAAATGTGTTTGCAGTGTAATTGTTTTAAACACTCCTGCTGTACTGGGACGGGGGGATGACAGGGATGGAAAAGTGATGCGATGTCCTGCAATTTATAAAAAAAATTAAGAGTTGTTCACAATTTATTTTGTAGCTAAAGCAATAAAAAACTGCAATAAGTCAGTATGGAGCGATGAGTGATGCAATCTGGGTCTTGCATCACCATCACCAAGTACCTACAATCAGATGCAGTGGTAATTACTGTTGTAAGTTTTCCGAAGACTTGAACTGCAATGATACAGCTCGATAGTTATGTTGGCAGTATTCACTAACTAGTCCAGCAAAAGCAGATGGAATTTGCAAGGAACATTTAATTATACATAGCTGACATACAGCTTCACACTGCTAATTTATTCCAAAGGCAAACCTTAACATTTAGAACCTATTTTGAAAGGGTTTGTTCAATCTTTCTGAAAGTTCTGAGTTTTATTTTGGTAGCTCAATCATATAAATACATCTAAACCTCTCGGCATTAAAAATCATATCACTGTCCTTTAAAACCAAAGAAGGCCCAAAACAGGAACAACATGGGGATAATTTTAATAAGTGAAATGATACTCTAATATTCCAACTATAGCATTTAAATGAGAACTGTTAACAATGTGGCACAAATTACTCAGTTAACATCCACCCCCATTAACTCAGTTCTAGTTTAAAACTGACTTCACAGTGCCTTACTATCCAATCAGATAACCAAAACATAAGAAACTCAAAATAAAGTAAACTAAACTGTACCTCTTAATCTATCTAAAATGTAACAAAACATTCTAGTTTTGTCAGCAGCAATCATTTACTTATGTCCTGCCTTCCACAGGAGTAAATATTTATATCCAAACATGTTTATTTACTCAAAGTCTAACTTGCTTTTGCCAAAAGGCTATACACAGCTCCTGCTTAAACCCTACTGGGGTGTTAGCACTGTGTGCGTCTTTAATTAAGGTAACCAGAAATTTTAGAAATGTTACAATTTCTAACAAAATTACAATTGTGCAATAAGTTACTAGCTTGTTTAAATATTTTGATTATGGTACCTATGGTTTTTTACAAAATACAACTCGGTTAAAAATATACCACTACACTAGAAATTTTAAGTACATAATATTTCATTCTCTGGTTGTTGTTGTGTCTTTCGGCTTTTCCCGGTTAGGGGTCGCCACAGCGGAACTCCAGTCCGCTAATGATTGGTAACTGATTTTCACGTGCCGAGTTACCAGCCCTGACGCACAACCTTCAACGAAGGTACCCCCATTCACACATGTCTCCACGCAAAAGACACTCTAGCTGAGAATCGAACCGGACAACGTCTTACTGTGAGGTGACAACGCTACCGCAGCACCACCACCGCGGATATATTTCATTCTCTGGTGAAGCACAATATTTCTGCACTTATTTACTGCATTAATATTTTACCAGATTAGATTTACATTCACATTGATGACAGAACCATAAATCACAGTTGTACAATGCCGACACTAAGAAGAAACTCTTAATAAACAGAATATAAGCAACTGGACACATCATTAAGTGAAATCTGAATTTAAAACTGGTACAGTTACCCTGCAGAATATCAGGCAATCCAACATAAATAAAAGAGATCATATCATTCAGTATATGAAAATATGTCTTTCTTATTTTCTTGCAGCTGGAATCAACAAGAAAAGTATCCATTACGCATACCACCTTTTCATGACATGTAGCATTTTTACTACTTGCAAAATAAATTAACTTGGGTAATAAAAGAACTCTGGAATTTTAGAACTATATGCCTGCAATACTATCCTAATGCCTGCAGAAATATCTGTCTAAAAACCCCTGACTGATTAGGACTGATGTTGTTATAAATCATGACATTATTTCTGGCCAGCTGAGAACGGAATGACATGATTTATAATTTTCACAGCACATAACTTTGCAAACTAAAATAACATCCTGTATCACTGTAAAGGGCAGACATGATTTTAGTATCTCAGTTTGTGTTAGGTGCTAAAGCTTTACATTTATAAAAAGGATCAGTCCCCTTCACATACACATTGCCAGCACAGACATGCATGAATGCCAAGCCCTATAGCCTACATCCCAGTTTAGCATTATGATAACTGGAACTCGGCCTCTGCTCTCTGCACAGTACTTGTTTTGCTTCAGTATTAGATCTGCTCATCGCATTCCCTAGGTGAACAGCTGAGTTATGCAATGTATGACTCGCAGCACAGCAGTTTTCCACTTAAACCAAACTGCAGAATCAACACAAACACTGAAGAAATGTGCTAGAGACAAAAAGAAGCAAGACTGTACATCAGTGTATTGTAAACAGTAGCTTCAAGTCAATTCATCTTCAAAAATAAGCATTTTTTTAACATTTAGGCAGTATCTTCTAACACCACAGATTATTTTTTAACTAAGATTTTAATATACCCCACAGTACAGATTACATCACATCAGAAATATCAACTAACAATGGAGAAGCAGCGTGGATTTTAAGAGTTACTGCATGGTGAAGGTGAATGACCATACAAAAAATAAGGAAATGACACTTAATTTTACTTATTTTTTACTTAACATTTGTTTAAGGGGAAAGTCCAACTGGGACAGAGCCCATTTTCAGTGGAGGCCCAGGCAGAAACACTTCAAATGCATGTCTTTGGAATGTGGGAGGAAACCAGAGCACCCAGAGAAAACTCATGAGAATGCAGGGAGGACATGCAGACTCAGCACAGAAGGCACTTCTGCCGAGAAGTGAACCGGAGATCCTCTTGCTATGAGGTGACAACACTAACCAACATGTCATTCTGCCCTCCCTCACTGGTCTACAGAGTCAGAAATTTATACCTCAGATAAGGCCCCTTTCACATTATAAAAAACATATAACTGCCATGGTAAAAACAGAATAATGGGGATTATACAGTTCCTCCCTATTAATATTCTAAAACGTGCACTCTGATTGGCCAGCCCAACCAGTGTGCCCATTGTAAATCCCACAATATACCAACGGAGAAAGGTCCGGTTGCCCAGACATTTTTCCGTTGGTATAAACTGCCCCCAAACTTTTTTTTTTTTACAATAAAAAAAAAAAAAAAAAAGAGAGAGAGAGAGAGAAAACAGAGCAATGGAGACTTTCTTTTCTCCGTTGCTTACGTTTCAAAGCCTTGATGTACTGGGTATGCGCAGGAATGCAAGTCCCATATGCAAGTGCAGTACATCAAAACACAGACTCAGTATACCACAACTGGCGGAAGAACAGCAATCCACCGTTATACAAAGACATTATTTAAGAAAAGTATTTTTTTTTTAAAATAATGTCATTGTATAATAGCAATAACCGACTCAGTGGTTGTGGTATATTATAGCAATAACCCACGCCTGGGTGTGGGTAATGCTGGATCTACCCACGGTTGGTGTGGTTTGGTCACGAGGGTGAAGCCCGAGTGGCCAAACAAAGCCAACCGTGGGTAAATCCAGCATTACCCACACCCAGAAGTCGGTTATTGCTATTATACAATGACATTATTTAAGAAAAAAAATTATAATTTTTCTTAAATAATGGCATTGTATAATGCCTTCTTGCTGCCCTTCCGCAGCTGTCTGGTATTCTGCGGCAGTTCTGATGTACTGCGCATGCGTATGCCTACACAGTACATCAGAGCTGTGGGCAAAAGCAACGGAAAAAGCTCCGTTGCTTTTTTTTAAAGCTGTCTCGCTATGTTAAACTCGTTTAACATAGCGAGACAGTGTGAAGCAACGGAGATCTTACATTTTCCGCTGCTGTTAAAAAAAAGAGTTATACTAATGGAAAAAATCCGGGCGACCAGACCTTTTTCCATTACTATAACTCTGATTTACAACGTGCATGCTGACCAATCAGCGTGCACGGTTTTGAATATTAATCGGAAGTCGTCGTATAATGAAGATTTACCCCATAGTTGCCTTTGTTTAATCACTCGGGCTTCTCCCTCGTGATTAAACCACACCAACCATGGGTAAATCTTCAATATACCACACCACGCTGTCAGTTATTGCTTAATTATACCACAGATAATTTGAGGAGACCTATGCATGGGATAAAGCCTTTAGCAGCTGCCTCTGTCCATTAGTAGTACAGGGGGGCAGACCTGGGGGGTAAATTTTCTGTTTCCCATCCATTGATCTAAGTTGCACTTGAATATGGACAGGGATTGACTTTGTTTTATTTGGATGGAGAGTCTCTTCCATAGCAACAGTATCCTCTGCATGACATGTCTGTCCTTCCAAACTGTTCTGTTGATTGTGCAGAAGAGGTTTAGATCCCTAGACAGAGTATTTCTGATGCCATTTGACTGGCTGATGTGCAGTAAATCCATCAGAGTTGGGTCGGAGGACGCCTTGTATGTCAGACACAGGTCACCTCTTATTCTGTAGTATGGTGACAGGGTTTGAGTCAGTGCATGTAGGATATGTTGTTTAGGCCTTACATCCTTTTAGTAAGAGATCTCTGTTACGTTCTAGTTGTTGCATGTGTCTGGACAGATATGTGCGAAAGGGGAAATTATATTTAATGAATGGTCTAATGAAGGCTAAGTAAAGGGGGTCAATGAAATCCTTAGATCTAGACCCAATCCCTCTGTTTATAAAGCTGTGCAATATAGAAAGGCTTTCTTACAACAATGGACACTTGTTGGTCAAAAGTTAGGTCACTGTCCACACAAGTTCCCAAATCCTGAGCAAGTGGGTCAAATTTTAGAGGCATATTGTCAGTGTAGTAGTTCCCTGGGGTAGTCGACTTCCCATAGGATACAATGAGGGTTTTTTTGGTATTTAGTTTCAGTCCATGACTTTGAAACAAGACAGTTATTTATTTGGGACAATGTTTCCTGCAGGACAGCTCAGGCATTTGGGCATTGAATGACTGCTCCTAGCTTGCAGTCATCTGCAAACTTATTTAAGCCAGAGCCCTTTGGTACTAGTTTTTACTTCAGCAAAGTAAAAGCCAAACAGGAGAAGTCCCAGCACAGAACCCTGGGTACTTCACTGGTGACTGGTCTCTCTGTGGAGGTAAATTCCTCTTATCTGCTCCATATCTATGAGCCAATTGGCAATCCAGTGGGATTTTCCTAATGGTAAGCTTGAGTGACTCGCTCAGTTTGAAATCCCTGTTATAATGACAAAGTGGGCATCTTTGAGAGATGGCTAGGAAGATTTTCTTTACCTGGTAGTTTGTTGATGTCGTAGTTATAAGAGTTTAGTTTTAAACTTGCTATTATGCTTACACTGAAATGGAACAGATATCCATCCAAGTGAAAGTAAAACTCAGAGAAAAGATGCATCAATATATCTGTCAAAGTGAAAGCAAAATTCATAGAAGCGGGCAGCAGCCTCACTTACAAAGTTTGCTGGGAAACTATATAATTTGTGAAAATTAGCAAGGTCAGTAAATACTAAGTAACTGTTTTCTGGGGGTAATCCCTGAATACAGAGAAATTATTAAAAATCACAAAGCAGGTTTTCAGAGGAAGGTCAAAGCAAGATGGTCGGATCTGAGTAGTAGGGAACAGGTAACAGATGGCGGCAAAAGTAGGGGGAAATGCTTGGGATGGCAAGATCAAGATAGGTAGGAGGACAATTTGGTCAAGTATACCGACATTTCTGAAGTCCAGAAATATCTGGGCGTATTTGCTATTGGTAGTGCATGTTAGCCAGCTTATGCAAAGACAGATCAAGTCACCCATAAGAAAGATATTTGATTTGACTGTTATCTAACTGGTTAAGGTATTCTGCATGCACAGAATGGGTCAGGAATTGGGTTCTAGAATTAGTTATATAAAGGCATAATTAACTTTGTTGAGTGTACCTAGGACTTCAACTATTTCACAATCAGCATAATGCAGAAGTGGCACTAGAAAATGATGTTTTGAATAAATACAGATAGACCTCCAGAGCTCCCAGTGGGTCAAAATGCATCATGGGCACTAAACTCTTTAACAGATGGAGTTCTGTCGCTATACTGGCACCAGGTTTCTGTAATTACACAAATGTGGATATTTGTAATGGCAAGGTAGTCTGGTCTGCAAGAAGATTTCAAGAGAGAGAGTGAGACCAGGGAAAGGAATGGAAGAAGAGTAGCCATGATGGGAGAAGCCAGTTAATAGACCAGGGTTTGTCAGGAATGAAAGGCCTCACATTCAGAGATGTTGTTCAGGCTTCTGGCATTTAACAGAGCTACCCTGATATTTCCTGGATTGGAATTTTTATGTCAGGATGTCCATTACGAGAATTCTGAGTAAAACAGGCACTCTGGTGGTAGCAAAAGATTTAGCCAGTATGCAAAAACGGAGAAGGTGGAAGGTGCAGATCAACCCTGGCAAAACAGGGAAGTGGGAGGCTTGCTGACTATTTCATTCCATGTAGATATGTATTGGATCCCCCCACCCCCCGAATGACAGCAGTTTACTAGCCAACTACTCAAGTCAGTTCTTCTATCCTTGAATTTACATATCATTCTTTGTGAAGGCGGAATGCTGTTTAATGACAGGGCCATGCTTTCTTCCAAGACAAGGGCAGAGAGCTCAATAATGTCTCCCTGAATCTAAACCAAGATCCTTCACTTCCACATGAGTAACTACAATAGCATAATGATATTTGGGAAGTAGCAGGAACCTAACGACCCTTGTAATATTCTTAAGCATAGCACTAAAGAGACAACTGACAAAGTCTCTTTTGCCAACTTAGCGAGTGTTGTATCTGGGTGTCTTACAATGGTGTCACCACTGATTACAACTTTTTTGAGGCATATGGGATAGGCTGGTTGTAAAGGTGATTCCCAACAGTAGGAGGCATGGGGGGTGTGGGTGGTGCTGTGCTATCAGGTGACTCTTGATAATAGGAAACATGGGGGCAATGTGGTATTATGGCACTGGGCGACTCCCAATAATAGGGGCAAAGGGAGCGACTTTGTGCTGTGGCATCTGGTAACTTCCTATAATAGGAGGCATGGGTGGCTATGTGGTTTTGTGGCATCTGGTGACTCCCAATAAGAAGAGTCAAGGGGCGAAATGGCATTGTGACATTGGGCGATAACTCAATAATACAAGGCATGGGGCTACTTGGCGCTGTGGCATCTGGTGACTCCCAATAAAAATAAGTCATGGGGTGACATGGCATTATGGCATGGGGGCAGGGTGTTGCTTTGGCATCGGGTGACTCCCAATAAGAGCAGGCATGGGGCAGGATGGCTCTGTGGCATCGGGTGACTCCCAATAGTAGGAGGTATGGGGACAGGATGGCGCTGTGCTATTGGGTGTCTCCCAATAATAGGAGGAATGGGAGTGGTGCTATGGTATTACAAGTCTCATAATAATATGAGGTATTGGGGTGATGACTCTGTGGTATTAGGTGACTCCCAATAATAGCAGGTATGGGGGAGGGTAGTGCTGTGGTATTAGGTGTCTCCAAATAATAGGACGTATGGGCTCGGGTGGTGCAGCAGTACAAGTATATCGGTTATTTGGTTGAGTTAAGTTAGTAGATGTCTAAGTAGCCTAAAAGACTTCAGCAAAAATTCTTTGCTACCTCAATATATACACACATGATGCTGTAGTGCAATTTAATCACAGGTACAGTCAAAATGGGCTAGAAGGGGGTTGTCAGCAACCATGAGGCAGTTATCACACTGTGTCAGAACATCAATTACTAACAGGCTGTCTACGGATGACACTAATGCAGGCTTGGATATGAGAGACTCAGGTATCAGTTTTTCAAGTTAATTAACAGCACAGATAACAGCAAACAAGTAAAATAATCTACACATAGAACCGCTTCTCTCAAATGTCCAAAATTGTCCTTTACTTCAAAATACTGCAGCAGCTCCGATGGCCTGATATGGCTACTTGAAGACCTGGAATTCTGCAGTACAGACATCTGTTCTGTCTGCAGACAGCTCAGCAAACCAGAATGCTGCTTTACTGCACCTACTTAGCATGCTATCAGGCCAGCTGCTGCCATATCTATTCCTTTTTGTGGTCCTACCTACTTAACATGTGACAGTTAACCTAAGATACAAGCAGTCTCCCATTAGGTCCATCTAGTCCACATACTAAGAAAAGCAGGAAGATGAAGTAAATATTCACTTCTTGGAGTGGCAAGGAAGACTGATCTGCAAGACCTTGAGAGAGAGTATCCATAGAAAGGACTGGAACAATGTGATCATGACGGAGGAGCCACTCATTGGACCAGAGTCTGCCACAGTTCAATCCTTTTCCCTGGAGTCATCTGGAATTTAAGTTCAACAACTTGTGGCTTTGCGCATGCTATGATCATTCACAGGATGTCTAAAGTTGTTCAGGAGGAGTACTGGAGGATTAGTGACTTCTTTTTTCCCTGCTGTTGCTGCTGTAGAGGACATTTGCCAAACTGAAGACAATCCTGGAGAGTGAGTAGTTTTACTTTGCAGAACAAATCATGGTTTTGTCTCGTATTTTTGTCCTATACTTCAAAAAAATTTAATTGTTTGGATTAGTCTGACAATTGTGGTCCATCAATAATCAGACATTAGAGTTTCACATTTGTTCAGGAAATGGTCTCTGTAAAAAAGCCCTGATTTTGTCTCATATTGTGTTCTCGCTCATAAATTGTTTAATTTTTCTAATAGGTTATTGTGTATTATAATCATTCAATATCAGACATTAGTGTCATACTTCTTGTTCAGAAAATGATAACAGAATGCCTCGGATTTTGCCTCACAGTTTTGTTCTCTCTCTCTCCCGCTCTAGTAAAGTATATGTGATTTTTTTCTGGTAAGTCACCAAAGATTACTGTCAATGTCAGGATGTTAGAGTTTCATACTACTTATCATTCAAAAATGCATATTGACACAAAACCTGTCATTCGATTAACTTTTAAATGAATTAAAACTTATCTCACAAATGCCAGATGACTGCATTGCATTAATGTGCCAAACTAAATTTTGCAAATATTATGGTAATTTTAAGTCCCTGATTGTCACCAATTTCAAGGTCCTCTGTTCCTGATTCTTTCATTTATAGGTTGAGTGGTACACGCATACCACATATCTAAAATATGTGCAAAACAGTGATGATTCAGAAAACACAACCTATACCTATCTTGTGTACAATATAAAGGAGATGAATTTTGAGTCTGATTTTGTCTGAGGATGAATTATTACATCCATATTAATAAGCAGACACTCAGTATTCTGTGTCCATGAAACATAGTGGGAAGGGGGATATCAGTTTAAGAGGAGTGGCTTCTCAAAATATTTATTTTCTATTTACTAACCAGAGCCAATAAAAGAGAAGCAGGTCAGAATTTTGTGGTCAGATTAACATAAAAGGCAGACAAGATTGACAACCAGTGGCTTTAATAACACAAAAACTTCCAAACCTCAAATTCTACCCTTAGTACTTCAACAGCATTTGTTGAAGTAAATATCACACAATTTCACTGCATCACCATACCCTGTACATTTTTCTTAACTCATCGCTTACCCTAAATACCACAAAAATTGTTTGACCACCTAAAAGATAACTGTGTTTTATAGTATGTTTTCCTCTCCTCACTGACTGCATCACAGTCAATAATAAGACACATTTCCAAAAAACACTCTTTTGTAGCTGTCCAGCATAACACACAGCCTCCAGCCTCCCATTTCCCATTTATCATAAAAAGAGCAAACGCTGGAGGTTTGTTTTCCACAAAGTTCAATGTTACCCCCAGATTCTATGCTCCATTTCACAAACATAAAGAAAACGGACCATGGTGACAGTTTCCTTGTAAATTTAATGTAGTACACATTTTACCAATTTTCATACACTCCAACATTACATAACTTGCTCAGCTCCTTCCTTCCCTTAATCTTCACTCTTTCTCCTCCTAAACATTATTCTGAAAAAAGGATCATATCAACTTGTCCAAAAAGGTTCTATTTATAGAAACATATATGTTTATTTTTATTCTTAACATGGATCTTTTATACTGCCTTAAATGTTGCCCCACCCCTTTTCCCTTGCAGATGCCACTGCAGCAGAAGTCCTACAGCAGTCTCTCTAAGAGTTTCTGACAACAATGCACCCTCATTTTCTGAATGCACTTTGTTTTCGTCTTCTGGTTACAAAGTCATCCTACAAAAGTAGCTTATGGCTTTTCAGTTCCTTCCAACGCATACACATCTAACAAGGATTTGTCTTTATCAAGTTAATCCTAGTTTCATCCAAACTCCCTTCACACAGCACAGTAACCACCATCTAGGCATGCTCTAAAGCAGCAATATTTTCCTTGTGTATACCATCACCAGTCAGGATCTCTGCATTACTCTCCTCCCCAACATTTAAGGTAGTATAAAAGATTCATGCATTGGTTCTCATTCCAGCTAGAAACAGCTCTCCAGAGCCCCATAGAGAAAAGAAAACATATTTACATGTCAAAGTATTTAAAAATATGGATATATACATAACATACCTCTCAACCTCTTACAGCAAGAAATCTGGAGAAAGCCAGAAACAATGCAGGACAAAGGCCCCCAAATAGGGACATTTTTAAATACTGTTTTTTATAAACTTTGAAAGCTGACAAAATAGCAGGTTTTCCATTAGCATGAATTTTCTGAATGGTATGAATTCTGAAACTCAAAAGCCTGTCATTCTTTTCTGACTTCCAACCTCAATGATGTGTCAATAACTTGCCAGAAAACCAAAAATTTATGAGGAACAGACCAAAAATATGAGGCAAAAATATGGACATTCTGGAAAAATCTAGACAGGTGAGAGGTATTATACACAATGCAATACACTATTTCACATATTAACGTATTGTCTTTTTTTTATTTATTTTTGTATGACCCCCCCCCCACTCCTTTTGCTACAACCATGCATTAGCTTTACTTAAAGCAACAGCTAGTGAAAGGCCCACACCTACCAGCCCCTAATCGCCTTGTCAAGGCCCATGCCTGGCAGCTGATAATCACCTTCTGAATGATGTCAATGCACAGAAGTAGGGCCTACTATCTCTCTTTTAAGCCATCTTATATGAATGTTAATGGCAGCTCCAGGGCTCATTCTCCTCCTGGATCAAGATATTAACCCCAGCACAGATGGATTAAAGACCTGAATGATATTAAATAACTTACTGTCAGACAGAGGAGGGCTTAAAAGAAGTACTACCACAAATGTCAGTCTGAGCCATCTAACCTCATTTACCCCCCCCAAATAAATAAAGTCTTGCAGAGAAATATGCATATGATAGTTACAGGATGTACCATCACAGTGTGAGATAAGTGGAGCTGCAGAAACCTAGACTTTATAGATATGTCTTCAATAGCAAAGGTAGTTAAAGTACCATGCAGTACGGACATGCCTGGATACAAATATAGTCATCTTTATTTTTAATTTTATTTATTTATTTATTTATTTATTTATTTATTTATATTTGTTGACCGGAAGTGTCCGACTGGACGTAGGTCCATTTCAGCGGAGGCCCGGGGAGAAAAGCTCCACAGTTAAAATAGACAGTAGTTACATTGGACTACATAGCGATTAACAATTTAACATAGCAATTACTTACAACATATTTACAGATGAAGAACATAGTACATCAGTAGACAACTAGAATCTTTATCTGTGAAGTACATAACAGACATTAACAAATGTTACAATAAGAAGTTCCTGCTGTATAATAAGTACTAGGCTTATGAGTATCTGAGCTTGCTATAATCAAGGAAGTTAGTGGAGTGGAAAGAAAGGTAGTGGTTGGATGGGGTGGGTGATATTAGAGTGGGAGTTGCAAGGGTATAACCAGCATGTTTTTAGGTGCGCTTTTAGTAAAGTTTTGAAGTGAGTGCATGATGGTATGGAGGTCATTGTGGGTGGGAGGGAGTTCCATAATTTTGCTACGGTGCAAGAGAATAGTGCTTCACCAGCAGAGTTATTGGCTTTAGTGATCTGCAAGTGATTTTTGTTGTTGGATCTTAGTGGTCTGGTGGTGCGATAGGGTTGGAGTAGATTCTGGTGGGATGGGACATTTAGTGGATGGTTTACTAGTTTGTGGGCTAGTGAGAGTTGATAACACTGAAGGTGGTGAGGGAGTTCAAGCCAGCCCAGTTCAGCAAGTGAGAGACAGTGGTGACTATGGTAGGATGCCCCTCTGGTGAATTTGGCGATTTTGTTGTAGCAGGTCTCTAGCTTGTTTAGATCGCATTGCCTTAGGTTGGTATATATTGGAGAGGCATAAAGTAGGGTGGAGATAAGGTGGGAATTTGCTACTGAAATCTTTGCTGCTTTGGTGAGAAGTTGCTTACTTCTGTATAACGCTCCCAGTTTGTTGTGGACTTTTTTTATGGTCATGGATATGTGAATGTCAAATTTTAGTTTATTGTCTATTTCCACTCCTGGCAATTTGGTGTGTTCAGTTGGGTATATAGTGGTGTTGTCTTTTGCTGTGATGTTAAAGTGAGAGTTGTTTTGAGTATGTTTGGTGGGTTGGAAGATGAGTAGTTTAGTTTTGTTTGGGTTGAGTATTAATTGGGCATCGGATAACCAAGTTTCAACAGAGGAAAAGGCTTCCTGTGCGACTTTTTGCAGTTTGGGTAGGGACTGGGCTGAGCAGATGATGGTCGAGTCATCTGCGTATTGTATGAGTGTGCCATGTTTGGTGGCAGAGGCTAGATTATTGATGAAAACAGAGTAGAGTAGGGGTCCAAGGATGGATCCTCGGGGAACCCCTATGGAGACAGGTAGTTGGGGAGATGTGTCATTCTGCCATACAATGGATTGTTGGCGGTCAGACAGGTAACTCTGAAACCAGTTGGTGACTGATTGAGAGAAGGATAGGTTATTGAGGACAGAGATAAGTTGTTTGTGTGGGACCATGTCAAATGCTTTAGATAGGTCTAGGAAAGTAGCAGAGGAGAGATAGCCATTGTTTTTATGCTGAAGGATAGTGTTAGTAAAGGAGAGTAAGGCAGTGGTGGTGCTATGGTTTGGTCGGAAACCATGCTGAGTATTGGAAAGGAGGTTGTTAGCAAGGAGGTAGTCTGAGACCTGAGAGTGTATGCATCTCTCTAGTATTTTGGACATCTTTCCATATGCGGTAGTCTGAGCACGTGTACAGTACTGAACAGTGCAAAGCAATTTGTAACAGCAAGCAAGAAGTGATTCATGCATGCTAGTAATGTGATGGAATGCAAAACTACGTTCAAGTATCACTCCTGAACAGTGCCAGCAGCTGCACTACTCATTATCACATCCTACTATAGCAGGCTTTGTCATTTTTTTAAAAAGTACTTACTTAAATAGGGAACTAGGAAAACATCATAACCAGTTGTAGTTACCATATCACACAATTACCTGTTGTATACTTTTAGAAAAAATTATATAACTCTGAAACAACAGATGTGCTAAATAATATTGTGACATCAGTGGCCTACACAGGTAATATAACATATTTTCAACATACGTTATCCTTACCAAACAGTGTAGCAACCACATCTTAATGATTATTACAGTATTATTATATGTTACAGGTAGAAATGCCTCTTTCCCTCTGCCCTCATGGACAAGATGGTTATATAGCTAAAAAGATGCACATTTATTAGAGCTTGGTATTAAAGGAACTCTGTGCTGTTGTATTAATGTAGCACCACTGATGCACTAATTACTGTACAACAACTGAAACTCTCATCTATATTACACTGGATCCCTTTCTGCCTTTCTAACTTAAAACTGTTTTGGCATTTAGGTCAGAGTAAAGATGTTGCAGTTCATGCATCCAACTGGACCTCTTATAGATTCATAGGTGTTAACTAGGCTAACGACCACAAGGGCCTTTTTAAGCCTAGCCATGCATCCCAAATCTCTGACAAGGTCTGGTACCCTTAGTGTAAGCAGGGGCTTGAGAGATGAACCATTTACAGGTCACCTGTGTCCACTAGAGACATAGGTGCCAAACCAGAGATGAACTTCCTGATCCCCATTCAATTGTCCAAGGTGCGCTTGAATTGGGTTAGGGAGGAACTCTGCTTCACATGTATGGGGAGCATGTTCCAAAGACAGTATAGTCTCTGGGATACATACCTGTCTCTCGAGCAGATCCTAGTTATATCACAGGCAAGGTTTAAGTGTTTAGAATGGATAATTCTGGTGCTGCTTGTTTTGTGGAGATGCAGGAGGTCCATCAGAGTTGTGTCTGACAATGCCCTGTATGCCAGGCATAGATCTCCCCTCAAAAGCCTGTAGGAGACAGAATACAGGGATAGGGCCTTGAGATTTTACTTACACCCTGTATTCTTTAGTGAGGAACCTATGTGGACGTTCCAGTTGTTGGATATGCTTGGTTACATACATAGCAAAGGGGGCACTGTATTCAATGAAAGGTCTGATGAATGCCAAATACAGTGGAACAATGACTTCCTTGGACTTAGATGCCATACCTTTGTTTATAAGTTATGCAACATAGAATGATTTCCTCACTACTGTAGACACGTGATGGTCAAAGGCTAGATTACTGTCTGTGTGTGTCTCTAAGTCACTGACGACTGCGTCAACTCTAAGAGGTGTGTTGTCAATATGATGGTTACTACGGCTGTAGGACTTCCCAAAGGATACTATTATGCATTTCTTGGCATTTAGTTTTAGTCCATGGCCCTGACATCAGTTGCTTGTCTGTGTCAGCCCTTCCTGGAGAACATTTGTGTCAGTGTGGGATTGAATGATGGCTCCTAATTTGCAATCATCTGCAAATTTAGTCAGACTGAGACCACTGACATTGGCCTTGACTTCAGAGAAGTAAATGCCAAAAATGAGTGGTCCAAGGACTGATCTCGGAGGTACTCCACTTGTGACTGGCTTCTTTGTAGAGGTGGACTCCCCACTTCTAACTTTTTGGATCTTGTCTGTGAGCCAGTTGACTATCCACCAGGTGACATACGAGTTTGTCAAAGTAAAAGAAAAACTTTAGTGTCATTTAGAACCGCACCTTAGTGCAGGCTAAATGAAATTTTGTTGCTTCCAGCTCTATGTGCAGACAATGCATATAAGTATAACAGATATAAATAAAAAAAAAAAACATTTGTAACATTAACATGACACTAGGACATAATTACATTACATTAGCAGCACTTAGTATTGCACAGGTAGATATATTGTACAGTTGTGACTTGAGCTTTATGAGATTAGGCACTTTCAATTGTACAGAATGTAACTTGTTCTTTACGTTATTGCACAAATAAATAAGAAGCTTTCAATGAGCTATTGGACAGGTGAGAAGAACTTAACAGTGGGTTGACTGCACATTTAGGAAAGAGATTCTCTTCAGATTGTACGGCCTCTGACTAGGTGACCTGTTGGCCTGCATTGCTACTCAGCTTGAGTAGTCTTATAGCCTGTAGTAAGAAGCGATTTCTGAATCTAGTTGTCTTGCAACATATACTTCTGTAGCGCTTGCCCAAAGTCAAGCAGAAGAACAGTCCCTCAGCTGTATGAGGGTCTCTGGCAATCTTTTTAGCTCTACTGAGACACTGTGCAGAGTGCAGATCCTGTACAGATGAACATGTGGACCTGGTGATCCTCTCTGCCACCTTCACCACCCTTTGGAGAACCTTACGATCTGTAGCCTTCCTGTTCCCATACCATACTGTGATATTGCTTGTCAAAATGCTTTCAATGGTGCCTTTGTAGAAGGATATGAGAACCGAAGATGAAATGCTCTCTTCAACCTGCGTAGGAAATGGAGCCTTTTTGTGCCTTCTTGACAATGTGATTTCTGTTAGTGGACCATGTAAAGTTTTCTGCGATGTGCACCCTCAGGAATTTGGTGCTCTTCACCCCTTTCTACTGTTTCTCCCTTAATTGTGAGAGGGGGATATGTCTTGTGGTTTTTCCTGAAGTCCACTATTACCTCTTTGGTTCTGTTTACATTTAGAGCCAGGTTGTTGCTGTTACACCAATCAGATGCTTCACCTCCTCCCAGTATGCTGCTTCATCACCACTGCTGATTACGCCTACTGCTGTAGAGTTACCCGCGAATTTGATGATGTGATTTGAGCTGTTACTAGCTGTGCTGTCGTGGGTCAGCATTGCGAACAGCAGAGGACTGAGAACACATCCTTGAGGGACTCCTGTGCTCAGTGTAGTGCTCTCTGAGGTGTTATTACCTATGCTCAATCTTTGTGGTTTGTCAATGAGGAAGTCCAAAATCCAGTAACACATGGGAGTGCTGAGACCCAAATGAATAAAAGTTTCTTTATCAGATGTTGGGGTATAACCATATTAAAGGTACAGCTGAAGTCAATCAATAATAGTCGGACAGACATAACAGTTTGGATGTGTACAGTGCCAGAGAGATGGCATCTGCAGTGGAGCGGTTCAACCGATAAGCAAACTGAAGTGGATCCAGTTCTGCAGGGAGATTTGCTGTTAAATAGTCTTTGACCAGTCTTTCGAAGGCCTTCATTACGGTAGAGGTGAGAGTTACTGGACAACAGTCATTCAGGCTTGCTAGTTGAGACTTTTTTGGTAGTGGCATGATTGTTGTGTTCTTGACCTTCTTTGGCCTGAAATAGAGATGTGTTAAATATGCCAGTAAGAACCATCGTCAGTTGCACAGCACAGTCTCTTAGCACACGCCCCAGAATGCTGTCTGGTCCAGCCGCTTTTCTTGAGGTCACTTGGCTTAGAGTTCTCTGAACGCCAGCTATATTGAAGCAGAGTACTACTTCACTTTGCCTGGTGGTGAGTTTCATGGCTTTTGTGCCATTCCCTTCGTTAAACCTGCTGAAGCAGATGCTGAGCTCATTTAGAAATTTTGTGCTGTCATCACACTTTGAAGATAAAGGTCTGAAGTCTGTTAAGGATTGTATTTTCCCTGTCACAGATGTCTGGAGTCCCTTAGGTCCGAGAAGTAACTCTGGATTTTCTGTCCATAGGCATGCTTTGCCTTCTTTATTCACCTGTTTAGGTTCTTTCTGGTCTCACTGAAGGCATTCTTATCTCCTGCCTTAAAGACAGCATTGCGTGCTCTTAGGAGCTCATATGCTTCATTTGTGATCCAGGGTTTCTGGTTAGCCCTTATGGTGATGGCCTTGTTGACTGTTACAGTGCCCACACACTTAGACATATATGCCAACACAGATTCCGTGTACTCATCCAGATTGATGTGTTGGTTCCCCATAGCTGCATCCTTAAACATATTCCACTCCATGTTCTCAAAGCAGACCTGGAGTGCTGAGACTGCCTCCTCTGGCTATACTCTTATTTGCTTTCAGGTTGGCTTGCTTCTTATTAACAGTGGTTTCTATGCAGGGATTAGCATGATGGCCAAATGATCCAAGTTACCCAGGTGTGGGTGGGGTACTGACTTATAAGCCAGTTTGACACTGGTATATACTTTGTCCAGTGTGTTCTCTCCCCTCGTAGTGAGATCCACATGCTGGTGATAGTTAAATAGGACTGACTTTAGGTTTGTATGGCTAAAGTCACCAGTTACTATGTGGGCAAACTCTGGATTTTGATTCTTCTGTTCACTGATTAACTGGTGAAACATGGGACAGTGCCTTGTTGGTGATGGCACTGGGAGGAACATATACAGCTGTGATGCTCACACCATTAAACTCCCTCAGCAAGTTGAAGGGTCTACACCTTAGCAACAAGAATTCAATGTTTTCAAAGCAGTGAGTGGTAACTGCCTCACAACTGGTACACCATCTATTTATGTAGATGCAGACACCTCCTCCCCCGATTTACCACTGAGGATCTGATTCCTGTCATAATGTCAGTCCTTTCACATGCACGGCACTATCACTGTTATTACAGTTTAACCATGTTTTTGTGAATATGAGCACACAAATGTTTCTCACCTTGCTTTTTGTACTTAGTTCTAGCCTTATGTAGTTTATCTTGTTATCCAGGGAATGAACACTGGGCAGTAGCATAGACTGAAGTGCAGGCCTGTGTGGGTTGGCCTTTAGCCTGGCATACATTCCACTTCTAGTTCCTCTTTTCCTCAAGCTTTCACATCTTTTCCTCCTCCTCTTCATTTTTGAAGTCAGATTTGCTTCAGCAAGACATTTTGGACAATGTTGTTGTGTCTTTCGGCTTTTCCCGGTTAGGGATCACCACAGCGGAACTCCGGTCCGCTAATGATTGGCAGTAGAATTTTTACGTGCCGAGTTGCCAGCCCTGACGCACAACCTTCAACGAAGGTACGCCCATTCATCCATGTCTCCACACAGAAGAAGCTCTAGCTGAGAATCAAACAGGACAACATCTTACTGTGAGGCGACAATGCTATCGCAGCACCACCACCGCAGTGATGGAGTATAATCCCTTGCTCCTGGAGTTCGTGCAGTTCCTGCAGTGTAGTAGGCCTAACAGGCCTCGCAGACAACAGCTCATCAAACCTGCAGCACTGCGAGCTTGAAGATCGAATTTCTAGAAGTTTCTCTCTACTATAAATTAGTTTACCTTCAGTATTTTCCCTTGATTTTTGGAGTTTTTGTTGTTTTAGATGTAAAACAAGACAGACAGTGCACTTCTCCCTGTCGAGCTGAAACAGCCACAGTCACACAGGGAGCTGCAGGTTTTTTTTTTTTTTTTGTGCGCCTAACCAACCCCTTGAGTTTGCCATCAATGCCCGAGTGAGGTAATGTGTCAAATGCCTTGGCCAGATCAAGGTAGGCAGTGTGAACCATTTTCCCCTCATCCACTGCTTTGGTGATCGTCTCAAAGAAGTCCACCAGGCTGAGTACGCATGACTTACCCTTGACGAAACCAAAATGGTCTGGGTCCATTTACTATATCACTACTGATCATTTCCATGATAATTTTTTCCATGGCTTTGAATATAACACTAGTGAGACTTACAAGTTTATAGTTTCCAGGGTCTGTAGATGTTGTGCAGAGGGATGACTGTTGCTGTTCTCCATTCATGAGGCATAAAGCCTGTTTGGAGGCTACAGTTAAAGAGCAATTCCAGAGGGCTGGATAGGTCATGTTTCATGCTATTTTGAAAGCATCCTAGGATACTGTCTGGGCCCACTGATGCAGTGTTCTTGGCCTCAGACAAACCATTGAGGACCTGTTCCCCAGTGACAGCAGGGGGAGTTATACATGATGGTATTTCCTGAGGGAAGGCTGAGGGGGAGAGAGGGGTAAAGTTGGAGCTGAATTTATGGGCTGTATCTTCTGGCTCAGTATGGGTGGCTTCATTTACACTGAGCTCTGCACACAACTGTGTATTTCCTCTGAGTTGTTTGTTTAGTTTGATGAGTGTGCTTTTATCATGCTGGGTACTGCACCTCCTAATTTTGCCATGATTTTCTTCCTTCTGTTATACAGCTTACTGATTTTGTGATTCCAACAGGGTGGCTTATTTTTTTTAATTAATTCTGAACTTCTTCCTGGCGGGTGCAGTTGCCTCTTTGCAGCTATTAACATGCTTGTACATGGTTTCTATGAACAGTTCTACATAGGCAACAGTGTTCTCAGGAAGGTTATCACTCAATAGCAGGAAGTTAGCTTTGGAGCAGTTCCTGAATATTTTGGGTTTAGCTGGGATCCAGATTTTATTTTTACTTCACAGGAGACCATTTTAAGGTCTGACTTTACCAGGGAATACTTTACAGTAGGGGGTATGCAGCACTGTCCCATATCAGTGAGGACCAGATCCAGTATGGTTGCACCCCTGGCTCATGTACTGACTATCTGGTCCAGGGAGTTTGTGTTTACAAAATCTAGGAATCTCTGTGCATGCACGTTTAGTGTCTTATACGACTCCCAGTTAATAGTGGGATAATTAAAGTTGCCCATGAATATGGTATTTGGTTGGATGGTGAGTGTTTCCAATAAGTTTAAATATATGGTATGGGTTTCCTAGGTCATAGAGGGGACCTACTGCTTGCAAGGAAGTGGTATTGGATTTTGTCTATGGTGATTTGAACATGGAGCAGCTCAAGTGCATTGTCCTGTTTGACCAGTCTTGGAGTATATTTAATTTTTGATGTTAATTGAGACACCTCCACCTTTAGTCCGTGTCTGTGTAGTAGCGAAATGTGTGGAAAGCATTATAACCTTGCACTGTTATGTGCTCTCCACAGCTTTAAACCGTGTCTCAGTGACCACACAGACATCAGTATTCTCTAGGGTAAAGAGAGCTTCTAGGGAGTGAAGTTTTGTGCTTAGACTCCTAGCATTGAGCAGCAATACCTTTAGATTTTCTTGGTTTTGATTTGCTATGGCGGAAGTACTTTCAGTTTCCCATTGCCTAAAAAGGTACAATGGGGGAAGACAATGTTTTAGCTAATATTCAAAAGTCTAGAGGGGAGAG
Organism: Protopterus annectens; assembly: GCF_019279795.1. Taxonomy (NCBI): domain Eukaryota; kingdom Metazoa; phylum Chordata; order Ceratodontiformes; family Protopteridae; genus Protopterus; species Protopterus annectens. Next base: position 132,626,678 of record NC_056748.1, on the reverse strand, counting down.
GCCCAAACCATCCCTGGCAAAACAGCGTAGGCTGCTGACCATCTCCTTCCATGCTGACAAATATTCCACACCCTTAGAATGACACCAGAAACTAAGACGATTATTAAAGTCAGTCATCTTTTGTTCGTATTGTGGCATTAGCTTTGGAGAAGGTAAAATGTTGCTCAATGCTAGGCTCATACCAGCTTGAGACACACACTCTGAAAGCTCCATGATGTCTCTTGTCATATAGTCTTGGGAGATGCATCTCAGGTCAGATGGGCTATGACTGAGTCATATTGGTACTTGTGGTCCAATGACCTGAGTGGGTGTGTAATGTAGCAGATCACAGCCCTTGATAAGCAACTGACTGACCTTCTCCTTACTCAGCCTGGTGAAACAGACATCAGTGTGTCTCACAATGACATCTCCAATGACTAATGTTGGATTGTATGCTGGCTTGTCTTATGGGCTTAGAAGTAGAGGCTCCATGACATTTGGCTCTATGTATTAATGTGGGTGTTGATTTGAAAGAGTGCATTTGGGCTGCTGAGGCTATTTGTTGTGTGTACTTCATTTATGAGGTTTTTGGGGTTTGTTTAAGAAGGTTATATTTACGTGCCTCAGCATATGTGGGTCTATATGTCTGCTTTGAATTGTGTGTGATGGGTGCAGCATGTGTACTACTGACAACCTTACAGACATTAGGAGTACTTTTATGTGAAAGCTTTGCCTTCAGTGACATTGTGTAAATACATCTCTCACATACCATCTCAGTTTATTTGAGAATTAACTGGTTGTCAGTAAACATGAGGCAATTTCTACATTGCCTCAGGATGCCAATATCCATCAAGCTGGTAATGGAGATAGTGAAAAAGTTCATATCCATGGCAAGAGACCCTTTTTTATTGATTAGACAGCTGGAATGAGATATGTGGGATGGAGTTTTTATGTAAAGTGGCGCAAGACAGATGTTTTCATCTATTTTGCATTAACCTTGAGTCCTTGTCAGATACATGTACAATACATAATCTATTAAAATAATTGCATCCTGATGTGTAGTCGCAGTATATTTTGATGTCACTGTATTGCAGTACACTAAATTATGCACTCACTGTATAGGAATACAATGTCACTCCCATGACTGAAATGGATATCGTATATAGCCAAACGTCTACCTAAACTTGCATCTTTTATTGTGAGTCTACAACTTAGGTAACAAAAAGTACAAAGGGTTACTGCCAAACGTAGGGAGCCTAAACCATGAAAAATAAGAGATTCTGTACAGTTAATTAAGAGATATTATGAAAATTTGTATAAAGCAGAGAAATATGGAAATGAAGAGCACAAATGGAAATGTTTATGGAAGACTTAAGTATGGCAAGGTTAGAAGTAAATGAGGCTCAACAATTAATGTACAGTTGTGTACACTTACCATAAATGCAGATATTTGAGTGTATTCACTGTTGCAGTCATTACATTTGGGTAATCTGCTTGCAGGTTGTCCTCAGTCGGCCTGATTAACGAAGTCTTGGGTCCTGCATCGACTCGTTTCCTGTCCCTTCTTCCATGACGTCAGGTCGTCAGGGGGTATAAAACATGCAGTCGTCGCCATTACATCAGTTTTTCCTTGTCCCAGAAGTCAGGTGCCCCCCTAATGGGAAATAACTGAACATAAAAGCACAAAGATATACCTCCAACAAAAAAGCAAATACACCAAAAAGGCTTATAAGCATAGTAAAGGAAACTAGAGGTATAGCCAAAAGAAGTTAGGGGGCTAGAGGAAGGGTAACCAGGACTGCAACAGTGAATACACTCGAACATCTACATTTATGGTAAGTGTACACAACTGTATTATGTTCTTCATGTTTCACTGTTGCAGTCATTACATTTGGGTAGATTCCCAAAGCTATGGTTGGGAGGAGGAGTTTAGATAGCATTAGGGCCAGCTATAAGGCCCTGCAAGACTGCAGTGGCAAAGCCAGCTCTGGATTTAGAGAAAATTGGCAAATGATAATGCTTGGTGAAAGTATGTACAGAACTCCAGGTAGCAGTTTCTAGGATGTCCCTGGTAGGGACGCCTCTGAGAAAGGCTGTAGAGGTAGATGCAGCCCAGGTGGAGTGAGGTCTGATCCCCTGGGGGATAGGTTTTCCATGGTGCTTATAGCATAAATGAATGCAATGGCTTATCCATTTAGAAATGGTTTGCTTTGAAATAGCCTTCCCCTCTGCCCCTGCAGCAAATGCTACCAACAGTTGTTCAGATTTCCTTTGAGGTTTAGTCCTGTCCAAGTAGAATCTGAGTTGTCTGTGCACATCTAAGGAATGCAGTATCAATTCCCCTTTATTCTGTGGATTGGGAAAGAAGGTTGGCAAATGAATGGACTGATTAAGAGTCACACTGGATACCACCTTGGGCATGAAGGATGGATTGGTTCTGAGTGACACCCTGTCCGCATGAAAGATGATGAAAGGCTCCACTGCCATAAGGGCCTGTAATTCAGATACCCTTCTAGCTGAAGTGATTGCTAAAAGGAAAGCTGTTTTCCAAGAAAGAAATTTTAAGTCTGCAGTAGCAGCTGGCTCGAAAGTAGGTAGAGTGAGTTTCTCCAAGACAAAGTTATGGTCCCAGGCTGGGGCTGGAGCTCTCCTGGGAGGTCTCAAAGTTTTGGTCCCTCTGAGGAACTGCTTGAGCAGTGGATGAGAGAAGAGTGGAGGTTCTGTGTTATAATGAGCTGAAATGGCTGAGGTGTGGATTTTAATGGAGGAAAAAGACAGGCCCTTGTGAAGCATCTCAGTTAAGTATTGTAAAATCTGAGGTAAATTGGGCGCTGCTGTGCTCATCGCTTGAGATTGGTTCCAGGCACAGAATCTTTTCCATTTTTCAGCATAAGATTTTCTAGTACTAGGCCTCCTTGCCTCTAAGATGATATCCATCACAGGTTTGCTGTGGGATGGTAAAGGAGAGATTAAGTAATTAGCCAGGCTGTAAGGTTCAGTGTTGGAAGCTGAGGGTACAGAATCTGGTTCTCCTGCTGAGACAGCAGGGAAGGAGTCTGAGGCAGGTGCCATGGAGATAACCATGACACACTGCACCGGAGGGGGTACCAGTGTTGGCGCAGCCATTCTGGAGCAATCAAAATCATCCTCGGTTTGTCCTGTTTGACGTTTAGTAGTACTTTGGAGAGCAGAGGCAGAGGGGGGAAGACATAGACTGATAGGTCTTTCCAGCTGAAGGACAGAGCATCCAATTTCCAGGCTTGTTTGTGGGGAGTCCTTGTGCAAAATTTTTCCAATTGGTAGTTCTGGGGAGAGTCAAACAGGTCTATATCTGGGCTCACCCATTTGCTTGTCACGATGTTGAAAATCCTTGATTCCAGTTTCCACTCCTGTGGGTCCATGAGGTTTCTGCTTAGTCCGTCTGCCAGAGTATTTAATTTTCCTGGCAAGAATTGAGCTTGTAGGTGCATTTGGTAGCTCAAGGCTGTGTTCCACAACACCATGGTTAGTCTGCAAAGGGGGTAAGAATGTGTACCCCCTGCTTGTTTATGTACCACACAACAGTGGTGTTGTCCGTCTTTACCATTAGTTGTCCTGGAAGAATGTGGTCCTTGAAGGCTGTCACAGCATTCTGTACAGCTAACATTTCTTTTTGACTGATATGTAGGTGCATTTGACTTGAGTTCCATTTGCCCTGAATGCACTTCCCTGCCAGGTGAGCCCCCCCATGCATAGTCTGATGCATCTGTTAGGGTTTGGGAAGCAGGGGGTGGTGTGAAAGGTAGTCCCTTGTTTTGGTGGCAAGCCTCTGCCCACCAAAGGAACTCTAGGCGTAGGCAAGTTATGACAGGAATCATTGTTTCTAGGTTTTCAGAATGATGATACCATAGGCTTTTTAGATACCACTGTAGTTTCCTCACATGCAGTCTTGCATATGGAATTAGAAGAACGCAGGAGGCCATGAACCCCAAGGCTTGCAGTATTTGTCTTGCAGATAAGCAGGGTTTTTGTGGCCACTTGTTTGAAGTAAGTTGTCAAATGAATTTGCTTTTCTGGCGTGAGGTAAGCCATCTGTGAAGTTGTATTCAAGCTTGGTCCCAGGAATATAATTTGCTGACAGGGTACCAGTTGTGATTTCTTTTCGTTTATGGTGTACCCCAGACAAGTTAGAACCCTTTTTACAAAGGCCAGATGATTCAAAAGTATGTATTGGTTTTCTGCCTGAATTAGACAATCGTCCAGGTATGGGTATATTTGAATATTTCTTTGCCTGCAAAATGCAATAACTGGAGCTAGGCACTTTGTGAATACCCTGGGCGCAGATGATAAGCCAAAGGGCAGTGCAGAGAACTGATGGTGCATGTAGCCTGCTTTGAAGTGTAGGTATCTTCTGCAAGATTCCCTGATTGGGATGTGCAGATATGCTTCTTTTAAAACTACAGTTGCCAACCAGGCATCTTTGCCTAGCATAGGAAGTAATTGGTGAAGAGTCAGCATCTTGAATTTTGGAATCTCCAAAAAAGGTGTTTAGAGTACACAGGTCCAGGATAGGACGCCATGAATTGTCTTTCCTGGGTACCAGGAAAAGTCTCTAGTAGAAACCTTGTCCCTTTTCCTCTTCTGGTACCAGTTGAATAGCCCCATGCTTAAGAGAGAAAGTACTTGTTTTTGGGCCTCTGCCCACTGATTTGGGGTTAGGTCTGGCCACCCACTTGGTGTTGGCAACAAGTGGATGTGAAAACTGTATCCCTGGGACATTATATTTAAAACCCATTTGTCCTGGGTAATGAGTTCCCAATTCTTTGCATGAAGAGCAATCTTTCCCCCCAAAGGAGCAGTCAGATGATAAGTGCTTGTAAATTTTAAAAGGAAGTCATTGAGACAGTTTACCATAGGGGGGAGTCTTATTATTCCCAGACTTGGAAGTGGAGGCCCCCCTCACTGCTTAGTTCTGAGAGTCCCCTGGGACTGAAATCTGGGGTTTTTGCTGTGTCTGGGTTTGGCTTGAGAAGACCTTGAAGGAGCTGGAAAGGACCAATTCTGAGAGGGCCAGTGCCTACTAAATCTAGGAGGCTGAACTTATAAGAAATCTTTAACAGTTTGCATAGATTTAGCTTTATCTTCCATCTTTTTAAGAACTTCCTCAGCCTTGTTGCCAAACAGGCGGTCCTGATTTAAAGGAGCATCCAACAATTTAGCTTTAACATGATCAGGCAAAGATTGCTTCTTAAGCCAAGCATGCCTTCTGAGCACAGACTCAGTAACAGCAGCCCTGCAAGATGCCTCTAATGAATCAAAACTACATTGCAAAGTATGTTTTCCAACTTGTTCGGCAGAATGCATTAAATCCTGTAATTCTTTATTTTCCACACAATCAGGAATCAACATCATTTTCTGTTTAAGCAGTCCAATAACATGTTGCTGATATTTTAACATATGAAACTGGCAGTTTAAAGCCCTAATGGCCAAGGTTGCAGACGTGTAAACCTTCTGACCCCATCTATCCAGCGCCCTGGAGTCTCTATCAGAAGGGGTAGGATTTTTATCAGTAGAAGCCTTAATGCCCTTGGGCCCCTGTGAAATAGTCCCTGGATCGGCGATATGAGTTTTGAAAAGGAACTTGTGGGGCTCAGGGACCCTGTAGTATCTGTCAGGTTTTCTGGGAGCAGGAGGCAGGAAATCAGGGGCCAAACTAGATTCCGAGAAAGCATCATCAACAATGTCTAGTACAGGAGAAATAGCTAAAGGCCTATGCTGAGGTAGGAGAAGGAAATCCCTAAGCCTCTTTTTTGAATCAGAATAATCCTGGCTTTCCCAGTGGAAATGTTCCCTTAGAGAATAAATTCTCAGGAGGGGAAGCAGAGGGAATAGAGTCCTCTGCATCAGAACCCTCATAAGTATTTTAGGACAAATCCAGGTCCTCAGAAGAGTCAAAAAAAACAAAATCCTGATCAGAAGATTCATAATCAACCTCAGTCCTAGGCCTCTTAGAAGGGGGGGGGGGATTGGCTACCCCTGATTAGAGTTATTAGATCTTCAGCCATTCTTATCATTTGCTTTTTAGGCACAGAGGCCTGAGCATGTGGCCTGGGCGTCAGCTTTTTAGACATGGATCGAGATTTAGGCCTAAGTAATGAAGGAGGCATTGATTTAATATGCAAGTCCGTAGGCCTGAATACACCCTCAGAAGCCGGTGCATGCACAGTGGCTCCGGACCCATCCAAGGAAGAGACATCCACGGGTTCCATAGTTGAAGCATCTCACGGCACACCGGACTCCGAATGGGTTTCAGTAGAGGCCTGCGAATCAGAAGTAGCGGGTATCAGGGGCTGTGAAAGCGCATCACTGAGTACTGGCGAACTGGCTTAGGAGAAGTGTCGTTGGCAGTTTTGGACCCCGGCGGCCAGTCTCTGTCTTTATCTTTGTGTTTTTTCAGAATCCCGGTAGTCAGATGGCTAACTTGACGACATTTCTGGATAATTAAACCGAGAACCAAAATATTTAGAGGCAAAAATATACAGACGACGGATAGTGCGCTGATTAAATAAAGCACAAAACCGACAGCAAGGTATATTGTGGTCAGGGCCTAGGCAAGGAATACAGTACGAATGAAAATCTTTATGAGGTATTTGCTTTCCACAAGTAATGCAATTATTAACTTTTACTGACATCGGTAAGGAGCAAGAAAAAGTTTCCCCAACGGGGTATTTAGCTTTAGTTGAAGACTTCGGTTCTGAAACTCGAAAACAAAAATTTCAGGAGTTGGCCGACCGGCACTTGCGAACTGCTTCTGCTTCGGGCACCGCACGGCAAGAAAGACATTTAATGGCATCTGCTGCATGTTTTGTACCCCTGACGACCTGAAGTCATGGAAGAAGGGACAGCAACTGACTCAGGACCCAAGACTTTGTTAATCAGGCCGACTGAGGGCAACCTGCAAGCAGATTACCCAAATGTAACGACTGCAACAGTCAAACACAAAGAACATCTGTTACGACAGCAGGAAAGTCTCCAGGAGCAGGTGGTATTACTGTAGAAGTTTAGAAGCTAGGAGGAAATAAAGTAACAAAGAACTGAAAGGTTTTGTTTAACAGTATTTTAAAAGGTGGGGAAGCACAGACATCCTGGAAGAACGTTGTGGTCGCTGTAATACCTGAAGACAGTAAAGACCCATGAGACACAGCTTCATATAGGCCACTTTCAATTTTAAACCATGATTATAAATTGTTTATGTCTATAATAGGTAAAAGAATGGCAAAGGTGTTGCCAAAATTGATAAGTATGGATAAATGTGTTTTTGTAGAGAGGAGACAAACTTTTGACAACATTAATAAAACAATGATGATCCAGAAGGAAGCAGAAGGTAAGAAAATGCTGCTGTTGTTGGTGGGTCTTGATGAAGAGAAAGCATTTGAAAGGGTAAGCTGGGATTTTATGAGTAGGGCAATGGAAACATTTGCATTCCCTGGTACAATAATAACATTAATTAGGACGATATATGAAAGACTGGAGACAAAAATTAATGTGGTAGGGTTCATCTCTGTAAGTTGTGTCTGAACAGAGGAAACAGGCAGGGGTGTCCTCTTTCCCCTTTGTTATTTACATTACATTTAGAGCCACTGCAAAGAAAATAAGGGACTCCTAAACTCAATATAATTGGTATGGCAATCAAGAAAAATTGTCTTTATTTGCAGACTATATTATTTTGTACCTGAAAATAAAGTAGCAGAAAGTACTGCAAGAACTAAGCCAACATTAGAATGGAAAAAGGGGATTTTTGCCAATAGAGATGACTGCAAGCAAGGGTACGGAGAAGAGGTAAGAGGGGGACAGGAATTTACTGAAGAAAACTGGTACAGGAACCAAGGTACTAGAAGTAAATAACTAGAGAGGGAAAAGTAAACTGGAAGGAGGCCAAAAAAGCATTCAGACTGCAGGCTAGAGACTGCCTTCCCTATCAGGGATTAAAAGAGTATAGTAAAAGAGGAAGGGATATGGGAATCCTAAGTTAAGGACCTGCTCTGGTAGTGTTTTCTGCCAAATCTAGAAAAGAAGCTGCTGTGAAAAATAGGATAATTACTAGGGCATATAAAACATTACATGATAACTATACGAATCAATCAAAGGAGACTGGAAAGAGACAGTGGGTAAGCAATTAACAAGGAAACAATGAGAGGACATGTGAATGGCTCCAAAATATGTAACGAAGTCTAGAAGATTTAGGATATTTGCTTGGAAGTGTTTGCAAAGGTATTTTTAAACCCCAAGCAGACTCCAAATAAAATTTCCCCCTGTAAATGGCAAATGTTTTAGGTAACTGGGAACATATGTTTTGGAAGTATACTGAACTGGCAGACTTCAAATATCTCCTTCAAAGTACTCTTGTCAGAAATATTGGGCGAGAAAATGGGTTTAACGAAGGAAATAATTTTTTTTCAAGCTGTTAAGTTTAGTTCTGGTGGCTGACAAAAAAAACTTACTAGGAAATGGAAAATAAAAATCTAAACCAATTGTATTTGAAGTAGTGAATATTCTAAAACAGAAGAAAAGAACTGTAACAGGGATCTTTAGAAAAGAGTAGGAGCTAATTACACAGAAATAAATGGAAATGTGGGAACAATAAATGCACAATACTGTTTTAGAGGAGGAGGAGTGAGGTTTAGGGGAAGGCAGGAACTTGTCAGTTTTTATAAAGTTAGATTCATGATAATTATATAACGAAATATATGTGGTCTGTAACTGGGAACATGTTAATATGGTTTGTTTTCTTTTATATAAATGTATGTTTGCCTAAGTCTTAAGTGAAATTCAATACAGGTGTTAAAAACTTATGGAAAAGTTCTGCAGTGTGGCAATTACTAAAGGAGATATGCAGACAGTGAGAATAAAGTGCAATGAAGAATGATACATTATAATAAGAAAAAGGGGTCGTGATATCATTAAAGACTTATGAACTAAAGATGTACAAGGAAAAAAAAGACATGAAAAGTTTGCATGTTAAGTATGATGTAATAGAGCAACACCTATCACTTCTGACAAGTGCTGTGTGACCTAAAACCACCACCCACATCTTCCAACAGCTCATTCATCTGGGACCCTGCTTTAACAGATAGATCACCCTTATGCTCTCCAGTGCTGTTAACACTAGAACAGAAATCTAATCACGTGCTGTAGGAGTAGAAACCAGAGTCTTCTGAACTTCCCAGCATCAGGCACAGGTGTGTTAGCTGCTCAGCAATGAATAATTCAGCAGAATAATACACAGCTGGATTAAATATCAAAATGTTACTTGTACAGTAGTTAGAAAAGCAACCAGTACTTGCACTGGACAAAGGAAGAAACTGAATTCCAGCTAAGATCTAAATACCATGCATGATTTGAGACTCGGAGAAGTTCTTACATTGCACACCAGATACCTTACACATCCCTGTCAAGTTATAGGTATGCATTCTACTGATAATACATGCAGGGATTGACCATATCTGCTGCTCTGAAAACTCAGCTGAGAAAGCACCTGAGCTCACACTACATATTTGCTTATTAATTCTTGGACAGAAACAGATGGAGGAAGACCATGTGATAGAGCGAAATAAAATCCTGACTTCACCCCGGACTACCCCATGTAAAACTAGTGGCACAGACGCTGGTAGGACCAAGTGTGTGTGTGTGTGGGGGAATGAGCAATTGACTCTGGCTTGCCTATTCTGCAGGGTGGTGGGGAGACAGCTTGGCTTACGGCATTGGTGACATCTACAGGAATAAAAGTGTACTGCAATAGCACACACGCAGCAAGAAGTGTAACACTTGGACAGGAAGGCAGGTAAAGCAGAGCTTATAAGCTGTTGCAGAGGTGAAAATAGGACAGTCCATAAGAACTGCAGAATGGTCCATTCCCTAACATCCAAATCTTGTCTTCACTGAGAAATGAATGAGCCAGTGGGCTCCTGCCCTAAAGGAAAAACAAATGGATCATATGTTTGGAGGAAGGAGATCCATGAATCACCAGTGTGAACCCCCCCCCACAAAAAAAAAGACACATGAAAGAAACAGAGGAAATAATGGCTGAGCATTCTCGTTCCTGTACTCTAAGAACACCACCAGTAGTATTCGGTCAAATAAATCGTCATTAGTTCTACAAAAACTAAGGGCATGTTATCTGGTACATCTAGTGGGCATAAATTGGTGCAGAAGTAGAAAATTCACCACCATCCCCACCCTCCTGAAGCAAGTAAAGTAGAAACACTGTAAATTTGTGAATGTGTCAAGTTTCTGAACAGATGCACTCTTTTTTTGTGTGTCCCTTAAGGATAAGAACAATTTATTTAAATTTGTAACAGGTAGTAAAGTACCTAATCCAGTTACCCGATTCCTGCACAAATTAGAGTTCCAGAACCCAAAATGATGATATTTTGAGAGAGGGAAAGTGTTTGTAAAATGGGAATCTTATCTTTGATTTACAATGACTTTGAGAATAAAAAAATAATTATAAATGGGGTACAGCAGGTAAAACACCCTTGCATATGGTGTGGAGTGTAAATCCCCTTACTGCATCTCAAACATCTGTGACTCTGAACTTTGAGATTCAAATCAAAGTATCTCCAGATTAACAGGGCACTTGATAAAAGGATTAAGATTATTTCCAATGATTAAACTGTTATCATCACTGCTAATTCTATCTCTAGTACTTAAAGATCTCAAAAATGGGATTCTACAGAATCTACTTATTATTCTCTCATCACCCGCTGGTAAATTTCACTCCTCTTCTCTGTCTACACAAGCTGATTGGCTGTGTATTTCAGAGTGACCAACTTTCTTAAATTCTGCTCTGATCTGCAAATTACTGAAATGGGCTACTGCCGTTCTGGTGAGTGTAATTTGTCTTTGCTCTTCCTCTACAATTTTACTACCTTGTGCCACATGTTAACTGTCCCTACTTATCCCTACTCCCTCTCTATAATATCGTTAAATAGAACGGTCTCTATATTACATTCTTGTGAGCAGAATTTAATCCCTTAAACAGTCATAGTTCTAACTCGCGTTTTCCTTTTTGACACCATTAAGAAGAATATCTCCTAAGCAGACGAAAATGAAAAAATGTTCAAATGGCAAAGTTTTAACATATGCAGCAATCTTTGCAATCAGACTGATGTATGTGCTAAAGCTGGAATTCTCTAACAATATAAATGCTGCAAATGAGCCACAGATTTTATGTACAAAGCTGATAAACTAAAAACACTACCAACTAATAACTAAAAAACAACAAAGAAGGAAATGTCAGGCGCTGCTGCTCGACACCTTATTGAATCACTTAAGCACTTTTGTCCTAGGTATAAAGGTCTTCTTCAGAATAACCATACAATCAAATTGAATCATTTTATACAAAACTCCAGCACCATGTGACATACTTAATTGATGGTTAACTGGAAAAATTTAAAAAGACATTGCATGGAATTATTATATACTAAATTTTAAAACCACTAGCAAATTAGGCAGAGGACTTTAAAAGCATTGTGGCTCCCTCTTTAAGACCTACAGTGGATGCCAAAGCTTCAAAGATGTTCCCTTTGGTGAAGTATACAGATCTCCATGAAAAAGGGGTCCTTGATGAGCACCCTTATTTGTTTAAAGATTCTTGGGATCTTCTGTCTAAAGTGACCAGTGATTTGTATTCGGGTGATTTGATATTAATGACTGTTGATATCCAGGACCTCTTTTTAGTTATCCCTCACCAAGACGGCTTGGAGTGGTTTTATGAATTTTTATGTCATGGATCAAAACTGGAGCACGCTTAGATTCTAACCCTTAGATCCCGGATGGAGGTTGTTCTTGAAAACAATTATATTTATTTTGAAAATCAGCTATTTAGGAAAAAGAGTGTTGTAGCAATGGGGGCTGTGTGTGCCCCAATATTTGTTAATTTGGTTCTTGCTCACTGGGAAAATACACTGGTTTTTAGATCTGAATACAAGGATTGTTGGTCCCTATATGGTCACTTTTTAGATGACATCATAATTTTTTGGAGGGACTCAGAGACAGATTAAACCAGTTTTTCCAGTTTTGAATAGTAGTACTGATTTCTTGAGATTTACTATGGAAGTGCAGCAAGATAGGGTTAACTATTTAGACGTTTGTATCATCAACAATAAAATGCATCATAGATTTGAGTCCACCTTGTATAGAAACCTCACGTATTCTGGGTCTATATTAGAAGACCGACTGTTTAGGTGATCGAACACCTAAACATCGATCTTCTAACATCAAACCGCACAATGTGGAACATCCTAGGGAAACACGTCCCTCGGCCACAACACAAAAAACATTACTTTACATCTAAATTAAGTGGGGGGCTGTGCCCCCACACCCACTAACTAAATATACCAACTCCAAGATCGCTGAACAGTAGGGAAATAGCAAACTCCGGCGAACGGGCAAGGGAAATCTTTCCCTGCATTAAATCGGCCATTCGCCATTTTTTGCTTTCGATTTTAAAAGATCGATATTTAGGTGTTCGATCACCTAAACATTCGGTCTTCTAATATAGACCCATGTATTCCAACTCCTTGCTGCACTTTGAGAGTTGGTACCCCTTCTTCAAAAAAAGATCCTTGGTCAAGGGTCAGTGTGTGAGGATAGTGAGGGACGATATCACTGTCCAAGAGGAATGTTAACCACAAGGGGTTATCCTGGACCATTTTTAAATTCTATATTTCTGGAAGTTAAGGCAAAAAGGAAACAAGGACATTTTCCCCACTGTTAGGGGTGAGTGAGTAAGTGCAGGTCCCATTATAGGCAGAGTTTCAGTTGTTTTGGAAAAGCAGGCAAGCTTTCATACAGCCCTTGTTTTACCCTATAATCTTCATTTTCAGGAGATTTGTAACATCGTTCGTAAAAATTAAGACAGAAAGGAGAATGGTAAATGTGGGCACTGCTCTCAATGTAGGTTTGTTCTTGAGGCATTCAACATATATCTAGAGAGCTTTGGTACCATAAAACTTACCTATAGATATTACTGTGATAGTAAGGGCATTATTTATGTGGCTAAGTGCCAAATGTGTCACTGTTTTTATATAAGGAAGACAATAAAGGCCTTAAAAACAGGATATATCAGCACCAGTTTGATAGTCAAATGGCTGATGAAAGGAATGCTACATATAAACATATTAAAAGTAATGTCTTGCATTCATTTAAATATATCGCTATAGATCATGTAGCACTGGGATTGAGGGGCGGTCCATCTAATTTACTTCTGCAATACAAAGAATTGAGATGGCAGAAGAAATGCCTCAGTTTTTCTGGGTTTAAATGATATGATATCTGTTAGCAATGTTTTGAAATTTAAAAGCTATTTTGGCTATTTAGAGTCTCACACACACACTTATAGTATCCTATTGTTTTTATGTGTTTTTGTTTTGAATTTTTTTTTCTCAAATAACTATTTATTAATTTCACAGATATCAAAACATTACAAAAAATCCATGAATAGGTAAAATATCACTGTGCACAAAGACAAGGATGAAAACAAAAATAAACTACCTAAACATATAAGCAAACTAATTTATATACAACGTTTACTAGATTTCAAAATTAACATAGGTGCTACCAAGCAGATACAACACATTAAAAGGGAAAAATCAGTGTTATGAGAGGTATGAGTAGATCTCAGAGTAAACCAAGAAGTGGGAATTATACGAAAATCAGAGATAATATGCTTCGAGCTAAGTTAATCGCATAAAATTTGGTCAAACAGGATTTTCCAAAATTCTTTAAAGTAGGCTTTTTTCTTAAGCCCTTTTATGATAAACTTTTGCGCGGAAATATATTTTAATGCCATCTCCTTGAAACCCTTCCAACAAAGTTTAGTGCAATCCAACCAGTTTTTAGTGATGTATAATATGACAACAGGACAGAGAGTGATTAGTACATGCTGTTTTAACTTGGGTAACTTACTGGTGGGTATGTGAACAATAGCTGTTCCCCAGGAAAGGGTAGATTTGTGATACCCCATTTTTTCAAGGCGTACTTTTAAAGAACACCATAGTTTGTGGGTATGCTTACAGAACCATAAAATGTGAAGAAGGTCCGCTTTTGGAAAGGAACAACAAGTACAGGAAGGGGAAATTTTGGATCAAATCTATTGAGAATAGCAGGAGTATAATAGGAGTTATTATTGATCATCAATTGTGTGTAAATGAGTTTTTTAAACGGGGACAATTCTGTGTTAGTTCTGATAGCAGTTAACTTTTGTTCCTCTGTAAAATGGATTTCTTGATTATCTCAATAACTAGAAAAAAGGCAAGCCGAGTTATGTTTTATAGCATTCAACAGGTTATAGGTTCTGGAGAGCATTTTCTCTGAACTCGAGACAATATTTATAATTTCACATAGTCTGTTGATGTCCTGACAGTTGGCAAGAAGATTACCAAATTGTGATGAAATTAATTCTCTTAGTTGTCAAAGTATAACCGTGTATTTGTTGTTGACTTTGAGAGTTAGTCGTAAATCAGAAAGAGATTTGTCCCTAAATTTGAAAATATACCATACCATAATGTCCTTGATTTGAGGAAAGTCAGTGAGGTTGATCATATTATTATTGATTCTAATGTTTGGATTTAAATGAAGAGGTTGAAGTAGAGGAAGGGTTTTATCAAGATTAATGGAACCTATCAGCTTCTGAAATAATCTGATCTTGTGTTTTAAAGTGTTGGATATTTTGGAATTGTTAATAGCAGTAGGGGAAAGAAAGGGGAGAGCTCTTGGGTTAAATTTGTTGGTAACTACGTGTTGGTGCCATATTTTCACCCAGGAGGGGGATGAATTATAATCATCCCGAATAAGTTTTGATATAGTCAAAATTCTACTCGCACATTTAGTCATGTAATAGAGTTGAAGATTTGGTAGACTGAGACCACCTTTTATCTTGGGGTATGCTAACTTTGAGTAGGAAATCCTCACTGATTTAGGAAACCAGATAAATTTAGCTAACTCTTTATTCATTTTAGAGAATAGACTGTTAGGGATAATAAGATTTGATGCGTTAAATTGGTAAAGAAGTCTGGGTAAAACATTCATTTTCACTATTGCAGCTTTGGATAACAGAGAGAGATTCATGAGTTCCCATCTGTGGAGGTCTTGTAGTATTTTGGCCCATGTTCTAGGTAGGTTGTTTTGCAACATGGATGCTTGATTGAGCTCAAATTGTATACCAAGATAGTTAAGGTGGTATGTTGTTTGAAAAGGACAGTCCGGAAAGTAGTTAGTTTTGTGACTTGTCGGATTAATTGGAAAATATGTGATTTCTTATTATTAATTTGATAGTCAGAAACCCTAGAGAATTTATTAATAGTGTTTGTGATTTTACTCAGGTCCATGTTGGGATATTGAAAATATAAATTAATGTCGTCAGCAAAAGCAGAAAGCATTATTTTAGTATTTAGCACTTTGGGAACCGAGTGGTATGTGTTCTGCGCAGCATATAAGAAAAAGGGTTCAATGAAGATATTAAAAAGAAAGGGGGATAATGGGCAACGTTGTCTTGTTCCGTTTGTAATCCTAATTAGATTAGACATCCTTTTATTCACATATAGATAGGTGGCTGATTTTTTATACAGTAGTTTGATTGTATCTGAGAAAACTTTGGGTATGTTTAATTTGCTAGTGGTTTTAAATTTTTGTATATAATAATTACATGCAATGCCTTTTTAAATTTTTCCAATTAAGCATCAATTAAGTACGTCAGATGGTGCTGGAGTTTTATATAAAGGGATTCAGACTGTATGGTTATTATGTTGGGAGGGTGGCCTAATGGTTAAGGTGTTTGCCTTACAAACACAAGGTGCAGGGTTTGAGTCTCATAAGGGATAATTGGCTAAGCTTAAAATGGCTCGCAAGGGCAGTTAGCTTAGTACTAATCTATGAACCTATGAACCTATGAACCTAAAACTGTGTCTGATGCAACTCTTACAGTTATATGGCAGACACTGCACTACTGTGATATGTGATGCTGTCACTCTCAGTAGGTTACATTGGAACATGGTGTAGTAATAAAAAAGGGTTCTCTTTCGTCCAGCCTACCAAGTTGTAACTAAGTTTAACAAAATGTGATGCTGAATATATATGTTTTGCTTAATGAGATGTCCTTATTTTAGATAGCCATTTTATGAAATCCTTTAATGTACATAATATTCACTTTATCCATGCAAAAATGCATACACTGTATGGGACAGGAAAGTCAATAAAAACAAAAGGTCAGCAGGTATGTGGCCATCTTCTACTAACAAGATCTATGCATACAAATATGCAGAATATCTGACCCAAATTGCCTGTCTTCAACTGGCAGTTCTAGAAAGTTACTTCCTTTTTTAATTTACCAAGTTTGCAACAGTATGGGATAAAGGCAGAAAAAAAACATATAACATTTCTGTGATTTAAACACGCAAGTATTCTTTGGTAGTACTGCCCATGTCGAGGTGGTTCTCACCTAAAATGTTGTAGTAAACTGGACTTTGCCTCAGTGTATTTTCTTAAATAACTAATACACTTTTACTGAACACTAGTCATCCGGAAGCATTACAAAGTACAAAGACGATTCTATTAAAGATAGTTCAGTAAAACCTGCTCTTACTGAAGAATGAAAACTGATTACAATTGGTTAAAATGAGGACTATAAATGAAGTGGGTTTAAAATACAACACACATTATGATCAATCTACACAGATTAGATCACCAGACTGCCTGGCAGTTTGAGTTTACAAATTTCAAGTTCTTTCTTTAGTGTGGCCTTCTAGTTACAGCACTAGTACTAGCTAGCTCAGAGCTACGACAATACATTTATGATTACAATTCTCTAAATTCTTAACTGGTTTAAAATTCAGTGCGCCACTGATTCACTTCACAGACCTCATTTATATCTACTTGGAAAATATTCCTGTTTATTTTTACTCATTAAAAACAGAAAAATGACATTAGATGTTTTGCAGGATCTTGCTATACTCCCAGCATGTTTCACTACTTTTAATCCTAAATCACAGATGCTACTGAATGGTTCAGCACATTAATAGAAAACCTCTGCTGACACCTAGTAGCAAGTTAATGAATTACAACTCTGGAATTAAGCTATTTTATAACACATCCAACATACATACTTGTAATAGGTACAAACATTTTCAGTTTTTACATATATTTGCATGAATCTGAAATTCACGTCTAAGGTTGACATTGTTAAGAATGAGATTATGCTGCTATAAGAATATACTTTCTGCAGCAGTAAAAGACAATGTATTGAATCAGCAAGTGCACTAGACACTAAACAAAGCAATTCAGAAAATAAATGTTAAAATCAGACTTTTGAGCCAAGTTGTTTTCAGAACTAACCCCCAAAATAATTGTCCTGATTTCCAAAGAAGACAGCAGAGCAATCACATTTTCCCTTTAAAGCATTACTTAAGATGAACTTTTGTCAATATCCCTTTACTTGGCTGCATTCTCTGAAGAAGTCCAATGTTTTCAATTAACCTAGGTTAGCTGCCAAGGGATGAAACAACAAAATTAGACTGATATCATGTTCCACAATTCTGTGAGAGTTCAGGCAAAGGCGAATCCCCAGGCAAAATTACAGTACAAGTGGTAAGTTAAGTACAATCAGCTGATTACACATTTTAACAAGACTTTTATTTTTATTTCTATTTTATGAAATCCTTCCGTACACACACTATCAATATCAATTATCAGTACATACCTGACATTAGTCATCAATACAATACCTACCCTAACTACTACATCAGCATCCCACAGCCTCCTTATCAGGAATAAAAAGTATGCAGAACTGCAGTGCTCCCTACATCAAAGGAAGGTGGGATGGTTTGTAGAATAAAGATCAGAACAGAAGCTAATAGCAAAGGTAATACTTCACTCAGGCATTAATACATTTCCAAAGCAGTCTAATTATGCACATGTACAACAGTGCTAGCTTGACAGAAGAAAAAACAGGGAACAAGCTGTTGCATCACCACAATGGCAATTTGTGTTTTAGGATAAGCATAGGAGTTAAAACCTTGGTATGTCCAATATGGATTAAATCACACAAAACATGCTGTCCATTCTCTTTACATCACAGAAAGAAATGAATGTGCATGTTATTTGTATGTCATAGGTTCAATGACATTAACAAAACTTACACAGTAAACAAACAGAGGCTGAGGGACTCAAACCCTGGACCTCAGGAAGCAGCTCCTTTACAGTTCATAGTTTTATCATCTGCGTTAATTGCCAAACCAGTCATTCTGCTTTCAGATGATCATGGAACAAGATGCATTTTAAGAAGTACCTTTAGGTTACATTATAATGTGTATTTGGAGAAAACTGAAGCAATGAATAAAAAACTAAACTGCTTAATCCTACTGTACCACTCTGACTTTTAACATTTCCTGTATACCCTGGAAGCAGCATACTGTTAAATATGGCAGTCCCAGCAGCTGCTTCACTGTCACAGCAGAGGCTGTTGCTCCCCTGGTGGAGGGTATTCAAATATGTACCATGAAAGGTGAGTTATTTTTATTTAAGTTTAAGAAAGCAAAATACAATGTGGTACAGTATCTACAAAAATACAAGTTATAGACTTACCATAATTTGGCATCTGTGTTGATCAATTTCATTATGCATCACGAATGGGTCTTTGGATCCGTCCTCGGATCTGACTCAGCCATTTCCTCCAAACATATGATCCGAGCCTCAAACTCCTCCCTCTCCCATAATGCCTCACTCCTCTTCAAACCCTCAGATTGAGTTTGCTGCCGCTTCCTACAGATAGTCACAACAACAGTACTAGATAGACAAAGAAAGCGACCAACCAGAGCCCAAACTAGCAACCATTGGGTTCCCTTATCCTCTATATCGCTCTCAGCTGTAAAAGGAAGCAGGGAGGAGGGTGGGATGTGATGCATAATGAAACTGGACAACACAGATGCCAAGTTATGGTAAGTACATAACTTCTTCTAATCAGATGTTGTTCATTTCAATATGCATCATGAATGGGTCAGAGTCCCCAGCTACACAAACCCTGGGTGGACCTCAAGGAAGGATATGCCTGAACACCATGGAACCAGAGGATGCTCTTTTACTGGAAATAATGTCCAACTTGTAGTGAGATGCAAAAGTATGAGCTGTGGACTAAGTAGCTGAGGTGCAATATAAATCAACTGGAGTCCTTGCGGAGAAGGCAGACATAGACCTGGGTACAGTGAAGCTCTAACTGGACAGGGAAGTTGCTTGCCTTGCTGAGAATTAACTACAGAAACACAATCTATAATCCATTTGGCTAAGGTGACCTGGGATACAACCTGACCTGATCTATTTGGAGAAAAAGCAATGAACAACTGTTCAGATTTCCTGTGAGATCTACTCCTGTGTACGAAAAAATGCATCTGTCTATGTACACCCAAGGAATACAGTATGTATGTGCCATTATTGGAGTAATTATGGAAAAATACAGGCAAATGAATCACCTATTTGCCTCTGAAGCGACCTTTGGTATAAAGGATGGATGCATTCTACATAAGACTCTGTCTCCAAAGAAAGTTATATAAGGTGGTGGAGAAGACAGCTTACAATTCTGACACTCTTCTAGGTGAAGTAATGGCCACTTATCGGAGGCCTGAGATGGAAAACTCCTTACTTAGAAGTGTAAAAAGTTTAGGGAAAACTATCGCTTTTCCCTATATGGAAATTCGAGATAGCTGCAAGTTGCAACTTTATAATGGAAAAACTAGCTCCGTGCTGGAAAAGTGAGCTAAGAAACAATGATGTCTGGGACTGAAGCAGGAAAGGGTTCAATATTCCTCTGTAAATCCCAAATGGAAACTTCTTCCATTTACTACGATGTACATTCTTGGTGGAAGACTTCTGAGAAGCAAGAATAATTTCTTGGACCAGGGAAGCTAGCCTGGCTTTCATAGAATTACTGGAAGTGGAGAAACCAAGCAGTCAACTTGAGGGATTGAAGATTGGGAATCTGGCATTCCGACGGATAGGAACTCAGATCCTGCCTGGGATCCAGTATCCATGGAGGATATTTGCTGCGAAACCAAAGGAAGGGGAACCATACCTGACGAGGCCTGTAAGGGGCAATGAACCTGCTGGCTTTCTGTAGAACTTTGGGTATAAGGGGAATTGGAGAATAAGCATATAGGAAACCTGGGGGCCAATCATGGACCACAGCATCCCTGGGTGACTCCCTCAAGGGGGGAATCAGAGTAAAGTACTTTCTGCACTTGTTTAGGGAAGAGGCAGAAAGATCGCAGCAAGGCTGGCTCCAATGGTTGAATATTTGATTCACTACTGATTGGTTCAGGGAACACTTGTGTGGACTTAAGATCTATCTGCTCAGTCTTTCCGCCAGAACTTTGGACTCCCCTGGGATGTGTGTGTTGAAATAAGAGGTATGAAGAAATCATCCATTCCCAAAACCTCATGGCCTCCCTGCACAATGGGTATGAACAGGTTCCCCCGCCTGTTGATGTACCAAACCACCAACACTGTCAGAATTGCAATTGTCCCCAAAGGAATGCAGTCCTGAAAGGCTTGCAATGTGAGAAGGACCACCCTCATCTCCAATACATTTATGTGTAATTTGTTCTCTGTTATGGACCACGTCCCTTGGACCATCTTTTGCTGAAAATGCACCCCCCCCCCCCACACACCCCAACAGGGAGGCATCCATGGTCACCATGACAGTAGGAGGGGGAAGAATGAAAGGTCTTCCAGAATGGAGATTGCTGTAAAAATCCACCACAGCAGATAACACCTGCAAATTGGAGTTAGCCTGACTGGGGTTGACAATGGATGGCACCGAACAGGCCGCTATACAGCTAGGGTCCACTGGAGAACTCGCATGAAGAACCTGGCGAGGGGCACTAGAAAACTGGCAGCTGACATGGATCCTAGGGCTATGAGGACCAGTCAAGCTGGCAGAGTCAGAGTGTCTAGCAAAAGTTGAATCTGCTGTTTCAAGGAACTTATTCTCTGGGGGGGGGGGGGGGGCTGCTATCTGGGCAACTGTGTTCAACTGCATTCCTATGAATTCGATATCCTGTACAGGAGTCATCTTGGATTTCGCCATGTTCACTGTGATACCCAGGCGATGGAGCAGGTGCAACATAACTTGAACAGCCCAGGCGATGGAGCAGGTGCAACAAAACTTGAACAGCCTGAAGTAGTTGATGCCTTATGGGTGCCGTTAAAAGCCAATCATCCAAGTAAGGAAACACCTGGAATCCTTCCAGATGGAGGTGAGCTGCAACCACTGCCATGCATTTGGTGAACACCCGGGAGGCAGTGGTGAGGCCAAACAGTAGTGCTCTGAATTGGTAATGATTGTCCTCCAGCCTGAAGTGCAGATACCTCCTGGATTGTCAGTCTATTTTGATATGATAGGACACATCCTGGAGATCTACACAGCACATCCAATCGTCCCCTGTGCAGAAGCGACCGAATGAACTATACTGTAACCATGTGGAACTTCCATTTCTTCACAAATAAATTCAAACTGCTCAGATCCAAGATGGGTCAAAGGTCCCCTGTTTTCTTTGGCATCAAAAAGAAGCATGAGTAAGTTCTGCATTCTAGTTGTTCAGTTGGGACCTGCTGGATGACTCCTTTGTCTAGAAGTTTTTGAACTTCTAGAAGGGCACTCCCCATCTCTGACTGGGTGGCACATCGGGAAGATACTTATTGGAACTGGGAGAAGGAAGGGAAATGGGAATATAGCAACCTCTGGAAATTATATTTAACATCCAGGTGTCATTTGTTATGTTTGTCCAGGCTTCTGGGTGTAACAAAAGTTTGCCCCCAACTGCCTCTAGAGTAGGACAGCCAGGCAGTGCTTCAGGAGTGGTGAAAGGGCCTGTCAGAGACAGGTTCCCAGAAGCCCTGGTTTTGTGGACCCCTATCCCACTGGGACAGCATCTACCATTGAATCTTCTCCCTCTGCCTCGAAGTGGATTCGCCTTGCGAATCAGGAAAAAGCCCTTGGGACTTACGGAACCACATCTTCTTCCCACTCTATTGGTTCCTGAAGATGATCCACTGGGGGGAAGAAAACTTGATCCTTACGGCAGATAAGGTCTTGCCTTCCTGTTCACTGCAGTTGAGAGTCTCTTTTACTGCTGGCCCAAACAAGGATGAACCATCAAAGGAGGCATTAATGAATAACTCCTTAAAGTGGTCCGCAAAATGTCTCCTAAGGGCTATGCCTGTTCCGACTGCAGTGTTTGAGATTAACCTCATCAAGGAATTAGCAATGGAGGACATAGTGGTCAGCTGGGGAGAAACCTTTCTAAGGCCCTCCTCAGACAGCAACTGCGTCAGAGAGGTAGATATTTTCTTACTCAGATCTCTCTGTAAGCACGTGAAGTGTGCCAAGTAATTCAATGCTCTCAGCTTAAAAGTGTCTGAGGCATACACATGCTTCCTATGCCTGTCTAAAGCCCGAGATTCCTTGTTTGGGGGGGGTGAACAGTGGAGCTCAGTTCAGCGAGCTCCTTCTTGGTGGCTGCCAACACCACAATGGTATCAACAGGGGCACCTTTACTCCAAAAAGGGCAGTCCTTGGGGGGGGGGGTCTAAGATATTTCTCCATGGATTTGGAAATTGGCTCCATGGTGTCAGGCTCCTTCCAAGCTTGGCAGGCAATAAGGTCAATGAGCTTTTCTGCTGGTGGGGGAGAGGTCACCCAAGATGTACATGGTCCCATCCCGAATGCCTCCAGGAACAGTGACTCCTCCAAGGAAGGGGATTGGATACACAAGCTACTCTTTTGCTTCAGAATTTCTAAGATATCCCCGAAGGAAATATCATTGGGTGGAGATCAGGGGACCCTCTAATTCGTCAAAATTAGTGTCATCAATGACTCCAAAGGGGAGTCTAGGTGCTTCCTCTTGCATTGGCACTTCTGAGGAACCTCCTCCATGGGGTACTTAGGGGAGGACTCAGAAGACAGGATGACCCCATTGTTGAGGAAAAGGCTGGAGGCTCTCCGGGGAGGGGCTAACCATGGATTGGATGGATGGGAGCAAAGCTGTGATCCACTTGGGATTGGGTAAGGCCTGGTAGAAGAGGCAAGGACGTTGGGACGCGTACAGACTGTACACACTTCAGTACAGTTTGCAACGAAGGGGGTAGCAAACCAAACATGCACTTGGACCCAGGGGCAAGGGCGCTGGAACCACATGGTGGGTGGTGTGCCCCTCCACTTTAAACTGATGCATAAATGTGCCCTAACCATGTTACAACAAAAAACAATTGAAACATATACCAAATGTACTCCTTGTGTGCATCTTACTGGCTGTCAAACTTTGCACGATTGCTGTCTGCTTACAAAAATACTCTGGAAATAATTTACCATCTACCTGTTAAGCTATTTTACGGAGACAACACCGTAACTGACCCTCAGTGATTCACCAGAACAGTCAAACATCCAACAAGGGAGAGGGAAAACATACAAGATAAAATCAGAGCCTGTTGAGATTATATCACTGAAATTACTAGTATTTGCCGTAAAATACAGATTTTACAATTAAAAATATCAAGAAAGAGCAACTTTCTTTTGGCCCCTTTAAATTATAATTTGCTAAAGCTTAACCCCTCACCTATCACATTGGATCAGCCCCACAGGCGGAACCACATGCTGGAAATAGAGTGGCAACTGCAACCGGAACCACAACAGAGACTGTATCGCTTGATATTTACATCTTGTATGCAAGGAGAGCAAAGAAACAGGCAGTAATTGCCTCTTAATGGAAGGAAGGTATAGGCTCTTTGTAGCAATAGTGCTAACAACCAACTGCCTTGGTGACTATGGGGAAAATTGGTAAGTGAAAGTTTATCGTCTGCCCTGTATATTGTGTCATGGCTTACTTAATAAATAGGCAAGTTCTGAGTTATACATCTCTGTCTAGAACTGTGCAAAACAAAAATGGGAATGACAAATTGCAAAAGACTATTTTTACTTCTTCACTTCTCTCCCTAGTGTAGGTGTACGCCCGGAACAAATTCAATTGTTCCTTAATTTAATAGAGATGAACAGTGGCCATGAAGCTTATGTTGATTTGTTTTGTTCAGTTTTAGACCATGTTGATTAGGCAGTAGGGCAGTAAACAGACATAACGCTGTTCTGTTTTATTTTTTTTTTGTCTAACTTTACTTAATTATTTTTCTAAAGATCTGTAGTTTGAAGGAGTGGCTGTAAAGGGGTTTGAAATATCTTAGTTTCGCTATTAGCTAGAACTGGTGGATTGTTTGCTTTTTTTTTTTTTTTATGTCACATAACTGCATACACATACACACACACACACACATATATATATATATATATATATATATATATATATACATACATACATGCACACGTGCATGTATGTGTGTTACATGCATATAAATACAGATATACAAATATGTATATCTGTATTTATATACATATGCATCTATACAAACACATTATATATAAATATATATACAAATACCTGGTTTCTGCATCTCGGAGTATTCATAGGGTAGATAAAGGACTTGATTGTAATAAACAGGAGCTTCATCCTATCAGCCATGTTCTTAAGGTATGAACCTTGGTTTCCTTTTTTGATGACTGTTGATAGTGTGTTTATTATTTGGCTGTGAATAAATAGGACTTGTTTTTTTGCAGGCATGCGTTGTGAAATTCATTTTGTTTGAATACAGCAATTTGTCTGCTACTTAGATGAGAAAGGCTGTGAGCTGTTAGAGCTGCTTCCTATAGTGCAGGGTTTGATTCCCTCAGCCTTCATTTGTCTACTGTGAGACTTTGACCAAGCCACTTTGCCAGTGTTCCTGGGCTGTCCCTGAAGAGTAAACTTGGGTTTACCAGACTGTTTCTGACTGTTAGCAAATGCATTACACATTTGTCAGTTCCTGCACACTTCACATAGCTGCTAATTATTTCTTCACTGTAAGCAATTTGACTGTGAATCTCAGTATGTGTCTTGTAGTTTAATGGGTTACCGGATGCATTTTCAGTCATTATTGGTTTCAAGATAAGAGAGTTTAGACGTTTACTGTTTCTCATGCTAAGCATGTTTTCAATGTGAGAGTGCTTTGTTTTGCTTAGAAAAGGTCTGTTAGTGTTTTTGCTGTAATATTTGAAACAAAAGGTTTAAATGAAATCCAGATATCTGTGATAATGGTAAAAGTAAAGAATTTTATTCATTTATTTAACATATGTTTATCTGGAAAGTCCGACTTGGAACAAAGCCAATTTTCACCGGAGGCCCGGGGAGAAATGCTTCAGATGCATGTCTTTGTAAAACAGTATGTAAACTTCTATGTTTGAAAAGTGTTATTTGGTAACTGGGGAGAGACAGACACATAATGTGATACTGGTATGACTGGTGGGGACCTGGTTTATTACCCTGCATGGGGCCACATTTGACCATGATCCAGTTCTTTTGACTGGAGGCGTTTTCTGAAGCAATACATCGGCCATTAGGTCATACTCGCACTTCGTTATGTCAGAGGAGATAACTACTCTGGATGACATGGAAGACGTAGACAGGTCAAAAATGAGATGTCGATGTCCTGCAAACATGCAATGTCCCACCCCACCCCCACTCCTCCAAAATAGTATGTTGTCAACATACATATACATACACTGTTCTGTGCAGTATGCTTCCGACTGCATATGCCTCCATTACAGTGGAAGTAGGCTTCTCATACAGACTTTAAAGGAATGGATAGCCCGAAGTGGTGTTCTACATAGGCAGTACTGCTACTACTACATGATCACACACCAAACAGGTTCAACATTCATTTGTAATTTTGCTTAAATTATTTGTGCAGTTATCCTTTATGCAATTCATACTGGTATTATATACATAGCTCATTCATATCACATATATGCTTCGGTTTTATGGTAGTGTATACAATTTGAAAACTAAATAAATAAACTGCAGTTTTAGACCACTAGTTGCCTTTGTTGCCCTGTGTTCCTCCGCCTTCAGTAGCTTCCGGCACCCCTGCCCACGGGAAAAACATCACAGTTTTAAAAAAAATGATGACAAATTATTGTGCACTGCACAGAATGCCTTGATTGAGACTGCAAAGCATTTTGCAGCACATTGGGCATTTGCATGCTTACTTTTGTTTCACACCTGTCAACTGCATGGTGTTAAGTGGTCATTTGTCACTATTCGGAAGGTAGGGAAAAGTCACAAGAAATCAAATTGACTTCCTGGTTCTTTGATGTGGCCTTCCCTTATCTTACATTGGTACAGCTCATGCAATTGGTAGATTGCCATTGCTGACACCAGGAGATGGGCTTGTAGGGTGGTGGTAAGATTTTTTTTGTAGACTTTAGATTTTCTTTCCCTTTTTAATAATGTTGCAGCTGTCTTCATTTTGTAAGGGATTTTTTTTCTGCATGTGTCTAGCTCTGCAGCAGGATAACAATTTGTAGCTGATTAGGGCAGGATTCACTTTCAGTCCTTTACTTCCTTGTACTAGCAAGTTGCAACTCTTTTGGAAATTTAGTTGACAAGCTTTTTTCTTCCCAAATGTACGGCTGCAGATCAGAGCTGTATTATACTTCTGAACTGAAGTGGGCATTTTCCTACATTAAATATTATGGAATGGATGTAAATATACTTCTGCTTAAATCTACCTGGATGTTGTGCTACATCTGTTTCATTCATACATCTGACGTGTCTGGATTTTCAGAAAGTTAAGATTGTTGCCTCATATTTTGTTCTGTTTCTCATAAAATGTGTGTATGTATTTTCTGACAAATCACTGAGAATTGCCATTACTTAGGTTCATAGGTTAGTACAAGGCTATCTGCCCAAGGGCATTTATAAGCTTAGCCAGAATGTGTTGGCTTTCGCAACCCCCTTAGATTAGTTCCCTGTGCCCCTGTCCAGCAGAGCCACTGCAGTGATCCTCGGGGTAAAGTTTCTGTTTCCCATCCACCCGTCAAGGTTTCTCTTGAAGACTGTAATTGAGGGGCTCTGCCTGATACATATTGGAATCCTGTTCCAAAGCATGGGGAGTCTCTGGGACAGGAATCTATCCCTCCAGCATGTCCTATTTATCGTTGTGGTGAGGTTTATATCTTTATAGCGTGTGGCTCTCAGGGATTTGTTTTTTTTAGGTGGAGCATGTCCATCAATTCTGGGTTGGACATGGCCTTGTATGTCAGGCAGAGATCACCTCTGAGTAAGCGGTATGCAACAGAGTACAGCTGGAGTTTTTTGAGTCGGGCTGCATAGGGCATCTGTTTGAGGCCAGTAATCCTCTTGGTGAGGTACTTTTGTGGTCTTTCCAGCTGTTGCAGGTGTCTTGTAAGGTGCATCCCAAATGGGGCGTTGTATTCTATGATGGGTCTGATGAGTAGAGAGGCACAATAACCTCTTTTGTTCTAGATGCGAACCCTTTTGTGATTAGGTGGGCTACATAGAAGGATTTTCTAACCACCTTGGCAATATGATTATCAAAGGAGAGATTACATTCTACTTGGGTCTCCAGATCCGTTATTACATTTTCTGTATTTAGGGGACTACCACCTTTGTGGGTAGTTCGTGGGTATTTTGTTTTTTCCAAAGAGGATGACTATGCACTTTTTGGCATTTAGTTTGAGGCCATGATTTTGACACCGGGTATCCGTCTCAGTGAGACCCTTCTGGAGGGTGTCCGTATCAGCCGGGGAATCAATTATGGCCCCTAGTTTGCAGTCATCTACAAACTTGGTCAGCCATAGTCCTCCTATGCTTGCCTGTACCTCTGAGAAGTATATAACGAACAGGAGGGGTCCTAGGACTGAGCTCTGGGGGACACCACTTGTAACCAGTTTAGAATCTGACATAGAGCCTGCAACTCTCACCATGTGGGTTCTATCCATGAGCCAGTTGGTAACCCATCTCGTGACGTAGGGGTTTATGTTCAAGCTGGTGAGCTTGTCTATAATACTAGAATGGGGAATGGTGTCGAAAGCCTTTGTGAGGTCTAGGTAGGCTGTGTGGACCTTCTTTCCCTCATCTAATGCTTTGGTAACTGTCCCAAAGAGATCCACCAAGTTTAGGAGGCATGATCTGCCCTTAAAGCCAAACTGGGTAGGGTCCAAGGTTTGGAGGTTCCCAATGTCTCTGTTAATGAGTTCCATGATGATGTACTCCATAGCCCTGCAAACCAGGCTAGTCAGGCTTATAGGGCGATAGTTCCCAGGGTGCACTGTGGCTCCACCTTTGTGGAGCGGGATAACTGTTGCTGTGTGCCATTCTGTGGGCACATAGCCGGTAGAGAGGCTGAGTTTGAACAGTGTGTTTAGGTGAGGAGTTAGTTCATTTTGGAGCTCTTGGTAAGACACAGCTTGGGACACCATCTGGTCCCATTGAAGCTGCATTTTTGGCTTTGGATAGGGCTGTTTTAACCTGTGTGTCTGTGATTGATGGGGCCCTACATTCTACTGGTATGGTTATGAGCCCTTTAAGGGCTGAGAAGGGGGTGAAGTTTGCACTAAACCTGTCTGCCAGAATGTTGGCAATATCAGTCGGTTCAGTGTATTTTGTGCCATTCTGCACTAACTCAGAGGAGATCTGAGAGTTTCCACTTAGGTTCTTGACATAGCTAAAGAATGCTTTGTGGTTATCTTTGGAGTCATTGGCAATTTTCCTTTTGAAACTAGCCTTGGATGATTTAATGAGGGATTGTAGTTTCTTGCTGACACTGATCAGGAATGTCTTTCCTTCTTGGGATTTTACTCTTTTCTGTACTAGTTTCCT
Organism: Protopterus annectens; assembly: GCF_019279795.1. Taxonomy (NCBI): domain Eukaryota; kingdom Metazoa; phylum Chordata; order Ceratodontiformes; family Protopteridae; genus Protopterus; species Protopterus annectens. Next base: position 132,597,909 of record NC_056748.1, on the reverse strand, counting down.
CCTTCTGTTGTATAGCTTGTTTATGGCAGGGGTCCACCAGACTGGTTTCCTTTTCTTGGAGGAGTGAGTCTTGGTTTTACTTGGGATAGCACGATCCATGCATTCCTGCAGATGCTCATAGAGTGCCTTTGTAAAGGTTTCAACAGCTTGGACAGCACTGGCCTTTAGCATGGGGGCTGTGAACCTTTCCACGTTCGTCTTAAGTAACGTGAAGTTTGCTTTTGAAAAGTTTTTCACAGTGGTTTCCTTGATTGGGGGTGGGGGCGGAATGTGGATATCCAGAGTGATTAGTCTATGGTCTGATCTAACCAGCGAGGGGTTGACCTCCGGTGTGGAACACTGGTCACCCATGTTGGTGATGACCAGGTCCAATATGTTGTTCCCTCTGGTGGGGGTGTTGACTAGTTGATCTAGGGCATTCGAGTTTACAAATTCTAGGAAGCGTGGGGCAAGGGAGTTAGTACTTAAGTAGTTCTCCCAGTTTATGTTTGGGTAATTGAAATCACCTAGTATTAGGGTGATTGGTAGGACCTTCATATTTCCCAGTGTCTCCAGAAATGCGGAATGGGGGTCCTGGGTCATGGTGGGTGATATGTAGCAAGCTACAATTTGGATTGCAGTTTTGCCTGTTGTTAGTTGCACATGGATGATCTCTGATGCATTGTGCTACGCCACTAACCTGGAGGTGTGTGTATCCTTGATGAATATAGATACACCCCTGCCTTTTGTGTTTATGTCCTGGTTCTGTGGCCAAAAGGTATGGTATGAGTTATAGCCTAGTAGTGCTGGGGTGCTCTAAGGAGCCTTAAACTAGGTTTCTGTTACTGCACAGATGTCGATGTTCTCCATATTGAGGAGTGCCTCAAGTGCGTGCATTTTGAGGTTTAGACTTTTGGCGTTGAGTAGCATTACCCTCAGTTTTTGGTTACTTGTGCTATTTATGGTGGTGGGTTTGTCTTTTGAGTCTTGCCTAAAAAAGGCACTATGGGGGTGGCAAGAGCCTTGGCCAGTATTCGAAAACCTAAGGGTGCCAGGTGCAAGCCATCTCTTGTGAAGCAACATGGCCTGTCGAGCATGTCATCCCAGGCGGACAGATACTGGATCCCCTTTGAATGACACCAGAAGCTTAGCCAATTGTTGAAATTGATAATTTTTTCTTTATGCTGTGGCATCATTCTTGGTGAGGGCAGGATGCTACTCAGGGTCAGGGTCATACCAGCCTGGGCTACATGATCAGAGATCTCTTCCATGTCTCTTTTCATGTAGTCCAGGGAGGTACGTCTCAGGTCATTCACACCAACATGGACAATGACAGAGTCGTATTTGTACTTGTTCTGGAGTGACCTGAGTGCTTGTGTTATGTGGCAGATCCTGGCACCCGACAGGCAGTAACTATAACCTTTTCCTTGTCCCGCCTAGTTAGTGGGACATCTGTGTGCCTGACTATAGTCGCCTATTACTAGTGTGTTGGGTATGTTATTTTGCCTTAAGGGCTGTGATTGCATGGCACACTGATTATGTGAATTATGTGTTTCATGGTTGGTGAAGGGGTGTGGAGGTTGCTTGGATGTCTGCTTTGGAGGTCTCTGTTGCTTTTCCAGGTTTTTATTTAGTGACTCCAAGTATGTTTTCATGTATTCCTGTGTGTTATTTGCCGGTGTTGGTTTATTAGGTCTATGTGAGACTGGTGGTGTGTTGCAAGTATTACCCTTCTCCTCTTGACTGTCAGTTCCAGTCTTGGGTTGAGAGATCTTTGCCTCCAGTTTGGCTGTATAATTGCATCTCTCATGTATATTAGTGTTTGGTGGTAGGTGGAGAGGGTTATCTGTGTACATGAGGCAGTTGTAACATTGCCTCAAAATGCCCAGATTCACCAGTTGGACTGGAGAGTACACCAGAAACTGCCCTTTGGACATGCCTGAAAAGGTAGAGTAAGCTGTTTTTCTGATTGGCTAGTGGGGACGAATAGAGAGCCTTGTCATTCTGGACAGTATGGCAGACATATCAGTTTCAGACTTGATCAGAAAAAAATGCATGCGACGTTTCAAGTTAGTAAGAGCAACATTTAAAATCTGTTCCTGCTTGGTACATTGTTTTCTCATTATTTCTGGCTTTGTCCAAGATTTTTTCAGGTAAGACGTTGAAAGGTATTTTTATCAGAACTGAACTGTGGCCCATTTTGACATGTTGAAAAATTTCCAA
>NC_056748.1:132490480-132595207 GCF_019279795.1 Protopterus annectens | reverse complement strand
ATATATATATATATATATACACACACACACATATATAAGCACATATATATGCACATGTACATATGTATACACATGCACCGAGATACATACAGTCTATGTCATAATACTGAAAATCATAATGCTGAACCTATTTCACTGAAACCGTTTAACGCTGAAAACTCAGTGCAATAAAAAGATTCTCCACAAAAAATATAACCTAAAACTTGTTTTTGCAGGGGACAAGTCCCCTGCACCCCACACATCTATATAGATATATATATATATATATATATATATATATATATATATATATAGAGAGAGAGAGAGAGAGAGAGTGAGATATATATATATATATATAGATATAGATATATATATAGATATATAGATATATATATATATATATATATATACACACACATAATAAACAAACTCCACAGTCGAACAACCATGGAGAAAAGAAAAGAAACGTCATACACATTTAATCAGTGCTCAAGAGCAAACACGGACATCTACAGATCTGGGGGTACAACATGACCATCGTAATTCACACATACTGTACTAGGCTCACTTCCCCAACTCATATGATATGAAATAACACCACTGCATACTTTCTACACAATTCTGTACAGTTCTACACTTCTCAGTGTTACGAGTTTTCAGTGAAATGGGTTCAAAATTATGAATCTGTGTTTTCAGATTTCATACAGATACATTTTTTACAAGTCCTTACAGATGGCTCTTAATTAAGTTAAATATTGCACTTTATTTTCTTTGCAGGCATCTATATCACTGATCTTCAAAAGGTGAAACGTGCAGTAAGGTTTCTGAACTGCCTTTAGGAGCATGGACAAACTCTAACAAATGCATTGATAGTATCTGTAATAACATAACTTCTTAATTTTTTACAACCACACATCAATTTTTGTATTAAATTTTCACATCATAACAATATTTAAGGCAGTATCTCTGAGGTGTGCAGACCTATGGCTGTCTATCTTATACTGTAACTGCAGCCGCAAGCAGCAGGTTTAAACTGATCTCTACCTACAATGAAAGCTTCCCCAGCTTTCCACATTTGGCCATATCTCCATCAATGGTTACAGTGATCTTATATTTTTAGGCAGGGACAAAACAAAACGAGTCCATAAAGTAAATTGCTTAACTATGTTCAATTAGTCTCAAATCAGTACATGAGGTTGGTAGAAGAAAAGCATAGGTGCCAGGAAAGGTCGTGTGTATGTGTGCTCGCGTACATTCAAGAGGATCAGATTTATTGGCAAGCATGTCAAACATTTCTGCAAACTTCGGCTTACCACTCTTTCAGAAGCTGGTCCATAAAAAACACTTTTTTAGACAAATTAACCCTGCTGCTTCATTTTTTCATACCAGACACCCTTCTCTAAACACTTGTTTGCTCCCCATTACAAGTGCAGGGGAAATCATTGCCATAATGCTAAAGAATGACCTGGAATTTATACCTCAATAATATGCATGAGTTTAGAAAAACTGCTGTTAAGCAAAGGTTTTTGGTAAGAACTCTACAGCACAAAAACTTTTAGCACAACTCAGGCAACAGAAAGCAGAAAGGGCTGTCACCTAGCTTATGCAGCCTGTAACAAGGAAGATAACAAGGGAAATGTAGAGAAAAATGTTGTAAACTCGGATTAAGACTGGTTAAATGCAAAAAGGCAAAAACAGAAGTAAATGCAGCCAGTCTGCCATAGCAGTTGCTGTATAAAATCATGGATTTTATTTAAAGAAGGAAAATAAAACCATAAAAGCAAGGCTAAAACATGCAGATGGTAGGAAGGGACTTAATGGAACTGTCCCTTTAAGACCAATTCTTAGATCACATAGGTTCATAGGTAGGTACTAGGCTATCTGCCCGAGGGCATTTATAAGCCTAGCCAGAGTGTGTTGGCTTTTGCCGCCCCATTGATTAATTAAATGATCCTCTGTCAAGCAGAACCAATGAAATGATCCCAGGGGTGCATTTTTTGTTACCCATCCACTCGTCAAAGTTTCTCTTGAAGAGTGTTAGTGAGGGGCTCTGCCTAATGTAGTTTGGAATTTTGTTCCAAAGCATGGGGAGTGTCTATGACAGGAATCTATCCCTCCAGCATGTTCTATTTATTGTACTGGCAAGGTTTAGCTCACTAAATCACGTGGCTCGCAGTGACTTGGATTTCTTTAGGTGGAGCATGTCCATCAATTCTGAGTTGGACATGGCTTTGTAAGTCAGGCAGAGATCACCTCTGAGTAAGCGATATGCCACTGAGTACAGCCGGAGTTTTTTCAGTCGGGCTGCATAGGACATATGATTGTGGCCAGTAATCCTCTTGGTGAGGTACTTTTCTGGTCTTGCCAGCTGTTGGAAGTGTCTTGTGAGGTACATCCCAAATGGGGCATTGTACTCGATGATGGGTCTGATGAGTGACAAGTAGAGGGGCACTATAACCTCTTTATTTCCAGATGCGAACCCTTTAGTAATTAGATGGGCCACATAGAAGGATTTCCTAACTACTTTGGCAATATGATTGTCAAAGGAGAGATTACTATCTACCCGAGTCCCCATATCTCTTATTACCTCTTCTGTATTAAGGGGGTTGCCACCTATGTGGTAATTCATGGGTGTTTTGTTTTTCCCAAATGGGATGACTATGCATTTTTTGGCATTTAGCTTGAGGCCATGACTTTGACACCAGGTGTCCATCTCAGTAAGGCCCTTTTGGAGGATGTTCGTGTCAGCCGGAGAGTCAATTACGGCTCCCAGTATGCAGTCATCTGCGAACTTGGTTAGCCATAGTCCTCCTGTGTTTGCCTGTACTTCTGAGAAGTATATGCTGAACAGTAGGGGTCCCAGGACCGAGCCTTGCGGGACACCACTTGTTCATAGGTTGATACTAGGCTATCTGCCCTAGGGCATTTATAAGCCTAGCCAGAGTGTGTTTGGCTTTCGCCACCCTTTTAGATTAGTTGACTGTGCCTCTGTATAGTAAGTCACAGAAGGTAGCCCTTTTAAGGTTAGTTTACTGTACCTCTGTCAAGCAGGGACACAAAAGAGATCCCAGGGATAAACTTACGATCTCCCATCCACTCAAGATTTCTCTTGAAGAGGGTCAGTGAGGGGCTCTGCCTAACATGGATTGGGATTTTGTTCCAGAGTGAGGGGAGCCTCTGGGATATGAATCTGTCCCTCCAGCATGTCCTATTTATTTCTGTGCTGAGGTTCAAGTCCCTGGAGCGTGTAGCTCTAAGGGATTTGGATTTCTTGAGGTGAAGCATGTCCATTAATTCTGGTTTGGACATGGCTTTATACGTCAGACACAGATCGCCTCTGAGTAGGCGGTACGCAACTGAGTAGAGCTGGAGTTTCTTTAGCCGAACTGCATAGGGCATCTGTTTGAGCCCCTTGATCCTCTTGGTGAGATACTTTTGGGGTCTTTCCAATTGCTGAAGGTGTCGGGTAAGGTACATCCCAAATGGGGCATTGTACTCAATTATGGGCCTGATAAGTGATGAGTAGAGGGGCACAATGACCTCTCTTGATCTAGATGTGAACCCTTTCATGATAAGGTGGGCTATATAGAAGGTCTTTCTAACCACTTTGGCAACGTGATTGTCAAAGGAGAGATTGCTATCTACTTGGGTCCCCAAGTCCCTAAATACTTCTTCCGTACTTAATGGATTACCACCTATGTGGTAATTTGTGGGCATTTTGTTTTTCCCAAAGTATGCACTTTTTGGCTTTTGGCTTTAAGCCATGGCTCTGGCACCAGTTATCCGTCTCTGTGAGACCCTTTTGGAGGATGCTTATGTCAGCCGGACAGTCGATTACAGCACCCAGTTTACAGTCATCTGCGAACTTGGTCAGCCATAGTCCACCCGTGTTAGCCTGTACCTCGGAGAAATATATACCGAACAAGAGAGGTCCCAGGATTGAGCCTTGTGGGACACCACTTGTAACTGGTTTGGAGTCTGACATGGCACCTGCTATTCTGACCATGTGGGTTCTATCCGAGCCAGTTTGCAACCCATCTTGTGACATAGGGATTGATATTTAAGCTGGTGAGCTTATTTATGATGCCTGAGTGGGGTATTGTGTCGAAGGCTTTTGCGAGGTCCAGGTAGGCTGTGTGGACTACCTTCCCTTCATCTATTGCTTTGGTAACTGTTTCAAAGAAGTTGACCAGGTTCAAGAGGCAAGATCTGCCCTTAACGAAGCCGAATTGGGTAGGATCCAGTGTCTGGAGGTTCCCAATGTCTTTGTTTATGATTTCCATGATGATACGCTCCATAGTTTTGCAGACCAGGTTAGTCAGGCTTATAGGGCGATAGTTTCCGGGGTCTGTTGTGGCACCACCTTTGTGGAGTGGGACCACTGTTGCTGTACGCCATTCCTTGGGTACATATCCTGTAGTAAGGCTGAGATTGAACAGTGACTTTATATGAGGGTTTAGTTCTTCTTGGAGCTCATGTAAGATGCAGCCCAAGACACCGTCTGGTCTCATTGATGCTGTGTTTTTTGCTTTGGAGAGGGCAGCTCTCACCTGTGCATCTGTGATCTCAGGAAGGCTACACTCTGTTGGGATAGACATTTGCCCTTTTGTGGGGGGAAGTATTTCTTTCGAAGCTGGCCTTAGATGATTTTATGAGGGATCGTAGTTTCTTTCTAGTAATGATCAGTAACGCCTTCCCTTTTTGGGATTTCGCTCTGTTATGTAGTAGCTTTCTCCTTCTGTTGTATAGCTTATTTATGGCCGGGGTCCACCAGACAGATCTCCTGCCTTTGGAGGAGTGAGTCTTGGTTTTATTTGGGATAGCATGCTCCATGCATTCCTGTAGGTGTCCATAGAATGCTTTTGTAAAGGATTCTGCATTTTGGGCCATATTTTCCACTGGCCCGGGGGCTTTGAAGGATTCCACCTCAGTTTTGAGAAGTGTGAAGTTTGCTTTTGAGAAGTTCTTCACCGTGGTTTCCTTGGCTAGGTGTGGGGACAGAATATGGATGTCCAGTGAGATTTGTTTATGGTCTGATCTTACCAATGAGGGGTATACCTCTGGTGTGGAACATAGAGAACCCATGTTGGTGATGACCAGATCCAATATGTTTTCCCCTCTTGTGGGACTGGTGACCAGTTGTTCCATAGCATTTGAGTTTATAAATTCTAGGAACCATTGGGCGAGGGTGTTTGGGCTTGAGTAGTTTTCCCAATCGATGTTTGGGTTGTTGAAGTCACCCAATATAATAGTGTTTGGAGAGACCTTCATATTCTCCAGTGTTCTCAGGAAAGCCGAGTGAGGTTCCTGTGTTTGGGAGGGTGGTCTGTAGCAGGAATGAAAGGCAGCTTTCCCCACTGTTAGTTGCACATGGATGGTCTCTGATGCTTCGTGCAGTGCCACTAACCTGGAGGTGTGGGTATCTTTGATAAATATGGATACTCCCCCTCCTTTTGTGGTTCGGTCCGAGTTTTGGGGCCGGAAAGCATGGTATGAAGTATAACCTGTTAGTGCTGGGGTGCTCTTGGGAGCCACCTGGAGCTTGCTATTCTTACCGTGTGAGTTCTGTCTGTAAACCAGTTGGCAACCCATCTCATAACGTAGGGGTTTATGTTCAGGCTGGTGAGTTTTTCTGTAATACCCGATTGGGAAATGGTGTTGAAAGCCTTGGCGAGGTCAAGGTAGGCTGTGTGAACCACCTTTCCCTCATCTATGGCCTTGGTGACTGTCTCGAAGAAGTCAACCAGGTTTAGTAGGCATGATCTGCCCTTAACAAAGCTGAACTGGGCCGGGTCAAGTGTTTGGAGGTTCCCAATGTCTTTGTTGATGAGTTCCATGATGAGGCGCTCCATAGCCTTGCAGACCAGGCTAGTCAGGCTTATGGGGCAATAGTTACCAGGGTCAGTTGTGGCCCCTCCTTTGTGGAGAGGAATAACCGTTGCTGTGTGCCATTCTATCGGCACGTAGCTTGTGGAGAAGTTGAGGTTGAACAGTGTGTTTAGGTGGGGGATTAGTTTGTTCTGTAGTTTGTGCAAGACGCAGCCTGGGACACCGTCTGGCCCCATTGACACTATTTCTGGCTTTTGAAAGGGCTGTTTTCACCTGTGCTTTTGTGATTTCTGGTACAATACACTTTTCCGGTATTGCTGTGGGCCCTTCTGGGGGGGGGGGGGTGAAGTTTGCACTGAATCTATCTGCCAGGATGTTGGCAATATCAGTAGGTTCAGTATATTTTGTACTATTTTACACTAGTTCAGTGCATATCTGCGAGTTGCCATTTAGATTCTTAACATAGCTAAAGAAAGCTTTGTGGTTATCTTTTGAATCCTTGGATGATTTCATGAGGGACCTTAGTTTCTTAATGATACTGATCAGAGATGTCTTTCCTTCTTGGGATTTGCTTTTTTTTTTTTTTAACTAGTTTCCTCCATCTATTGTACAGCCTGTTTATGGCAGGGGTCCACCAAACTGGTTTCCTTCTCTTAGAGGAGTGAGTCTTGGTTTTGCTAGGGATGGCACGATCCATGCATCCTTGTAGCTGCTCAAAGAGTGCATTTGTAAAGGTTTCTGCATCTTGGACAGAGCTATCCTTTAGCGTGGGGGCTGTGAAACTTACCACCTCTGTCTTAAGTAAGGTGAAGTTTGCTTTAGAAAAGTTTTTTTACTGTGGTTTCCATAGTTGGGGGTGGTGGTGGGGTGTGGACATTCCGAATGATTAGTTTATGATCTGATCTAACCAATGACGGGTTGACCTCAGGTTTGGAACACCTGTCACCCATGTTGGTGATGACCAGATCCAATATGTTTTCAACTCTGGTAGGGGAGATTACCAGATGATCCAAGGCATTTGAGTTGAATTCAGAAAGCACTGGGCCTGGGAGTTTGTACTCAAGTAGTTTTCCCAGTGAATGGTAGGGTAATTGAAATCACCCAATATTAGGGTGTTCGGTAGGACCTTCATGTTTTCCAGTGTCTCCAGAAAGTTGGAGTGGGGGTCCTGGGTCATGGAGGGTGATCTGTCGCAGGCCACAATTTGCATTGCAGATTTGCCCGATGTTAATTGCACATGGATGATCTCAGAGGTATCATGCTGCGCCACTAACCTGGAGGTGCAGGTATCCTTGATGAATATGGATACACCCCCTCCTTTTGTGTTTTGGTCCGTGTTCTGTGGCCGAAACGTGTGGTATGAGTTGTAGCCCGGTAGTTCTGGGGTGCTCCCTGGAGCCTTGAACCAGGTTTCAGTTACTGCACAGATGTTGACATTTTCCATACTGAGGAGTGCTTCGAGCGCGTGCATTTTGAGATTTAAACTCCTGGCGTTGAGTAACATAACCTTCAGTTTATTGTTAAGTGTGCTATTTACGGAGGTGGGTTTGACTTTTGAGCCTTGCCTAAAAGAGGCACTATGGGGGCAGCAAGAGCCTTGGTCAGTATTCGAAAGCCTAGGGGTGACAGGTGCAAGCCGTCTCTTGCGAAGCAACACAGCTTGTCGAGCATGTTGTCCCAGGCTGACAGACACTGGATCCCCTTTGAATGACACCAGAAGCTTAGCCAATTGTTGGAATTGATCATTTTTTCTTTATACTAAGGTATAATTCTTGGTGAGGGCAGGATGCTACTCAGGGTCATACCAGCCTGGGCTACATGATCAGAGAGCTCTTCCATGTCTCTTTTCATGTAGTACATGGAGGTACGTCTCAGGTCATTCACACCAACATGGACAATGACAAAGTCATATTTGTACTTGTTCTTGAGTGACCTGAGTGCTTGCGTTATGTAACTTGGTGAGATAACTGTTTAAAAGATGGCTTGCTTGTATCAGTTTTTAGATCTAATGACGCGCCTGTTTAGAAAGGCGTGAAAGCACTTATCTGTGTTTTAGCCTTGCTTTTATGGCTTTATTTTCCTTCTTTGAATAAAATCCATGATTTTATACAGCAATTGCCATGGCTGACTGGTTGGATTTACTTCTGTTAAGATAAAAAGGGATCCTGTAAAAGTATTATAAATATTTCAGAAAAAGTCTGTATACACTAGAGAAATATGGAAATCAAGATAAGGTACAAATGTAAATGTTTATGAAAGCATTAAATATGCCAAGCTTAGAGGCAATAGTTGTTCAATTACTAACATAATAAGAGGAGATGAGATAAAAATGGTGATGTACAACCAATCTAAGGGAAAGTTCCAAAGAATAGGTGGTATTCCTGTGGATGTTTGGAAGCTTGGAGGGAAAAAATTATAAAGATCTGGAAGGCTGGTTTAAGAGTATGTTAAGAGGAAAAGAAGTACCAACATTCTAGAAGAAAGCGGTGGTAGCTATAATACCGAAGGTGGGTAAAGATCCATCAGATCTGGCTTCATATAGGTCCATTTCAATAGTAAACCATGGTTATAACGCGTCTATGTCTATAATGACAAAAAGTACGGCAAAAGTGATGCCAAAACTGACAAATATTTATCAATGTAGTTTTGTGGAGGGGAGGCATACATCTGACAACATTAACAGAGCACTGATGATCCAGAGGGAAGCAGAATGTAAGAAAATACCACTGTTGTTGGTGGGTCTTGATTCAGAGAAAGATTTGACAGAGTAACTTGGGACTTTATTAGCAGAGCAATGGAAGCATTTGCATTTCCTGAAAAACTATAACGTTGATTAGGAGGATACATGAAGGACTCAAAGCAAAATTTAAAGTGGGTGGGGTCTTCTCTGATAATCTCTGCTTCAGCAGAGGAACCAGGCAGGGGTGTCCCCTCTTCCCTTTATTTGCATTATCTTTAGAACCACTGGCAAAGAAAATATGGGACTCAGAAATTCAAGGATATAAATGGTATGATAGTCAAGAAAAGTTGACTTTAATTGCAGATGACATTATGTTGTAATTGACAAAACCAGAAAGGGACATTAAAGTGTTGTGGAACATACTGAGACAGTTTCGTATCTTTTCGCGATGCAAAATGAATGAAGCTAAGACAAAGGCAATAGTGGTAACTTATGTACCCCACCACATACATATTGGTTCAGCAACATCCATAGATATATATATATATATGGGGACTTGATAAAATTAAGTATTTAGCAGTATGGATTAAGAATGATTCTGGTGTGGTCACTAAGGATATGTGGGAAGAGACTAAACAAAACATAATACAAAAACTGAGAAAATGGAAGCTCTGTTATATGGATATCGATAGTAAGATACGAGCAGTTGAAATGTTTTTAGTCCCTTTAATCTTATACACAGGTCAGGCGTATGTTTATCAACCAGAAAAGAAGTTGTGGATAGCAATTAATAAAGAGCCGAAGGATTTTATCTGAGAGGAGTCAAGTGGAATAAGCTTATTATTCCAATAGAACAGGGCGGATTATGATTACCTGATTTGAATGAGCATTTCAGAGCAACAAGGTTAAAGCTCCTATAGACAGTAAAAGCAAAAAACTGTAATTCAAAGTGGAAAGAGATGATGATGAAACAGGGAAGCTCAAGAAACAAGGAAAGACTGGGATTTTGGATGCAGATCCTTAAGGAGAATAACAATAACCATACAAAACATTCTATTCATAAAGTAGAAGAAACTATTCTAAGACCTAAGCTAACACGGGAATGAAGAAAGGAGATTCTGCTGACAGGGATGACTGCCATTAGGGATACAGACAACAGGCAAGAGGGGGATGGAATTCATTGGAGAAAACTTGCAAAGGAACCAAGGTATTAGGAGTAAATAACTAGAGAGGGAAAGGTAATAGAATGGGAAGAAGCCAAGAATTTATTTGGACTGCAGGTTAGAGACTGCCTTCCCTATTAAGGACTGGCATCAGAATATAGGCAAAGAGAAAGAAATAGGGGCTACTAAAGGAAAGAACAGCACTGGTAGAGTTTTTAGTAGAATCTAGAACAGAAGTTGCTGTTAAGAAAGGAATAATTAGTACAGCATATAAAAGATTGCATGATAACTATAAGAATCAATCAGAGGAGGTTGGAAACAATTGGGAAGAGAGACTGGATAAGCTATTCACAAGGAAACACTGGAGGATATACGTAAGCCTTCCTAATATGCAACCAAGCCCAGAAGATTTAGGATCTTTGCTTGGAAATGTTTACATAAGTATTTTTAGATTCCAAGTATATGCCAAAGATTTTTCCGCACTTAGCAAATGCTAGAGGTGTGATGGGGAAGAAAGAGATAACTGGGAACATTTTCTGGGAGTGTAAAGAGTTGGCAGACGTTCAAGATTCCTTGCAGACTGCTCTGTTGTAGATGCCAAGTGAGCAAACTGGTGTAACTAAAGAAATGATTTTTTGAGCTATGAAACAGAATTGGAATTGCCTAGACATAGTAAGGCCTTGCCAAGTCTAATTATGATGGCTGCCAAAAAAGCAATAACTAGAAAACGGAAATCAACATCTAAACCAACTTCACTAGAAGTAGTGAAGATAGTAACAGATAACACAACTGGAACTGGGATCTGTAGAAAAGGGCAGGAGCAAATTACACAGGAAAAAATGGGAATTCTGGGATCAATACATGCAGAGGAAGAACAAGGTTTAAAAGAAAGTAAAATATGAATGAGCTATGTAATGGTTGACTGACAATAACTGGATATATTACATGTGATGTATAATGTTTACACCTACAGTTGTGTCAACATGGTTTGTAATGTATGTTTGCAACTGAGATTGGGTCAGTATGTTTTACTTTCATTTATATAAATGTAAGATTTCTCGTTTAAAAAAAAAAGCACAACAAAACTAATCAGCACATAAAACTTTTCATAAAAATTTTACACAGAGGCATTCAATATCTGCAGAAGTCACAGTACAAGAATAATTACTGAATTTGGGTAAGCAATGGGTATGTATTCCAGCATGCTTTTCTAACAAGTGTCATTATGGATGTGCATTTGACGTGTCAGCATCATTGGGAAATATTTCAAACTGCACTATAGCTCATAATTTCAGCATCACAGATGAAATATTATTTCTCCAGTATAACTACCAATGCTCCCTTTATCCTACAAATCACGTTCGTGTTATCTTAGTGTGCTGGGTTATATATGCATTTGGTATTCCAGTTTATCTATGCTGAGCTTACAGAATGTTATATCCAGCTATAACAGCACATTACTGACAGAGTTTATTTTCATTTCCTCTGACTCAGAGCTTTACTACTGGATTCCATATCCTGAGTACAGGCACCCACCTAATGACATCAGCATTTCATGCTGGGACTTCCAGAGAACTAAGATACCAGCTGAAGAATGATTTGCACACATTCCACTGATATCACACACAATACCAGCTGACACAGTGCAAGGATGGTGTAAAATGAAACTAACTATACAGTGTTGATTCATTATTTGTTTAAGTAACCTACATAGTGATAGTGTACTACCTCAGACAAGTAAAAATACAGCACGTCAAAACAGTAAGTTGTAGCTTAGTCTGCAGAATGAATGAAAGATGAAAAAAGGGGGGGGGCAAAGAGAGGCTTGTTACATGTAACTTCTAATGGGGTTACGAGTTAAATCTCTTGGGCATGAAAGTTAAAGCAAAATCCCTGCTATAGAAACCAGAAAACAGGGAGGAAAGATAGTACTGCGTTTTAGCACGACACAGACTTTTCATAAAAAGCAGGGTTGTGGGGTGAGCTGAACGAATGAGTAACACATTACGTTATGATGAAGAGATGCAGAACGAGCAAGGAACAAAAAAAGAAGATAAATAACTTTTGCTTTTCTGTACATTACAGCTGCTGGAGCACTCATAGTCTGTTTATACTGCAATGCACGGTCAGCTCCAATGCATTTTCATCTGCACCTTGAGTTAACATTTACAAAAACATTTTTTTTTTCATTTGACCCAGACGGTCTCAGCAGTCTCTGTTTTTTTCCTGTATATAAAAAAAAAAGTCCCCTTGATTAAACTTCTTTTATCTTTGTCAACTGTAAGTGGCCTAGAAGCTTGCTTTATTTTTAATTTTCACTTTTAAAAATCGCTCATTGCAATCTTACTGTCCTCCACTTTTAATAGAGCTGCCCACTTGAAACAGATGCAATACAAGAGGCAGTGTTAAAAACATAGTAAACAATGAGCAATGATCCGTTTGTTTATTTAATCTTGTGGCTTGTATTCTGGAAAAATGAAATTAGATCTTCTTCTATAATACATTCTGAAGGATGAGAAAGTCAGGATACAAACCGTGCAGAATTAACCAAACCACAGACAAAGCTCTGACCAAGGACTACACAATGAAAAAAGCAGTCTCTTTGGCATTTACTAATCCATTTAAGTTACATTTACCTATTCTCATAAAGAAGCATTAAAAACAATGTTATATTAAAATGCCGCACTTCAGTAATTCTATAAATTGCAGCCAAGTGTTCGCAACAATATTCCTGACACCAGCAATTCAGAAAAAAATAAAGCATATGCCAGAATCTTACAAAAAAAGTGGTCAACATATTATCAAACTGTATGTGGATAATGTTAAACGACACTTGAGTGACTTACTTCTGAGGTGCTTCATCTCCACATTCATATTACCATGAGACTGTTGTACCGATAGTAATCAGGTGTACTTTGTGAAAGAACATGACCCACTACATACACGGTGGAGGACCTATTATCTATTATCAGAGATGAAAAGTGAACAGGAATGCAGAGGAATGAAGTTTCTGCAATGTATTGACAAGGAAAGCAAAAAACAAAAATAAAACAAAAGGAGGAAAAAACCCCCCCAGAATTCCTGCACTTTTCTGTTGGGATTTTATACGTACTTCTTAAATCAACATAATCAAAAACTGTATGTAACCTTAACATTCTGTATCTTTCTTAAAAAAAAAAAAAAAAAAAAAGAGCATAATTCCTGTATTGTTCTAATTTAAATAACTTCATTAAATCAACTTAAAAGAAAAGGTTTCTGAAGATGTAACCATAAATTTGATGCTTCTGTTAGAAAATTAATGTTATACTTAAGCGATTTCATACAAATAGTTTAGTATTTGTATGTAATCAGTATGCTTTGATTCAGTCCTTCTTCAGATGAAGCCTTTCTGTATACATTTTAGATACTTTCTCAGGAGAGGTTTTGAACTAGTTGGTTATCACTTAGGGCAGTTACTACTATCATGAACATACCGACTTACAGGTAGCTCTTTGTAGCGGGGATCACTCAGTAAATGCCAGCTGAGTTGCCTGAAAATCTCAGTGTGGCACTACAGTGCCAAGGTAGAATAAAACTTTAGCAAATAACTCGTAAGCTAAAGTCGTTTTACACATACCTAACAAGGTATTATATGTCAAAATACTAATAAGCCAACCAACTAAGAAAAGAAATTCAGCAATTACAAAAAAAAAAAAAAAAAAGAATTAATCTGCCTGCTTTAAAAAAAGTTCTGCGTTTTACTCTACAACCATAATAAATTGCTTTTATTTCAAACCCACTACTGTGCAGGTGTGAATAAGCTGTCACATCTGCACAAAGAAGGATCTAAGGAAGAGGTGTTTTTAATGTTATTTCAACAGCACATCTGTAAGGTCACCATGCAGATTGTATTATCACTTCAGAGCACCTTCTCTCTGTTTGATGCCACTGTGCAAGAGTGTCAAAGCCACATTAAGCAACTACTGAAGTACAAGGTTTGAATATTAAGCGAGGAAATGCTTGTATTTATAGGAAACCAACATACATGACAAAATAAGCAATGGTACCTGACAAGATGGGCAATGTTTTATTAAACTGGAATGACCTGGATTGTATTATGATTAACCAACCAAAGGGTAATAATGTCCTTACAAGTTCTGTAACTGCCTAACACTGTGCAGTACGAAAGGTATTATAACAATACCAAATTTATAAACTTATGACAAGAGTAATTCATAGGATAAAACAGCATTTTGTTAAAAACAGCTTTCCTCTACTGTATAATATTTGCCAACAAACACCTCTTCAGTATATACGGATCTGTCCCTACTACTGCTGTTAACACCATTTATTTAATGGCTGTACATTTCTGCAAGAAGCATTCCTTTTCTTTTAATTTTGAATATCTAACAGAATGCCAAGGAGGTACATCAGCGCTCCTGGCCATGTCCTACTAATTTTTGTGACAAAAATTATGTAAATAAAGCAGTTACTAACTACTTTATAAAATCCCAATAATTGCACCTGTATGTTTATATATCTATATCAACATCTATACACATCTATTTATATCTATATCTATCTATAAACATCTATTTATATATATATATATATATATATATAGCCATAAAACATGTAAATACACACATTATTACAAGTGTCTGTGTGTGTGTGTGTGTGTGTGTGTGTGTGGTTGTGTGTGAATATATATATATATATATATATATATATATATATATATATATATATATATATATATATATATATAGATAGATATAGATATATGTGTATGAGGAAGAAGAAATGAAAGAAAAAAGAATGGGGCACAAAAGTGTTCATATACCTGAATCAGAGCAGGTGTACAACCTAAGCTAAAAGTGACTCCAGATTCATATTTTCTGTATTAATACAGGTATACACTGAAGACACTGATATGGGAATACACTAAATATTAATACACATGTACACTGCAGATATTGATATGGGTATAAACTGAATATTAATACAGGTATACACTGAAGATACTGATACGTGTATACACTGACTATTAATACAGGTATACACTGAAGATACAAATACGGGGATACACTGAATATTAATACAGGTACACGCTGAAGATACTGATACGGGAATACACTGAATATTAATACAGGTATACACTGAAGATACTGATATGGGTATACAATACTGGCATACATTGAAGATATTGATATGGGTATATAATGAATATTAATGCAGGTATACACTAAAGATACTGATATGTGTATACACTGAATATTAATGCAGATATACACTGAGGATACTGATATGGGAATACATTGAATATTAATACAGGTGAACACTGAAGATATTGATAAAGGGTACACTGAAGATACTGATATGGGTATACAATGAATATTAATACAGGTATACACTGAAGATATTGATATGGGTATACAATGAATATTAATAAGGTATATACTAAGGATACTGATACGTGTATACACTGAATATTAATACTGGTGTACACTGAAGATACTGATATGGGAATACACTGAATATTAATACAGGTACACACTGAAGATATTGATATGGGTTTGTTTGTGTCTTTCGGCTTTTCCCGGATTGATATGGGTATACAATGAATATTAATACAGGTACACACTGAAGATATTGATATGGGTATACAATGAATATCAATACAGGTATACACTGAAAATATCGATATGGGTATACAATAAATATTAATACAGGTATACACTTGAAGATATTGATATGGGTATAGAATGAATATTAATACAGGTATACACTAACGATACTGACACGTGTATACACTGAATATTAATACAGGTATACACTGAAGATACTGATACGGGAATACACTGAATATTAAGACAGATGTACACTGAAGATATTGATATGGGTATACAATGAATATTAATACAGGTATACACTGAAGATATTGATATGGATATACAATGAATATCAATACAGGTATACACTGAAGATATTGATATGGGTATACAATAAATATTAATACAGGTATACACTTGAAGATATTGATATGGGTATACAATGAATATTAATACAGGTATACACTAACGATACTGATACGTGTATACGCTGAATACTAATACAGGCATACACTGAAGATACTGATACGGGAATACACTGAATATTAAGAGAGATGTACACTGAAGATATTGGTACAGGGATACACTGAATATTAATACAGGTTTACACTGAATAACTGCTTTCTAAAGTCTCATCCATGACTTCTCTGGCATGTCTTTCATTGCTGATCAATTCTATTGATGCACTGCATGAATCTCTGTCATTATTGTAATGAAGAAGAGATCTTTTTATATGACAGCAGACATGATTCTTTGATCACAACTGACCAAGTACATAGCATCTCTAAAAAAACAAACACTTGTCAAAAAAGGCCCCCCCACACTCACCTACTTAATCTACTAACTCCATGGTTGCACAACACTAGCAAAATAAAAAAGTCACTAATACAGCCTACAACAGTTTTACACAAACAGAAATGCTGCCTACACACAATACATTAAGAACAGCTTTGGGGAATAGTAAAACAGAAAATCTGACTGGAAGTGGACCACAACTGAACTGCCCTCGAGCAACACTAGAGAAGCCAAAACCAGCATTTGTGAGTAGTCAAATAGCACTCCCAAGACAAGAGTGTGGAGATGAAGACACAAGCATATCAAAACATAACACAAGTGCACACCAGTTACTCCTATTATCCAGTGCACAAGCTATTTCAATTTGACAAACGTTTGATTCGCCTTTTCTCCAGTGCACACTGGGTGACTTTGAACAAATATCCTAGCCTCAACAAAACTCCTAGACTCACCACTGTGAAGAGGTACACGTGGTTTATATTATGATTTATTTATTCAAATATTTCAGTTTGATAACCAGCTAAGATAACTGGTCAAGAAACCCTTTTCAGCCGCGACCTGGGCACCCTGGATTGAGGCACAAACAGAAATTTACACAAAGTAAAGACTGCACAGAGTGGTTCAGAGTAAACTAACGAAGTAGAGATGATACAGTTGTATCTTATTTTCAATTACAAATGCATGCAATATTATTTAAGCTATGTACAATTAAGGTGAGCACTTAACCACAGATCATTTGTTTAGAAGTATAACTTTACTAGAAAGATGTGACCACAGTGAAAGCTGCAAGGTCTACCCACCGTAGTGGAAATGAGTAGTAGGTGTCTTTCAATAGTTGCTCTTTCAGCTTGTTCCTAATAACTTAAGTGTTGCCTGCTGCCTCAGTTCTGCAAGTAGCTGACTTCAAACAGCTGGCCCTAGCCTAGAAATGGTTCTCTCCATTTTTTAACGTCTCCAAATCTTCTGGGTTTCTAATACCATGACGGGAATGGACTCTATTCCTAAGTGAAAGTGCGATTACAATTCATGAAATTAGAATTGTTTCAATCTTTGATGTCAGCCAAAAGTGCTCTTCGCAGCACTTCTTTCTCCTGTGTGGCTTTTTTAAATGAGATCTAATGAGAATAATACTAATTTCTTGACCACCTCCAAGTGCGTGTTAAGGCTGCTTGATTTTTATTTATTTATTTATTTTTTCAGGGGGCAGTGTCCTTTTAACAGTTGGAAGATCTGACAACTAAATAAAGACATGGCTCTATCACTTACAGGTAGCCAGTTAGAAGCGACCAGTGATGAGGCTGAGGTCCTGCAAGCAGAACAAATCTGCAGATTTTTTTTTATAATAGTTTATATTTTACATGTATGTGATATGGAAATTAAGATTACAAGAGGGAGCCCAGCCCCATATTCAATTTTAAGGAAAAGCACATTTTTAGGTAATGCACTACAAGCTTTATGAGAAAAGAGGTGTGAGATTCTACAACATAGTTTTAGTTGGTGGAGTGTTTCAATAACAGTATTATCAGTATTCTTGGCTAATGAAAAAGAAGGGTCCAAGGTGATCCCTAAATACGTTTGTTTTGTTACTTGTGGTGGTGGTCTGCTGTCAGTATCAATAATAACAGTTGTGGTTTTAGGGAGTTTTTACAGGTTGCCAAATATCATGATGTTACACTTCAGGGGATTGATTGGGAGCATATTTTTATTTGTCCACTGGACTATATCTGTAAAGCTAGAGTGCAGTTTTTGCTGAAGGGTAAAGGTGTTCTTATAATGATTTACATAGTAAAATATCGACATAAGGAGTAAGTTGAAGTGGGGAAGTTCAGTGGATATATTACTGATAAAAACGGAAAAACAAAACGATTCATCTTTGTGGACCTCCTATGCTTACAGTGCCTTCAATCAAAAGGTAAGGTCATAGGTTTACTTGCAATGTTCTGTTTTGGGGTAACTTTGAAAATATCATGTATTTGGGCCAAAACTGAACATTCTCAGTTCGTAGAGGAGCAGGTTATGATTTGCCATTTCAAATGCTCTTGTCATATCATTGTCATATCAATGAACAGATCACAGATGGTTTTGAATCACTGATACTGTTATAAATGGTGTCAGTGTAGCTGTGTATCATGCAGTCACTGTACTGAAGGAATTTCTGAAAGTGTTGTATATCACAGAAAAGTCCATATTTATGTGATCACAGAGTTGCTTGTATGCAAGTTTTTCAAAGATTTTTACTGGTGTAAGTAAGTGAAACCAGTCCAATGATCCTTGACACAGGATTCTGATATGGTCGGGGGCTGATGGGCAGTTAGTCACAGCCACAGGTATTTGTCTGTAAAAGTCAGCATCTGTTTGTCGTTCTAGCTGTTGTTATTCATCTCATCTTAGTCGTACCTCCCACCCTGCATAGAGACAGACAAAGTGGCTAGAAAAGTCTCTCCTTTGGTTCATCACCCACCAATCGTTCAACTCCATATAACATCAAGCCTGCAAAGTAGCAAGACTGTTCTGCAGCAGTACTGTTGACGAATTAATTCTTGAAGTATCCCTCCCCTTTGTGTATGTATGTGACAGGCAATGTCCTAATAAAAAAAGTCTACAGAATGCTGTCAAGGAGTTATTAGTATTGTATGTATAAAAAAGCAGTCATTGCTGACTGCATTTTCTTGCATTCCAAAAGCCCAACACATACCTGCCCAGCCAGACACAGTGGGGAAAAAAATGCAATGACTATATGTGCTTGGGTGTACCACAATACTTTCACTCAGGGACTCTCACTGGGTACAAGTCTACTCATGTTTACTGTTAAGTTATAAATGGTGTGTTAACTAATCTCTTACAAAAACTGCTTTCTAGAGTAGCTACAAAGGAAAAAAATGATACTTTACCAAACCTCCACAGATTAATAATCATAAATCAAAACAATGATTTTTTTTTTTTTGTACAGAAAAGCCTTTTACCAAAGGAGTACAAATTTACAGTGATTTTTCACAGAAAAGCCTTTTAACAAATGACTACAGCTTTATTGTGGTTTATATACAAGTAATACGTCAATTATCAAAGTTAATTCAGTGTTTAGTATTTTCACAAGGACAACAGTTTAAGGAAGAACAGATATACAGGCGCATTAAGAATCAAATTTATTTGTTATTTTCAGTCCTTCTAAACAAGACTTCTGTTTTTTTTTTTTTTTTTGCCCCCTGACTCCATTGTATATCATGTCTTAGTGCCTCCTTCCATTTCCATAATAAAACACAATAGAGGAAGGGGTGTTCATATATAGCAACATGCCAATGGTATGGGAGGCTTTTCTCATTTGGCTTTACCTAACCTCCACTCCCACCAGTGTAATGATGTCAAGACAGTCTCTCTTTGCATGACAATATACTGGAAGGTCTGGCTGCAACTAACCTCTCACCACTTATGCCTGAGACAGCCCTAGACATCAACTGTTGGGCTGCAGCCAAGTAGGAAATAACTCCTCTCCTTCGCACTTAGAAGAAAGCCAGTCAAACTTATTCTATCCCCCCACCACACCCACAGCAACTCTGTTACCCAGATCAATACTTGAACAAAGGGTCACCAATCTGGTTAACAGATCTTCAGTAGTAAAAAGTAAAAAAATCTGTAGTTCTCAGTAAAGCAGCAGGGGCAAGTATACCCTTGAAGAAGGTAGGACACACCAATTAATGCAACATTACACTTCGCTAACAGCCTGGCATCTCTTAGGGCTGGCTAACCTGAATATTAGATGAGAACAAGCCTACATACAGGGGCTAATTAGACTTTAAAAAATATCTGACTCAACATCAGAGAACATGACTCAATCAAGAAGGCATGGAGTTACCTTTTAAGTAGAAGTGTGACTGCAAACTAGCCAGGCAAAAGGAAACAGTAGACCTTAGCAAATAAAATCCACTCAAATAAAAAGACAGTGACCAGGGGCAGCACAACAATTTGCATGATCAGGTCAGGTTCAATGATTTTCAAAGTCACACCGTGGAAGGACTGAAAGGAAAAATTTATCTTTCTGCTAATGACACAGAGTTATGCAAAAGGTTTGACGCACAAGATATCAAAGAAAGGATGAGAAGAAATTATGCAAGAATAAAAGAATGGTCTAAAACATTGCAGCCTACATTTGAGGCCAAGCATGTGCAAAGCAAGGTAGCTGGGAAATAAAATACAGGAAAGATGTACAAAGCTGGAAGGAAGGAAGGTGTATCATGAATCATACATGAAGAAAGCAATACGAGTTAATCATATTAGATGGCTTAAGTCTTGTTTCAAGGGCAAGCTGGGAGCTTTGTGTAGTTAAGAGCTTGCTAAGAATCAAACAGTAGGTATATGGAATGGAGGCTGAGGGAATCAAACCATGGACTGCAGGTGTAGTTCATTAAGCAGCTCACAATCTTAATCCTCTGTGCTATCTGCCAGAGGAACCAACAAGACTGGTAGAATACTGGAATGCACAGGAAGATGAATAATTAGAACATAAAAATAAAATGTTATTAGTAATCTAAATGCAAACTTAGTAAGACTCCATCTGCAGAAATACGTGCACTTTGGCAGAGCTTGTTACACAGGAAATTGGTAATAAAAATCGTGCCTAGTCTGTCAGAAGTCGTGAAGAAACAAGCAATGAAGTCAAAAAAGCACATAGGAAGAACTTTAAAACATTTTAAGGCAGTGCCTTTTAATTTAAGGGAGACCTATCAGAACAGAGAATACAAACCGAAAATTCAATGTAGGCATCTTATCAGAGTTAATGTGTTTTACTTCATGGACAGGTAGTGGATGCTTGTTAAAAGCTTACCTGAAAGTGAAGTACACTCAAAAACACAATGAAAAATGAAGAATGCACAAGGTAGGCAAAACACAATTATTAAGAGGAGTGCAGTTAGATAAAGAAATAAGCTACTGATTAAACAGAACACACAATTCAACAGGTGAGGCTGAGACTAGCTACACCTTTTTAAAGTCTCTGTGCTGGTTAATTTTATGCATATGACAATATAACAATAATAGCCCTGAACTGCAAATGATCTTAGGAATATGATGTGATAGCTGTGGAATGGATGTCTTAGTGCCAAAACAGCTGCAATGAAGGAAGGAAGCATGTACTACCCTGACTACAGACAATAAGATGCTACATAAGCAACGGCTTACGAGGGTAAGAAGACATCAGCATACTGGCTCATGACATCATTACATGTATGTACTATTTTAATGGGAAAATCCAGCAAAAAGAAAAAACAATCAATTAAACAATTAGGAAAAACTGTGGTATAATGGAGGAAATGAGCTCTGTCATTTTGCCAGCAGAACACAAGATGACAATTTATTTATTTACATTTGTTTACCGGGAAATTCAGACTGGATGCAGGTCTTCAGCGGATGCCCAGGGAGAAAAGCTCCACATCATGTACATAATAGAGATACAAAGCTACAGCAATAGTAAATAACATTACAGGTTGTTGGCTTTAATACAATAACAAGATATTGATTATCAACAGTATATACAGAAAATGTTGCAAGTTAAGATAGTTTCTTGTCATTTATAATATTAGTAACAAAGTTGTCAGACAAGATGATACGGTATGTAAAGATGACTAACTAATTCTGACTATGGTTAGTAGTGGCGGTAGTATAGTTGGGTTAAGAGTCTAGGTGGGGGGGGGGTAAGGGGGGTGTTAGTCTGGATTAGCACAAGTACAAAGCCAGTGCAAATTTAAGTGGAATTTGAGTGCAGTCTTGAAAAGGCTGCTGGAAGGTAGAGTAGTTATAGAGGGTGGAAGATTGTTCCAAAGTTTAGATATGGTACAAGAAAATATGGCTTCTCCTGCTGAGATTTTGTGTTTGAGAACAGTGAGTTGATTTTTGTTGCTTGATCTTAGGGGCCTAGTGGGGTGATAGGGTTGGAGAAGGGTTTGAAGAGAATGGACGTTAAGGGGGTGGTTAATAAATTTATGAGAGAGGGTGAGTTGATTAAAGTGAAGGAGTTGTGGGAGTTCTAGCCAGTTTACTTATTTAAGGGAGATACAATGATGGCTACGGTAGGAGGTTCCAGTGGCAAATTTAGTAATTTTGTTGTAACAAGCATCCAGCTTTGTGTAGGTCTGTCTGTCTAAGGTTGGTAAGTATGGGGGATGCACAGACTAGGGTGGAGATTAGCTGGGAATCAGCTATGGAGATTCCTAGCTGCCTTGGTTAGGAATTGTCAGCTTCGATATAATGCACCAAGTTTCTTGTGAACTTTTTTGATTGAGAGAGATATGTGGGTGTCAAATCTAAGTTTGTTGTCTATTTCCACACCACGTAATTTTGTGTGTTCTGATGGAGAGATGATGGTATTTGTCTTTGGCAAGAATGATGAAGTGGGGGATGTTTTGGGTGGCTTTTGAAGGTTGGAAAAGAAGTTTTGTCTTACTTGGGTTAAGTAGGAGCTGAGCAATGGAAAGCCAGCTTTCTACAGAAGAGAATGATTCCTGTGTGATTTGTTGTAGTTCTGGTAGAGTGGGGGCAGAGCAGATGAGAGTAGAGTCATCTGCGTACTGTATAAGAAATGCTTGTGTGGTGGCAGTATGTAGGTTGTTAGTGAAAAGTGCGAATAGCAGAGGGCCAAGGATAGACCCTTGGGGAACTCCGAGAGTAACTGGGAGGTGAGGTGATGTGTTACTGTCCCAGATTACTGATTGCTGGCATCCGTGTAGATAGCTTTGGAACCAGCTGCAGGCTGGTTGTGAGAAGGAGAGGTTGGGGAGAGTAGTAGCTCATGAGATACCATGTCAAAGGTCTTTGAGAGATCTAGAAATACGACAGTAGAGAAGAGGCCATTGTTTTTGTGATGAAGTATAGTGTTGATGAAGGAGAGCAGAGTGGAGGTAGTGCTGTGATATGGCCTGAAACCATGTTCAGTTTTGGAGAGGAGATTATTAGCTAGGAGGTAGTTGGAGACCTGGGTGTTGATACATTTTTCAAGTATCTTGGAGAGAGGGGAGAGGACAGCAATAGGGCTGTAATTGAAGAGGTCAGTGGAGGGGGTGCCTTTGTGGAGGAGATTGATGTGGGATATTTTCCATATCGAGGGAACACAGCCTTCTGTTATGGAACAGTTGATTAGAATTGAAATTGGGTAGGCTTTAAAAGTATTCAGAGGGGAGGTTGTCAGCTGAGAGTTTGGTGGTTTAAATTTTGACAATAGTCTTTTTATGATGGAGGTAGGTACTGAGGTGAAGAAGAAAAGAGGAGTGGGGGGTTTAGGGTTAGGAGTTGGGGGTGGTTGCTGTAGGGAAGTGGTGTTTGTTTAGAGATGTTATAGTTTCAGTGAAGTGTTTGTTGAAGGATTCAGCAATACTGCTGGAGGAGGGGAGAATGGATGGCTGGGGGGTATCACCCTTCCCTGGATGGAGGATATAGTTAATAGTAGACCAGAATTGCTTAGGGTTGTGGTTCGTAGAGTTTAGGGTGGATTTATAGTAGAGGGATTTGTCTAATTTTATATGCTTTTTGGCTTTATTGTGCAGTAAAAGGAATGATTGCCTATCTGAGTTATTTTTTGTTAGCCGCCAGTGCTCCCAGGCCTTATTTCTGGATTTCATTAGGGTTCTGGTGGTCTTCTGTAATCATGGGGCACACCTGGATCTGACTTTGGCATTTCTTACAGAAGCATGGGTGTTTAGGATGGAGAGGAAGGTACTGTTGAAGAAGTGGACAGCCTCGTCTAGGTTGAGGTATCTTAGTGGTGACCAGTTAATTGTTTTTGCAGGGAGGAGATGTAGTAGTTGTGGTTGAAGTTGGACTTGTTCCGTATTTTCCTGTGAATAATGGCCTTCAGACGGTTTTGTGTGGTGCCGAATTAGAAAAGTGGGGGAATGGTCACTAACACTGTCAGGTAAGCAGCCTTGGTACTATCAAGAGGGGCTTTGTTGACTAGGATCCAGTCAAGTAAGGTACGATTGTTAGGGTTTCTGCTGATTCGGGTAGGGGACTGAATGAGTTGAGTGAACCCATGGAGATTAAGGTGAATGGTTGGTAGACTGTTATTACAGGATAGCCAGTTGATGTTAAGGTCACCAAGAATGATGGTTTCCTGGGGTAGAGATATAGTAGCCCAGCTCAGGAGATTTTCTAGGGGTGTGATATTTTGGCCTGGTGGGAAATAGCATCCTATGATATTGATTGTTTTGTTTGGGTTTAGTTTGAGATTGGCATAAAGGATTTCTTCATTGTTGTGGTGAGGGGCAGATGAGTTCAGGAGTTGAATATTGAGGTGGTGTTTAAATATCAATGCTACACCACCTCCTTTTTTGGACAATCTGTCTATGCCAAGGATGTTGTATTCAGGTAGAAGTATTTCCTCACTTCTGATGTGAGGTTTGAGCCAGGTTTCAGTTAGGAAGAGAGTATCTGGGGAATATATGCTTATGCTGGTGTGTAGTTCTTGGATTTTATTGCATATGCTTCTGATGTTTAGAAACATTATAAGTAGGTCTGTTGTTTTCTTGTTGGCTAGGAGTTGAGTTGTGGGGGGGGGGGGGTTGCTTGGACTAGGGTTTGTGGTTGGGTTGGATTTGAGAGGACCAGGGTTTGGATGGATGTCTCCAGCGAGGGCTATTTTATAGAGGGTGTTTAGGATATGTTTTATATACATAGTAAATTGCTTATGGTATCTTAGGGATATTTTATTTTTGTGTGTGTGTTAGGTGTTTGGTAATGGAGTGTGTGTATTGGGAGGATGGTTTTGGTGGCGGGGTTGTGTAGTTATAGTGTAAATGTTTAAGGGAGGGTGTTGAGAGAGTACAGTGGAAGTTGTTGGGGCATGTGACTGTGGAGCCTTGGTAGGATGTAATGTGAGCTAGAACTACGCAGGTTAGGATTGTTAATATATTAGGTAGTAGCATGATTGTGTTGAATGTAGGGGGGGTGAGTAGTGATGTAGCCTAATTGCTGGCAATTAGGGGCGGGGTTAAGGCTAAGAATACATGTAGAGGTACTGGGACGGGTGGGAATAGGGAAAAGGGGGACAAAAGGCAAATTCTCATCAGACAGCCATAACCCTCTTAACAAAGGTCAGGTTACCACTTGCAGAATAAAAGGGCTGGACAGGGGCTAACATTAAAGAGGAGGAGGGTTGTTCTGGGCCTGCATGGCCTGAAGCCTTCAGTCAGGGTAAACAGAAGGCAAAAAATATCAATGCATTACTTAGCACCTTCCTGGAAAAAAAAGCAAAAACACAAGTGTTTACAAAGACTTGATTATCTCTTAATCAAAAAGACAGTTTCAAACTTTTCGTAGACATCAGTGGTGGCAGTTATTTAATTTGAGGATGATTTCTACAACACATTAATGAAGTACTGAGAGAGAACTTAATAGTTCAGTCTTCAATTAATAAATTCATCCACAAAAACTGCCAACACTTCCTTACGATACACAGCCCACTAGCTGACATTTATGTTCCTTTTCAACCTGAGAAATTTATTTTCAGTTTTTAAAAGCAAAGTGTTTATTTTCAAAGTACACTATTAAGTGACAGAATTTGTGGTACCACCAAGACTGGCTGCTGGTGACTGACCCCCCCCCACACACACACACTTTTGAAGTCAAAATGTATTTTCTGAAGGTAAGCCTTTACCGTGTCTTTGTAACATTTCCATTAGACATAACAGACTTCATTTGTTACTGATACAGGAGTAGAAAATATGTTTTGGAAGTTGGAAGTTAGGAGTCAGGTATTCAAACTTTGAATTCAATGCATCAACGTCGACAGCAGCTTGAACACAACCTTGATGACAGTAACACTGGCTTTGGCAACAACAGAAGTGTGACTACAGTAGTCTACCCATTTTTGGCTGTACATTTTCGAAAGCACAGTTGGTGGTGCTTATCCAGGGTTTTGTAAGGATGGCAGTAAGTCATCCAGGTTTCAAATGCATAAAGAAGGGTAAGGATGACAAATGCACTGTACACCGTTATCTCAGAGTCCTTTCATAGACCACTGCTGATTAAGACACGTCAAACCAGTTTTTCAAAGGGGGCACAAGAACAATAAAATCTGCACTGATCCTCAATGTATACACTCCCTGTGCAGTAAATATGAATAACAAGGTAAGAAATGACCAACTTGCTACACGGTCTAACTGAAGATAGTACCAATAACCAACTGTATACAAAAAGGTGTACGTGTTTGGAGGTGTTGGTCTAAGCATTCTAACTCAAATGATCTAAAAAAGGCAGCTGTATTTCTACAAGTTCATGTCTAGTTGCTGGGGTTTATTTAAAGTGCTGCCCAAGCAGCTTCTGCACAAATTACCTCCAGCAAAATGTTAGCAAAACAAACTAACAAAAAAAAAACATAACTACATTATTACCTTATCAAAAACCCTTTACCTACCAGTATCAGTTCTCAGACAAAGGTGGGTATTGTTTCTTTTTTGTAGTTCACCATTTCCAAGAAGAGACCATTTGTTCAGTTTTTGCTATCTTTATTTTTGCTATATAAGTCAGTTTCAATGTACAAAAATTGAAGTAATGTGCATTAATGTTTCTCTGCATCAATTTTAGGGAACATACTCATTGATACATATTTGGGTTTCATAAAATGATCTAAACATAATAACATTTAATGCAAAAATATTGGCAAACGCTAAGCACAACCAAAAACAATGCTTGCTGATGACATTTTTTGTTATGGGGAGGCACAAGTGAAGATTTTTCAGAATATGTTGCTTACTTGTAGGGGACAACTGAATTCCTGAGAATTACTATGTGTACCTCTTCTAGTAAGATCGACATTTTAGATACAACTATTGAAATGAACAGCAATGGAGAGATAAATACTTTGGTACACCATAAAGACTGCAGGAATAATAGTATACTCCATCGATCCAGTATGCACCCCCCACACAATGATATACTGCAACATTATCAAGGGTCAAATGTTACGCAATTCGAAAATGCATACTAGGGATAATGACTTCAAAGCAGCCAATGAGAAAATTATTTTACCGATTGACAGCCAGAGGTTATAAGAAGAAAGAAATTGATTTACAACAGCATGCAGCAGTTCAACTAAGGAACACCAGAGCCAAGTCCTATTACTCGGAGCTACTACACCAGCATTTGGAACCATCTGGAGACATCAACCACAAAAATGATATTAAGGTCTTCCTAAGGTATTCAAGAGATAGTCACCATGTTAGTAAAATTATTAAGAACAACTGGAAGATCTTAACCAGCGATGAATCTATAAAGAAGATCGGAGGAGAACACCTCCGTTTTACGTACAGGAATAGTAAGAACTTAAAACAAATCCTGTGTGATAAACCACTCAAGAAGATGGAAACAAGAACCAACAGAAAGGGTACCTACCCATGCAGAACATGTACGATGTGCAAATAACATCCATAGGGCACAGACATACAAACATCCTGTAACTAAATGAATGAAAGAAACACTGGAACCACCACGAAATAAAACAGCAACTGATTTAATTAGTAAAAGAAACGAGCGCTTTCACGCACATCAAACGTGCGCTTCATCAGGTTACAAACAATACAACTTCTCTCCATCTTTATATACTCTATAAATCACATAATAATAAAACCATTAGTCAATACAATCGGCCATTAGCATATTATATTGGCTAAATAGGAAGTCATGACCAAATAGGGAAATGTTAAAACACTGACATCTAGGTGTCAGTTACTATAAAACACCACAATACAATATGCTAGGTACAAATCTGCCATAAATCTAGTAAAGGGATAAGTCTAAAGAAAAAAGGTACCTTCCAATGCCATAATTGTGTTTGTTGCTCATCCATTATAACGGATAATAATTTTATTCATCCCATCACGAAACAGGAATATACGTTTAGTTTATATGCAACATGCAATACTGAAGGTATAGTATACCTTGCTACCTGTATTCAGTGTCATGCCTTCTATGTGGGAAAATCCACAAGGAGACTAAAAGATCTAATTATAGAACATCAGGCCAGATATGCGTAGAGACATACTGACTAATGCGTTAGCTAAACATAGAATGGACATGGGTTCAAATCACGATTTTAAGTTTAGAGTAATAGATATAATTAGTAAGAACATTAGAGGAGGTAATATATTTAATAAGGTGGATGTGAAGGAATATGAATGGACACTTAGATTAGCTGCAGATAAGTTTCCAGGATTGAATGCTGCCATAAGTCTGAAACCAATATTGCTGAAGAAACAAATGCAATATTAATGAATGTGAATATTTATGGTTACATGATGTGGTTGTGGTCATGTGATGTTTTAGGTATTTAAGTGAACTGTGATTTTGATGTTTTATTGCACTGAAGAAGGGCACAGCCTGAAAGCTTTGCTGTTTCGTTTTATTTTTGCTGGTCATTTTATTAAACTGTGGTTCAACGTTCTTGGTCGAGTTTTTCATTTGAATTGCTTGTTTTATACTTTTGACCAAGTTTACTACTGCCTTCCCCTTTTTTGGGGATTGTGTATGCTAGGACACAGTGTCAGCAGTAGGTGTAGCACTGTGCCTTGGTCAAATGTACAGTTACAGGGCATGCATGGGAGATGAGCTTGCATCTTGTCTGTGCCTGCACCCACAAGAAATGTCTCTGTCCGGAGTATTATGAGCAGTACCACTGCTCTGGCTAGCCATATGTGTGCTGAGCAACTGTGACTGGTGTCCAGTACCAAACATACCACTGGTGCATCTGCTGTGACCTCAGGGATGCCCTGTCCTGCCCTTAGGCACATCCACACCCGATGTTTCTATGGAAGCATTGTGCTGTGTGACTATGAGCTTTGGCTACACACGTCCACAATGACTATCATCTGTGGAGACAGAAGTGGATCAGCTGAGTGGAGCACACCTGCCATTATATGCAAGCCTGGGGGGGGCCTATCTTGTGAATGGTGCTTGATAATGTGCAAGATGTCATACGGACGGGACATACAATCGCAGAGGTCATCCTGTACATCCTACATTAGCCCTAATCATCTTTACAAAGGCAGTGGTTGTGGTACTAGCTTGAGCCATCACAATGGCCCTGCATATACACAGAGTCACACCCAAGACAGCAGTTCAGACACAGTGTGACATCCATGCCCTTAACATGCACCAGTATGCACTCTTGTATGCAAAAGGTCTCTGCCCTATATGGTTTGAGGTAAACATGGCTGGCTTGGGCACAGGCAGATGCATACTGCCCTGACTACGAGTGTCCTCAGTAAGCTGCCCTCTTGTGTGGTGTGAATCTTATGGGTATCCACAAGCACAGACGCTATGTCCATGCTCTGTATAGAGAATCTTGTGTTCACACTCCCTGTGTTCAGTGCTAACACTGTATCCCATGGCAGCTGTTCACTGAAATCATTGTCAGAATTGCACAGATTACGAGCATTAAGCAGTGGCAGCTGCATGGTGGTAGTGTCAGAGGCAGAATCACCAATGAAAGCAGCAAAGCAGAACGCCCATTACAAATATTACCCATCACTTCTACTGTAATTCCAGTGCAAACACACTACTGTAGTTACCAACAGCAGTGGATAATACACTCACAAACTTTGTCCAACATCCTTCAGTCTACACTGCTATACTATCAGTCTCACTTAAACCACATACAGCTGCAATTATCACAAATACACCTGACTTGCTAAATGAGATTTCAAATGAATTACTTAATGTAAAATACAATTCTGTATAAACTCTGTGCATTTTTTATCTGATTATGGTATGTTACAGATGTGTACTGACATTATGCTCTTGCTATCTCTAACTGAACGTAATTTCTGACTTTGCACATTTTCCTGAGCTGGGGACTGGAAATATTCACTTGTGATCAGTGCTACACCCCTCTAAAACTCAGGCTTTGTAACAAACACACAAAATATGTCTTATTTTGTGCAGTTGCCTGTAAAAGCTGCATCCCCAATATGGCTGTAATACCAGCAATACATATGTCAGTGGGATGTTAAGTAGCAAAAATATCAATTAAGGTAATCATGGTGTGATACAGGCACAGCAATGTCCACATGGGGCACCTCCAGTGGACACTCTTGAAGCATGCTGCAGCCTAGCTCCAATGTTCAGCACCACACCATAGGAATATGAAGAGTGTGCTCACCCATCAGGGACCAAAGGAATGCCTCCATATCTATCAGAGGTGACCCGACTGATGGCCCCCTTCCCATCAACCCTACTTTGCTGTGCAAGATAGACAGCATGTTGTCCAGCATCACGTTACGTCAGTGGCCTCATGTCTCACTGTCAGACAGCATGTTCAGTATGTAGGTGCAGTCCTGTTCACAGATACCACTGATGTCCCTGACAAGAACCTACCAAGCATGATCCAGGTACAGCCTGTTAGAAGTTCCCTGCCAGAAGAACCATGAAGACAGATGGCCTGAAGCAAAACCTCATTCTCTGCATCTGAGAACTTACCCTTTTTTCTTTTCCCCTTTGCAGACATTTTGCTATGTGGATAAAAAGTACACCATAGGAGTATGCCACAATAACTTGTTTGTCCTCTATGTGAGCATGCCACAATAACCTGTTTGTGCTCTTTGAACATGCCACAATGACCTGTTTGTCCTCTATGCGAGCATGCCACAATGCTGTTTGCCCTCTGTGTGAGCATGCCATAATCACCTGTCTGTCTTCTATGTACACTACAGAACTCTTTCTGTACTCTCATATAGGACAGTTCATAGTAGATAATGTGGTATGCTGTATAACCTACATCCACTTACAGACACACATAACAGTATAAACAACCCCCCCCACCAACATACACACAAGCTTACCCATGCAGGCAACAAGATTACAGTGCTCCCACCACAAAAAAAATCCTATGTTTTTCTATATAGAGGGCAGAGTACAGGCCAATCCATTGATAAATCATATAGCAATATACAACAGACACAGTCATCCACAAACACATTTAACATTTATGGGGCACCTGCAGTGGTATACAGTGACTGCTACTCTGAGTGTTACTGTGACAGGTAATTGCTATACACTGTTAAGTGCATCTTGGAAATAACATCATGCAGGTATATGTGTGACCATTCTATCAAAACTCTCTGTTGGCCTGACTCCTTTCCAGGCTACACTCTACAATTGCTTTGGGTGTGATTCTCCAATAACTTCATACCAGTTTTGTATAACCTTCTATGTACTGAACTGATAACTGCTCCTTTGTTACAACATTTCACACACATACTGCTTAGTTACCTCTCAGCAGGTATTACTACAGACAAGTACTATTAAGCGCATATACCATCTGCAGGTAGAATGGCAGCTTCAGAAGTGCTGACAGTCAACTGGTGTAACTTGTTCTAATACAATTCACACATCATCTTCTGTACTGAAACTATGACCTCTGCAAACACTGCGGTTTATTTTCAGCTACTTAAGTCCTCTTGGCACAACTTCTGTGAAAATGAAGGCTCACCTTTACAATGTCTGAATCATTCAATCTGTGTGTCACACTTAGGTGCATAATACAATGGGTGCAGGTCTGGTGCAATTCACATGTGTGGCCCAAACATTTGCATGGGAAGGTTAACAGGACTTCCCTGCTCTTGCCTACTCCTAATGAAGTACATAAAGAGCATGATCTCAACACTGATTACAGTCCACTCTGCATTGTAGAAGTGTAACTGCTGTATTTCAGACCTAACATTTCCATTTATCAGTTGCATGGAATGGCATAGTCCATCATGAATGCTTCCATTGGCCCCATTAATGAGGTGTTCATTGTTATGCAATAATACCAAACAATGGCAGAGATCATGAGATGCCAGTTTCTTTGGTATGACCCAGACTTGCACCATGGCTTCAGAGAGCAATGTTAGTTGCAGGGCTCCACCACTGTACTCTCAAGAGATGAAGACATTTTTATATCACTTCCACCGCGACTATGATGAGCAGTGCTGAAAGACAACTATAAAGGTTCCAAGTATAAGGTGGACGGCTGGTATTATCTTAGCAGGGCTATCAGTGATGCCACTGGCATCTCAAAAAGCAGTCCAGCACCGCTATATTAACATGAAATACAACCATCTTGAACTGAGAAATTAAGCACAAGAAACGTTATACCTGTAATTAACCAGAAGTCCCAAAACATGAAGAGATGAGAGAGAAGAACGGATCAGGCACCAACTGTCAGATTCACCACTTTTAATTAAATAAAAATACAAAAATAAAGTAGCTGAGTAAGCATCTTTCACTAAGGAATCAACAATTCATCACAATGCCAAGTGATGAATCAATACCAGAAGCAGACACAGCTGTCTTGGAATGAGCCTTAACTCTCTGAAGGACAGCCTTGCACAGTAGGAGAAGCAAAACTGAACAGAATTAGACAACCATTTTAAATCTGTCTTTTCAGAAATTGGAATCTCACTCTTTCTTTTCCTCAAAGGGAGTAAAGAACTAGTAAGAATTTCTTGAAATCTTTAGTCCTGGTAACCAGTATCTGAGTTGCCTGCAGGCATCCAAAGTAAGAAGAAACCTTTCTCCCGTTTTGTTGCTCAAGAAATAACACAGGGAGAGAGAGAGATGGACTGATTTAAAGTAAATTCATAAACCACTATAGACATAAATGAAAGGTTTCTGCTTAACGTGACCCTGATCCTGTGGAAAGATTGGATAGTCATTAGAGCTTGCAACATGGATCGTCTTTCAGCAAAAGTCAGAGCAGTGAGCAAACAGTCTTTAATACTAAGAATTTCAAATCAGTGTGAAAAGCTGTTTCAAAAGGTGGAAGAGTTAGCTTTCCCAGAACAAAGGTTAGATCCCATGATGGAGCCACCTGTTTTCTGGGTGGATAAATACATAAAGTACAATTACATACGTCCTACTTACCAGTAACAGTAGATGCTCGAATTTCACCCTGCCTCAGTGTGGGTTCTTTATCTGTACAAACCCACACTGGCAGCCTTCCAGAGCTCAGAATTCCCTTTTCTGACTCCCTGTGATAGGGAATCACCTAAGCCACTCCAATCATTGGAAGCCAAACCCCTGTCAGAGGAAATTAGTTGTTCAGTTTTTTAGTGGCAGCTGTAGGAATCACCAGATGAATCTCTTCAGCAACTTGCATTGGTGGATTACAGCTTTCAGACTCTGATAAGATACCTTTGGGAACTTCCCTTCCTCTTTAGTATTACAGACTTTTTGACGACCTCTGTTTTTTTATATATATATATATATATATATATATATATATATATATATATATATACACACACACATATATATATATATATATATATATATACACACACATATATATATATATATATATATATACACACATATATATATATATATATATATATATATATATCGAATTTCATTTCATCGAATTTGAAAATTTCCAGACCAAATCGTCAAAAACACAAATCGTCGAAAACCCATATCATCGAATGTCAAATCACTGAAAACTAGAAAGCAACTAGAAATAACATCCCAGACACTATTTACTACATTTATGCAGGGGGGCAAGCCCCCCTGCACCCCCCATACCCCCCCGTAATTAAATATATTAACTCCAAGGTCACACTACAGTGGGGTTAGGAAATTACATTTTCCCCCCACTGCAGTACAACCTTGTAGTTGGTATATTTATTTCTGGGGGGGTGGGGGGGGCGGAACCCCCCTCATGGGGGGTGCAGGGGGGCTTGCCCCCCTGCATAAATGCAGTACTAACTCTCTGGAATGTTATTTCTAGTTGCTTTCTAGTTTTTAATGATTTGAGATTCGATTATATAGGTTTTCAACGATTTGGTCTCAATGTTTTGGACTTCGATGAAATGAAATGGAACCATATATATATATATATATATATATATATATATATATATATATATATGGGACAACTACATAATCTTGAAAGTTTGAAATACCGAATTTCAAACTTTCGAGACTATACAGCCGAAACCCCTAATTACCGAAAGACCAGAAGAGCGAATTTCAAAATCCCGATCATCGGGAGTTTGATATTCGTGCTTCTGGTGTTGCAGTATGGTGGAAGGTCAGGTAAGTATCTATGTTTAAATGTGTTGGTTAGGGTTTAGTGTGTAAGTGTGTGTTGTGACTGTGATGTGTGCGTGCGAGGGGAATGTAGGTGTGTGGTGGTGTTTCGTGTGTTTGTGTATGTAATGCGACTTTGGAGTTAGAATATTTAAGTGGGGGGGTGAAGGGGGCTTACCCCCCCTGCTTATATGTAGTTCAGGTTTGTGTTCTGGGGGACGGTGTGTGCATGTGTATGTGTGCGGTGTATGTTTAGTGTAGTTTTCGGTAGTTTGAATTTCGCGGTTTTGATGTTTCGGTATTTTAGTGTTTCAGGTATTTGGTCTCAGGATTTTGGCATCGGTAGTTTGGATTTTCGGGATTTAGTAGTGGTTCCATATAGGGGTTGTTAGGTTAACTTTTTATTTTAACATGCTTGCAATTTACAACTGTTAATTCCTCTGGAAATTCTTACTGTTGTGTTTGAATGTTTAATACTGTTTTTAAGCAGCAATGTTTTTCTTAGAAAATTGTTTTACGACTTCTACTGGGAAACTGAAGTTTTGTGATGTCAGTTAAATGGTAACCATCTGAAATGTTGGTGTTGCTAGTCCTGTTATGATTTGAGACGAACAGTCGAGGTAGTTCATTTATATGCTTTATTATACAGAAACACATCAGGATGGATAGGCGCAACATAAAATATAAACAAACTGATTAACTGACAGACCACTACATACATGCATGCTTACGTCTAAACAACTCTCTACAAAATGGCAGTCTGGCTTGCACGTGCTCAGTATTTATACACATGTGCAAGCCCATGGAAAGTTTCTTAAAGGTATACATACATACTGATATACATCCTCCCTCTTCAATGAACTTTCCACAATAAATTGACATCTGAAAAAGACATGCAATTTTACAGACACTGAGAAATAAACACAATGTTCATGTCCAAGTTGCCGTGCATCTGGAACTTGGTCTGGAAATGCCACCTGATCTAGTGATATAGCAATTAGGACTGGGTTTAGCAACAGGGACAGTAATTGTTAAACAATGTTTCAGTAGTTTTGGGAATCTTCTCAGGAACAGGGATAGTTATTGGGATGTCCTCTGGAACTGGAACACTGGATAACTCGCACTGAGCTCTAGAATCTTTTTCACAGACAAGATGCTGCAATACTGGCTCAGTCACCGGTACTAAATGTTTCCGA
This sequence comes from Protopterus annectens, assembly GCF_019279795.1. Taxonomy (NCBI): domain Eukaryota; kingdom Metazoa; phylum Chordata; order Ceratodontiformes; family Protopteridae; genus Protopterus; species Protopterus annectens. The sequence goes on along the minus strand of NC_056748.1, from coordinate 132,559,926 downwards.
TTCCACATAAATTCAACTCTATGTGATTCCACAATGTAGGATCTCGGCTCTGGACATACACTTTTCACGACTCCAATCCGATCAAATCCTCTGGACGTCTGCATCCTCACTATCTCCCCATCTCGTAATGGATTGAGCATTTGCTGGACTTATCATAATAAGACTTCTGGGACAAATGCCTTTTCCTGAGTTCAGCTCTCACTTCCTTGTTGTTCTTAGCAAAGGCTACTGGTCTACCTTCTTGAAGAATGTTTACACCAAGAAAGAGTTACTAGTTTTTGACCATCATAGTGTCTGAGAGTTGGTGGACTGGCAATTTTCTGTTTCAGGACATCAAATGCTCTTTGGTTTTGTTCTGACCAGGACCAGGACACATCTTTATGTGTCAACTCTCTGAGCGGTGCTGAAAGTTGGCTCAAGTCTGGAATAAACTTGCCTAGGTAGTTAACCATGCCAAGAAAATGTTGTAGGGCTTGAACATTGTCTGGAGCTGGCATCTCAAGAACTGCTGTTTGCTTGGAAGGATCTGGTCACAAACCTGAACTGGTAAATATAAGTAACTTCTTGTAGCCTTAAGATTCACTTCATGTGCTCTTTCCAGAACTTTCATGAGGTTTCTGTCATGCTTGGCTTCACCATCACCTCCTACTAGGATATCATCTACTATAACAGCACAAGAATACCCAGAAAAAAATTGTTCCATGGCATGCTGGAAGACTTCACTGGCAGAATTTATCCCAAATGGCATTCTCAAAAATATGTACCTGCCAAAAGGAGTACTTAAAGTTGTTAGCATTGAAGATTTTTGGTCAAGCAAAATTTGCCAAAATGAACTATTGGCATCCAAAACAGAAAAAAAAATGTGGCATTTGGCATAACAGTAATACTTTCTTTGACTGTATGCATTGGATGATGAGGTCTTTTCAGTGCTTTGCTCAAATCTCTTGGATCAATACATATTCTGATATCATCTAAGCTTTTACTATGAGCTACGACCACGGAAGATACCCATTCAGTTGGTTCATAAACTGGACAAATCACACCTTGCTGCACCATTTTATCTAGCTCAGCTTTGACTCTGTTCTGCATAGCTACTGGAACTTTCTGGACTGGTCTGACAGCTGGGCTGACTTCATGGAGTACGCAACTGGGAGTTTGCCTAAGTTGTCTCCAAAAAGATCAGCATAGGTAGAGAAAATAAACTGAGTGAAATTAGAACAGTGGTCTTTCAACCTTACATGGTGGGCTTCCTTATTAAATGAAAGTAGTCCCATTTTCAAACAGTCTCTGAGGCCTAATAATGACTGTACATGCCTTTTGCAAGTCATAGCTGTTCCCAGCAAAGTAACATGAAAGCACTACTGAACCTTCAGTTTGAATTCCTTCACCACCATAAGCAACAAGCTTTGCACACATTGACAAATCAAGCTTCTCACCAGCACATACTCCAGCAAATATTTCTGCTGACACAACACTGCACTTTGAACCTGTGTCAACTTTGAGCTCTATGGGTCTTCCATTTATCTGAACAGTACAAAATACTTCATTCTTTGCAAATAAATCTACTGCATTGACTGTTTCATTAACCACAGACACGCCATCAACATAAAAAGTAGGGTCACAGCTTTCTAATTGAGCAACTTGTCTCTTGGAATATTCTCTTTTAATAAAAGAATGTGTCCCTCGATTTACAAAATCTTTGGAAATTATTCCACTTTTTACTTCTATGGCATTGCTGACCAAAAGCTAAGCACTTTTCTCTTTTAGACACATGATTACCACCACAATTATGACAGTTGACTATGAGGCTAGGTGAGGGGAACATGCCTTTGAGTTTGCTGACTCACCCTTGTGCTTCACTGAGACTGTGCACGCTCTGGAAATTGTTCTGGAATTGCTAGAAAGCTACGGGGTTTGCTTGGGCCTGTTTCTTTTAACCATGTGCTGCATTATATCAACATTAGCACTAGAAGATACTGAAAACATGCATTTCTCATTTGTAAGCGTATTTGTGTGCTTTTCTGTGAGCTCATATATCTGACAAATCTCAATGGCCTTATTCAAAATTAAATCACTGTCACAAAGCAAAATCTTTCTCACAGCATCATCTTTAATATCACACACATCTGTCTTTTATCAATTCATCCCTTAAATCACCAAATCTGCATGTTTTAGCTTTGTTTCTTAAGTAAGTTATATATGCTGCAAAAGTTTCACCAGGCTTTTGATCCCTTGTGTAAAATAAGTGGCTTTCCATTGTAATATTTGTTTGGTGGTTACACATTCCTCTAAATTTACGTTTTATGCACTCAGGGTCTTCCCTTGTTTCAGCCGGTACCACTATATGACTGTTTTCCCCTCTCCTGCAAACACAGCATACACAAATGAACGCTCTTTCTTTCTATGACTTCTGAACCAGCTAAATTAAGCAAAATCAATCCCTTTGCATGTGCATCTTTATCAGAAAATGCAGCCTATATGAAAATATCGTACTCTTGCTCAACACTCTCCAATTTTCTCCAACATTATTATCAAATATAAGTGGACCGGGTTTTCGAAATCCTTCAGCCATGCCAACAAAGTATGCTTAAACACCCTGCAAATATGGCCCTTGCAATTATGTACAAACATGCACACACACCAGGTACTTGCAATAACATTCAAATGCACAGTAAACTCATCAAAATACTGTACTTTGCAAAATATGCTTTGAAATGGCTGTATTTTGTGAATTAGCTGCACTGCAATAATGCACAAACTTGTGAACACACTGTATACTTTGGATACTTTGAATAGTTTTAATTAATGCGAAAAAGTAGCATATAGCAAAAAATGCAGTTGTTTTCCTTATTTTTATACATTTTATATAATTCGGACATTTCAAACATTTTCTTAACTATTTCAAATTTTTTTTATCAGTATGTCGCAGTTTCAGACATTTCGTTTAACTAGAAATTCCTTTTGAGCATTCTGAGTGCTTTGTTTTATATTCTTCGAGTAAGAAATAATTTGAGCAAGTTTTAGTACCTGAAGTTTGTTTCTAACCTGTTTTTGCAAGTTGTACATGCAGTGTGTCAGTTTGTTCATATCGTTTTACTTATTTTTGCTATGGTTGTGTTTTTAACAAGCAGACAGTTAGTCCTAGTTACTAGTATTTATTTTTACTTTTCTTTATTGTATGTTTGTTTTTTAATGATAAAAATGTCTGTAACAGTGATAAATCAGTACATTTTCCATAATATGGGCCTTTACTACAGCTCTGAAAACTGCACCAATAGCATTCCAAGAACGTGTATATTGACCTAGGAAACTGAAGAAAGCACACTAACCTGAAAAGTTTTAGTTTCTAAAGATGGTAATTAGAAATTACCTACCCAATTCATGTCAGAGAAAATGGCGCAAATGAACTTGGCAACGTGAACTTGGCAGTTTATTGCCAAGGCCATGGTAGAAGACGTACATGCCTTCTTGCCACATCTGTCAAAAGCTCTTCCATCTTTGTCAGTAGATACTGGGTTGGAAGACGTTAATGGTTTTGAAGATCCATCCAAATTGGGGAAATGACATTAGGAAATGCCAAAGAGTACCTGAGCACAAATTGATCAAATTCTCACACTATATATTGCCTATCAGACGTTTTGAGATCAGGAGGTTGAACATCAGGTGAAGAACAGGCAGACTTAAACTAGGGCCCTTATAACTTTTGGAACAGCAAGAGCTTTAAGGGAACCAACATGAAGAAAGTCATACTACCGCTTCTGGGTCAAGTAAATTTCTTTTCTCTCTTCTACTGAAAACATTTCTTTAATCTGGAAATAGTGTCCGAAAAAGAAATCTCATCTACTGGGGAGTCAAATGCTCTTCTTAGACACTGACTCAAAGTGAACAGGTGAGGAGACTTGAGATGCATAATCAAGACCATCTTCTTCAGATTCTGAAGGAGAATCTTCTTCATATGAAGAGGGAGATATTCTCCTTTCTGAGTAAGGAGGCAATGGAGAAGACTGAAGATACTGAAATTCCTTGAAAAGACTGTTAGCAAACTTATTAACCATACCTAGGACCTCAGCACTAGCCAGAGTGGAAGGTGGGGAAAGGGATTTTGTTTTCAGTGATTTTTTTTTTTTTTCTTGGGGTATCCAAGTTAATGGACTTGGACATATCAGATGTCTGAACCTCCATAAGGGAGCTAGCTACCTATAACTGGACTAAAACTTGAGGTAGCTCATCTAGACTTTCTGATATCTGAAAATGGTTTTCTTCCTTTTTGATGACCGCCTCAAGCCCTGTCCTGTCAAGGAGGATATGCCCTATATTCCCAACCCTTATCAATGTCCAATGAAGCACTATCAAAGGGGGTTAGGAACTTCAGACAGTCTAAGGACTCAGAAATGGCTACAGTTGAACCACTGGTCTGCAAAAGGTAAAGAGAAGCTGAAGGCAAGGTCACTTTGAAATACTCTTTTGTATACTTTTTCTTCTTTTTAATCCGAATGGGAACATCCATGAGGAGAGACGGCTTCCACTGAGGATGTGCAAAGTAATGGTACTCAAGAAAAATATTCAGGCTATTCAGCAGACTACAAACTGTCTTGGGTGTGAAAAATGACATATCTCACAAGAGCGGACAACATGCGACTCTCCTAAACAAAGACAAGCTAGGTAAGAATCCTTGAAAGAGAATTCACTACCACATGAATATTTCACTTTTCTACCAGACATAAGAAAATTTTACCACAATTTTTTTTAACCAAGAAACATCGTTATTAAATTATTAAACCATATTGATATGTTTTTAGTTACAAACATTATACATCACTTATAATATATCAAGTCATTGTAAGTCAAACAATACATAGCTCAGTCAAACCCGGCCTTCTTTTAAAACTCATTCCTTCACCAAAACATTACTCTGCATGTATTGTTCTCACAACTCCCATTGTTTATGTAATTTGCTCCAACCCTTTTATAAAGATCCCATTTCACATGGCTTTATCTCTGTTACTATACTCATTACTTCTAGTACAGCTGGTTTACACTTTGACTTACATTTTCTAGTAATTGCTTTTTTGACATCCATCATAATTCGCTCTTTTCTGAGTTTCTGTTTTCACAATGGGAGAGCTGAAATTAAGCGGTTACTCAGTGTGCAGCCATCTTGGAAGTTCTAGAAAATGTTACCAGTACTTTTTAGACAAAAGTAAAAGGAAGGTCACCCAAGGGGTACTTCTCTGCCCAGAAGCTGATGTACTAGCTGAACACAGAAATGTATCTGCAGTATAAACAAGCATCTAACTGAACTCTTCAACAGCAAAAAAGTTCTGAAATTTTAAGTCCATACGCTCCTTTATATATTAGTACTCTCATGCTCTAAAGGACTTAAGGGAATGAGAGTGGCATGCAAATATGGTTTAATATACTGTCTGGACATTTGATCACTGGCCTAAGCCCAATGTAGCTAAAAGCCACTGCAACAGTAATCCAATCCAATATTTAGCATCATTGGTAACAGGGTTTGAATGTTGAGCATTTTGAATTCTGGAACCTTCAAGAATTCATTCAGAGAGGAGAGGTCTAGAATGGACCTTGTTCAACCTTCTTTCCTTGGTTCTAGGAAGGCTAGTCCTTCCTCCCCCAGAGGTACCTTTTCCATGGCCCCTGAAAGGACATCATGCATTACTGCTGGAATGAGAGGCAGTTGTTCTTTGGGAACTTTACGGATGCCCCATACATTTGGAACATGTAGAAACTGAAATTTATATCCTTTCTAGTGATGTTTAGCATCCGTTGATCTTTGTGATTTCATCAAGAAGGAGGTGGTATTGTGGGAGACTGGGTTGGGTTGGGCTTGGGGATGGAAGAGAAGGAGGTCCATAGCTGAGGTATACTTGTTCCCACTGGATGACCTAGTCCCGAGCCCCAGACTTGTCTCTGGATCTTAGATGGCATCCTCACTTAAACTTCCCCTTATTTACTTTGCCAAGCCTGGCACTGTCTTATTTAATGTGAGAAGACCAAGTCTTTGCTGGGAAATGTCTGCTATACCTTACAGCTTATTCTGAAAATCTGCCTTACAAGACTAGATAGTTTTATTCTTCTCCTTCAGTTCCTGATAAATTTCCTCAAAAGCAGGACCAAGCAAGAGGTCCTTGATCAAAGGGACAATGAGGATCTCTGCTTTAACACAGTCTGGCATCATAGCCACATTTATTATAGTCCTTTCCATCTGAAAAGAGAGATCACAAAGGCCCAGCATCTCTTGACTAAGAGCCTTGGTCTTAATGCCCTTTGCCTTAGCCCTCATATTCTTCAACATAGACTGCTGGCAGTTAAGTATGAGGGACTGTCAGTTTCAGGCTTTGAAGGAAAATGCAGCAGTGGTGGAAATTTTGTTTCACAACTCATTGAATGGGCTGCTTCTCCTTATCACTGGGAAAGTACTTCCTGTTGAAGCCAGCATAGCTTCCATGTTGGAATCCAGAGACATCACCACATCTAGATCTACCAAAAGGTTCCAAATAAAGATACCATGAGAGTCCTTGACCCCCGTATAACCAGAGAAAAGGGAGTCACATTCCAGAGATGTGTTCTTAAAAATCTCACAGGATATCTATTACTAGTATGACTGCTAGAAACTTAGTTTCTAGCTAATAAATGTAAGACTTGCAACTATGCTGGGCTTCAGATAACTCACTGGTATGCCACTGAACACCTGCATCATCCAGTGAAAAAACCCTCAAAGAAAAAGTCCTCTGGAAAAGAAGTACAGGACAACATATATTCAGTGATAGAATTATAAGTTTCAGTAGCTGGGATATGACCCACATATGCCAGTTCATTAGTCTCCGAGTTATGGGTGTCTGAATCCTCTTCAGAAGGATCTACCTTTCTCTTTTTAAAAGAAGAGGGTCCTAGACACCTCATGGCTATCCAAGTGTAGCCTCTACTTTTTAATAAAGGCAAAGCTCAGTTCAACGAATGAGTCAGATGAAGCTTGAGGAAATGGAATGGGAAGATGCACTGCCCGGCCTCGGATGAAGCAAGCCAGGGTGAACTAGTTTGTGATTCAGCACTTTGTGCTTCAACACATCAAGAATTGCCACCATAGTGGCCATGGTTGGGGGCAGGGAAAAGACACCTCAATGCGATTACTGTGAACCTCCTCATGAACACGAACAGTGAGAATTTTGCCTTCCCCTTCTGAAATTACAACAAGTGCTTTAGACACTGAAGGCCCTTCAATGTCGGAATGATTGGTCTGGGGAGACTTGCAAAAAGTTAATGGTATTGGCGTCTACACAGTAGTTGTACCAGAGACCAATTCTGCAGACAGGAACTGCATAAGCACCGTATCACATGCAGTGCCACTAGGGAAAACCAGAATCATCTTAAATGTCCCTCAGTTTCCTGAAAAGTCTCAATCTTTTCACTATGCTTTTTCTTACATGGGTAGTTCCCAGAGGATTTGGAGGATGCTATAGTGGCAGCAAACTGTTTTGGAAGTAAATTCCTGGAAAACCATTTTGCTTACAATGGACTGTCATCAGGTAAATGAAGCACAACATGGGCATGAGTCCACATAGTGCTTTGGGCCAAGGCAAAACAAACACTTTGAATGGCAATCTTTGTGGAGGATTTACTTACCATATACCATACAATTAAGGTTCATAATAAATTTTACTGTAGTAGAATCAGAATCAAATATTACCCCAAAAAAATGCAACAATATAAGCCGGATGAGATGAATCCTCTATGTGATATAAATACACAAATAAATTAAATAAAAAAGAATGTTGTACTTAAAGATCTGAAGATGGCATTGGCTCCTGCACCCTTTATGCCACTAATGTACTGACATTTTTGGTGGGACACCATCCTAAAGGTAAGTAAAGCTTTGGAAGTTAGGTTGGCTATGGCTGCAGGATATCCCAAACATGCAGACTATAACAGTAAATATCATTTGAACATCTTACTTCTCTACTCATCACAAAACGTTTTCCCACAACTAAAGTATAAGATATTTTAGATACATATCACCAGAACTCCCGTTCCCCTTCCCACACACACTGTTGTCATGTAAAGCATCATGTGTTTAGTTGATGGTAGTAAAGGAGAGTAACTTGAGACACAAGGAATACCCACAGTTCCCATACACACATTAAAGAGAGATCAATAACAAACAAGATCTCTGGAAATGTCAGGAAGAAACCTTAAGTAAAAGTGCATGGGAATATAGACTGAATGAAGAGTTAAGGCACATCATGAAACAGTGACAGGGTCGCTGCATCAGGATTCGCAACTCCAATTTACATGCAAGAGATGACTGGTCTTAACATTGTATGGTACATCAGTACTGCTGCCTTGAATAATGAGCAATAATTCTTACACCTAAATAAGCTTTACACTGTACTTCTACAGAGTTATAATCACTGGCTTCCCAAGATTTTATCTACATCAGGCTTACCCTTGTGACTCCCAATGCAATCTAAGCAACAGTAACTGATACTTGACCAATATTATTTTGTGCTCGCATGCATGCACACAATTATACAAACACACACATACAAACATCATGCCCCTTGTCTTTATGGCAATGTTGCCATCAGACAGAAAACCAGCAAAGCAAAACACAGTTAACATCCCCCCTTAAAATAAGACAATAGTTAAATATACATGAGGCTGCAACAGCTTGAGCAGTAAAACACAGACGTTAATTGTGCACCATTTCAATGCACACATCCTAGAGCTAATAATAATAAAAATAATCAATTTTAAAATCTACAACTGGTAATTTAAGTGGGTTGTTTGAAAGAAATTAAGCCTTGCACTTAGCAATATCAGATATTCTAGCAGCTTTAAACTTATACAATAAAATATAAACTAAATGTATTCAAAAACAGATAAAACGGCATAAAGAAGTATCCATTTACAGCTTATCTGAACCTGTACCTCTTAGTAGCTGAAGAGGTACACAGAATTTCTATCTATATTAAAAATCCAGAAGTTCCAAAAACTAGTAGCACAACTTCCACATGTGAAATAAAATCCAGCTTGATCTTTGCTGTATAGTAATGCACTCCACCTGCAAAGCCCGAAAGATAAAGTGGTATCTGCCATAAGTCCAAAGTAGCCATTACTGTTTGGTTTAAAAATTGGTGGATGACTTTCCTGTTTTCACAATTTATGAACTGTAGGGTAAGAATAGAGTCCAATAGATCACTGTTTAAGATAATGCTACCTTCTTAGATGAACACACTAGAAATGTGAGCACTTTTGTGAGGCCTGATAAGTTCAAACAGTTTTATTGGATTTCTACTGAAAGCAGTTACATACTCAACACTAAGCATATTTTTTCATTCTATACATGTTATACAACTTATATTATTATAACTCACTACCCACAGCCATTTATGAAAAAATATAAGTACACTTGCTTTGGCTTAGCAACATAATGCTCAATTTATTTGCTCAAGAGTTCAGGACAAAGCTAAAAATAATGGGGAACAAATGCCCAAAATTCATTCATATTTTATAAATAATACTCTAATTTGCTTACAAAATCAACTGAACAACATGTTTTGACTCAACATGCATTTTCTTAACAATAAGAAGCAATAAACTCTGATGTCTGACATTACTGACTGACTGTAATCCACCAGTAAAGCACAACTTTTACAACAGACAAGGCAAAATTAACAGCCAATATCAGAGACATTATGCAAAATTCTGAACAGCTGAAAGGTATGCTTAGCACAGCTTCATAAAATGTCCAATGTAAACTCCATTTCTGGCACAAAACTATTTAAGAAAGATGCACCTAACAATATACCCACCTGCTTAATTAATAGTGTTAAATATTACCTTGCAGACGCATTTCACAAACTCTTTAACCTAAATTTAGCAACTGGTTTTGTCTCTGAGTGGCACTTTGCAGTACTGATGCCCCTCTATATGGGAGGTCTTACAAATGACATGATTAATTTTAGACCTCAAAGCATTACAAGCCTCATCTGTAAAGCCTGGAACATATTACAGCTGACCTCAAAATCCGTGATATTGAGAATCTTGTTAGCCTTGACTCCAAACAGTCTGGCTTTGTGAAGGGTAGATGTTGCCTATTTAATCTGGTAAACTTCTTTAAAAGGATTACGGAAGCTGTAGATAGTGACCATGCAGTGCATGCAGAATTCTGTGAAATGGCGAAGTCCTCTGACACCACTGTCCATGTTGGCATCATACAAAAGCTAAAGGTTTTAAACTGACAAATACTTGGTAAGATGGACAGCGAACTGGCTAAGACAGAAGCTAAATGGGGAGAGATGCAGGTGCCTCATTAGAAAGTATGAGAGTGACTTGCAGTGTCCCTCAGGGCTCAGTGCTGGGACTGCTCTTTTTTGGTATTTACTTCTGAGATCTCCAAGCAGAGAGTCAAGGCCTCTCGCTAACAAAATCTGCACACAACTGCAAACTGGAGATTATTACTAAATCAGTATATGATTCTCAAACCCTCAGAATGAACTCTCTCTATTGTTAAACATATGGTGTACTAAAAACAGGCTAAAACTAAATGCTATAAAGTCCGGTATTATCACTTTCGCTACTCAACCCCTCCCTCTCATCATACTGCATACACAGTCTACTACAATATGAGATGTAATCAGAAACCCAGGCACATGGTTTGATGGCTCCCTCACCCTCTTTTGACCATCATGTGACAATGGTTGTTAGGAAATCTTTTCATTTAGTCTTGCTAATTTCCAAAAACATGTCATCAAATATCTCACTAAACAATTAGAAATTCCCTAACAGTTCATAACAAAAAAGATCGCAGGCCTTAAGTCCCAGACACTACCAAGAGAGGATGGCAGCTCTAGCCCTTTATTCAGTGTTTTACAGGCTCTGTGTTTCACTTACTGCACCATTACAGTCCCAGTTTTCTTGTAACTCCTGCTTCTCAACAATCCCAACATCTCCACCAACACTAGAACTAGGGACTTTCTGTTTCTCAGCAAGCCCAATAGCTCCACCAACACTAGGACTAGGGACTTTCTGTTTCTCAGCAAGCCCAATAGCTCCACCAACACTAGGACTAGGGACTTTCTGTTTCTCAGCAAGCCCAATAGCTCCACCAACACTAGGACTAGGGACTTTCTGTTTCTCAGCAAGCCCAATAGCTCCACCAACACTAGGACTAGGGACTTTCTGTTTCTCAGCAAGCCCAATAGCTCCACCAACACTAGAACTAGGGACTTTCTGTTTCTCAGCAAGCCCAATAGCTCCACCACCACTAGGAGTAGGGACTTTCTGTTTCTCAGCAAGCCCAATAGCTCCACCAACACTAGGAACCAGGGACCTTAATCTTCATCAACAAATAAATAAAATATGGTGGAGGGTCAGGTCTCTAAATCAGCATCTCCCAAACTTCAAACTTCCCCTGTATGTTAAGCAGCAGTGTGATTCACAATCTTCCTTTAAACATGAGCTAAACGGCTGGATAGGTATCCATAAATTTATTCCAGGATTGACTGCTTAATGCAGGGTAATGGCAAGATGTGAATGATCATAATAATTAGTGACCTTATGAAATCATACAATAAGGAAAAGAAATCAAGTGGTATTTAAAAGAAAATGAAATGATCTAGCCAGGATAAGCCAGAAACAAAAATATCTGCTTAGCAAACCAAGACAAAAGAGGAGGAAGCAATATGCAAAATTATCAGGAAATGAAAAGCAATAAAGTCACTCGACTATGAAGGGTACAAAGTAGAATTAAGAAAATTAAGTAAATGTACTACTCCAGCATTATTAAACATGTTCTGTTACTTGTGAAACCAGGGTAAAAAATCCCTGCGTTAAGACACTATGCCATGAGTTCAACAGTCCTAAGGAAGGTACATAATCTTAGCTGATGCCTATAAGCCAACACAGCTTACCAGTAAGGACTATAAAATATTATCATACCTGCCAAACAATTAGAGATAATAAATGCACATTTTATAAAATATATAAAAAAATACAGTACAGGAAGAGATGATACAATCATAGAAAAATAACACATGCAGCAACGTCAAATAGTCTGTGTGCGCATGCACATATATGTAAATACACACATCTGTGTGTGTGTGCTTTTCATATATACAGATATATACATTTATATGTGTGTGTGTGTGTGTGTGTGTATACACACAAATTATCAGCAACAATGTTAAAAGGAGCATGTTTATGTGTCTCTGTGTGTTTATATACAAGTATATATTTCGGTTTGCTTGCAGAATTTGATGAATGGATAAACTGGATTATGCTTCTCTTTGGACAACACTATACATTAAATGGGCAGCTAAATTACTGAGTTCCAAGTGTAAAGGCTAAATAGTTTAGCAGGCACACTGTGTAGATGGGGCTGGGATTTGATCTCACTGATGCTGTGTGCTAATTTCGATCGTGATGAGCTCTACAAAATACTCTCTGATTGACTGTACATCTAAGCCAAAGAAAGTGTGAAAATTAGAGCATTCTGCAGTTAAACTGGATAGGGCAAACACACATGGGAGGTTAAAATCAGTGTTCCACCCAATGCAGATCACTAGAGAGGTATGAAGGAATCAGTTTACTAGTGGCAAGGTCCACAAATAGTACCTGGAAAGTTAGAAGCCACATCAAAGGGATGGTACACCACTGCTCCTTGTTTCAGTCTGCTACCTTCCTCCCTTATTCTTAAGAGGGAAGCGTGAAATGACATTTGAGGTATAACACTGTAACATTTATCTTTCTCTCAACGGCACATTTTGTATCAAGCTTCTGCTACAAGCCACTGCAGTTCCCTTGTTACAGCCCCAGCATCTCAAGGTAATGAAGAAAACATATGTGCGATGACTGATCTATCCCTGGCTTGACTGAACTGTTTCATAAAATGAAAAGCACTAGTGCATTAATTCACCATTAGCAGTTTCTGTTTAGATCTTTCAGGTTCATCTCCATTGTTACTTGTATCAAAAAAAAAAGTCACATTTTTTTTGCTTTCTTTGACCTCTCTGCCTACTGATCATAATCAGCTTCTCAACCCAATCGACCTAATCAGTCTTGCATCACAGAGGGCGAGAGTCGGCTAAATGGAATCATCATAAGCCAACCATCAGGTGTAGTGTGAGGATTTTTTTCTGGATTTATGGCTCCACCTCCATGTAGGCACTTTGCTAAGCAGTGAAAGGGAGACGTGAAATAGGCTGACCGTACTGACCAAACCCCACTTCCACTGTCAGCAATCAACACTACCCCCTCCTGTAAAGCAGATTAAAGGACCACTACGGGCAAATGATGAAGAAAATATATTTTTTATCTTGCCATGATTTACTACACCTCCCAAGCTGCCTTCAGCAAAATTATGTACTCATTCCTAATTTTATTTGTTTTTACTCTTGTCTGCCCTCATGGGGGCAGACATGGTGATTCCTTTGGTAAGCTAAATCTGTCCCATAATGCAGAATGTGAGGACAAATAGCCCTACCATTTGTTGTCAGACAAGACTTCCATTCACTAAGAATGGAACTCCTGAAAAAACTGCCAAGTTTGAGAGTTTGCAGCTCATGTGTCATTGACTGGTATGCGCTGAGTTTTACAAATGTTGTTCCTACTGATGTACTACACATTCACTGAAAGAAACTTGCAAAAGTGTCAACAAATTAATGAGATAAAAAGACTTTTCACAAGGAGCAGTTTTGCAAGTTTCATTTCCTGGCCAGGTTACTCCTCCCATCTCCCCTCCTTCAGTGGGCTACAGTCTCACATTTCCAGCTTTGCTAGATTCAACTAGACATAAAAAATAGCCTGGTGTGCCACTAAAACTGTTCCCTTGTATGTCTGTTCACTTCTGAATAGCATTTCCCAAGAATAAAAAAAAAAAAGAGCAAACTCATCAGTCCAGAGTTTAGGCTAGTCTATCCATTTTTTAAAATGTGCACAGTAAAATATTCAACTTGTAATGCATTTTGGCTGCTGACATGGTTATCTTTACATAGTTATTCTCTTATAGTATAACCTGAACTTATGGTATTTAATGATAAATTTTACAACAGTTCTCAGTTTCTTAACAATGACCTCCCAAGCCTCTGATGTGACCTAATACTTTCTTACTATTGCTTTATGTAGTTTGTCTTAGTTGTATACTTGTAGTGTGTTTCTCATCCTCTCAGCAACAGACTCCTGGAGAAGCATATACTTGTATTGAAAGAGTACCAGCAGCTGTAGCAGTGATACCACACTCCAGAACAATGCACTCAAACATAGTACTGACAAACACAAGGGAATGTATATGTCTGAATCAAGCAGTGATGAAATTGCTAGGGACTTCACTGAGCAAAATTTTACTAAATCTCTCCATTTCATAATGCATAACATTCGCACCACACTTACAAAGGCACACCTCCACCTTCCACAAACACAGCAACCCACACCCACACAACTGCTATGGTTTCTCCCTTCAGTTATTGCAAGCCAAGAATAACACTTTTTAATAAGGATACCTACCAGACAAGTCTGCATAGCGCACTTGGTCTACCTGCGTCATCGCAGCTCACCCCCCATGCAACTGTAACATTGCCAGATAAAACCACTACTACGGTCCGGTTTCTCCCTACAGTTATTGCAAGCCAAGAATAACACTTTTTAATAAGAATACCTACCAGACAAGTCTGCATAGGTGACTGGATATTTACAGTTCCTGTTATTAGCAGATGTGGCCCTTAACAGTTATGTTTTAAACATTGTGACTGGTTATTTACATTTCCTTTTACAGCACATTTGTTACTTTTACTAGTTATTTTTTAAACATTGTTTTGGCTGGCATGCACACCTGCAAGCCCCCCCCCCCAGGCAACTATAGCTTTGTCTATTGCCACTGGGTGGCATAACTTAACAATATACTTGCTGTATCTTGTCCCAAACTGATCTGCCTCCACACTGAATACTTGTAAAGTAAGGCAAGTACCATTTACATGGCGTATTTTGTCCCACAGATAGAGTTACCTTCCTTTGTATTACTTGCACACCAAGGCTTTAAAGTAGTGTTTCTGCAACTAACTGTTTACACTCCTAATTTCCTGCTTCAACCTCTTCCTTGCTTACACATACATTACCAGCTCCAAGGCTTCCTCTTCTTATGCTGATTACTTTTCTTTGCAGTCTTCTGTGAGGGGGCGGGCCAGATCTCTACCTGCTTTTTCTGGTTATACCTTCCCCCATTTTGTATCTCCCTCCTCTAACTCCCTCCTCCCCATGCACATTAACTAGTCTATATTACTGGGTCTCCTTGAGTGGCGCCCTTTTGAAAGTTATCTTTTGGCCTGCTTGTGGCGAGGAAGCTTCTCCAGACCTTTTTCAGTGTGACTGCATCAGTATAAGTAAATTAAACTAGTACAATACAGCCAAACAGACACATTTGGTGTAAACAGAAACAAGTGGAACGATGCATTTGATGTACAAAGAAAAGAAACAAGTAAACCCATTGATATAATTGGAGTTAGTGTTAGCCCCGCTGTGCTCAGGCTCACTCTGCTCCTCTCCCTGCTTCCTATTCCCACCCACCCCACTAGTGCTACATTTCAACTGAACTTAGCCACGCCCATCATACTTACCACCAATCACTGTATCTGCCCCACCCCTGTACCCATTTCCTTCTCTTCCACTATTCCACATCCTGTAAAGCACAGTCTTCCATCTAACTACCTTACAATCACAAACAACACCTCTCATCATCCACCACACCCACCCCATCCCAAGCAGATTGCTCACTCATGACCAAACGCAACCAAACCATGCCCAAACTTCCCAAACCCACATACATACACCTCTTACAATTGCTCCTAGGTGTATCCACAATTCCACTGCTAACTTCTATCACCAACCACCAAAAACAACTTAATTTTATCCATATACCAAGAAAAACTACTTCCACTGACATTATTACAACACACCCTTTTACTCAACTAGTCCCACATCACTACCAAACCTTCTTTATTCACCACTATGTACACAGATCACAGCCATCACACTACCAGTCTCAAACAACTATAAAGAACTTTAAGACCCTAAACAAACTACTCAAACTCTATTTTTACCTCAGAACCTAACTCATTAGCTGCGGTGATATACACCCAAACCCAGGCCCAGAAAATCTAGGAGCCCCAACCCTCAACCTGAATGATACCCTACTCCACCGAGACAAATCCACGCTCCTTTTAAATTTAAATGTTAAGTATACTAAACAAAATCCACGACCTTCATGCACTACTCTCCTTTTATCAACCTGTGATAGTCATACTAACAGAGACTTGGCTTAAACCAGGCAACCACAACAATGAAATCACTCCACCAGGTTACAATATAATTCGTAGTGATAGAATAGGTAAAACAGGGGGGGGATGTTGCTATAATGTATAAATCTCACATCATCCTTGAGAAAGTAGACATAACCCTAGACCTCATAAAGTTGGACTCACTTTAACAAAACTAAAACTTAATGGTAATAAACGCATCAACATCATAGGGTGCTACATCCCTCCAGGCAACAATATCCCCATTACAGAAAAACTCCTAGAATGGATATCTAACTCCCTCCCCCAGGAAAGCATAGTATTAGGAGACCTTAATACTGACTGGCAAAACTGTTCCAGTCATAAGCCACTCTCCCATATTAACCTACATGGCCTAACCCAACTCATCACTTCCCCCCCACAAGAACAGACAAGAGAACCAAACATCAATCCACTCTAGACTGGATATTCGTATCCCACCCCTCACTGATATCCCTAGCAGGGTGTCTACCAGACACCAAGTAGTTACCAAGCCACATTCTTACTCAGATCAAAATCACCACACCTGACCCAAATATCTACACGCCTAATAAGAAACAAAAAACACTTTAACTGCTTCAACTTTATTAAATGACCTAAAAATGTGCAACTGGATCCTCCCCCCCAAAACACCTACCTCTTGATGAAGCTGTACTATATTTCAATACTACCTTCTTAAACACCCTTAATCATCATGCCCCCTCCAGAACAACAAGAATTAAAACTAAATATGCCCCCTGGTTAGCCCCAGACACAAAATCCCTCCTCAAAAAAAGAAACAAGGCCTGGACCAACTACCTAAACAGTAAATCCCAATTGAACAAACAAATATATGTTGAACTACATAACAAAGCCAAAAAACTCACCAAAACAGACAAAGTTACAGGATAGGCACAGGAACAACCCACAAAAATTCTGGGCAGCAATTAACTCTATTCTACAACCAGGTAAAACAACTACCCCAACCCCAAAAATAGATGATAACCAAGAAGACATCCCCACACAATTTAATAAATAATTTACAGAAACCATCCAGACCCTTGCAAACAACCAACCCTATGACAACATCCCCATCCCTGCAAATCCACCCCACACCCCCAACTAACAATTGCCTCAAGTTCAGCTTCCACCCAGAACCAACCAAATCCATTGAAAAACTACTCCGCAAGCTCAAACCAACGTCTCTAGCTGCAGGTAAATTACCCGCTGAATACCTCCACCTGGCTGCAGAAACCATATCATATTCTGTCTCCAGTCTAATTAACAGGTCCATCTCTGAGTGTATAGTACCCAAGCTATGGAAAATATCACATATCATCCCTCTACATAAAGAGGGAACCTCCCTGGAACTCAGTAACTACTGCCCTATAGCCATACTACCCCCTTTATCTGAAATTTTAGAGAGGGTAATACACAAGCAACTAATGAAATATCTCCTAGAAAATAATCTAAAAGCAACACAACAACATGGCTTTAGACCCTTCCATAGCACGTCCACCACACTCCACCAACATTGTCAATACTCACAGAAACAATGGACTCCTTGTATCTGCCACCTTCCTTGACTTGTCCAAAACACACAGCCGGCCTTAGGCATAGGCCAACTAGGCGGCTGCCTAGGGCGCCGCTCTAGCAGGGGCGCTTTTCTAGTATTTATTTTGTGCAACTAGACAAGGATGAGGGCACCAAGTGGTGGTGGGGGGGCACCATGGATCCCTTTTGCCTAGGGCACTAGTTGACCTAAGGCCGCTCCTGCAAACATTCAATATGGTTAACCAGAATAAACTCCTTCTTTCACTAGCAACTCTAAACCTTACCACCCCTGCCATCTCCTGGTTCAAAAACTATCTAGAGGGAAGGAAACAAGCTGTTATGTGGAAAAACCAACTCTCACCCTCCCTACCGGTCTCCCTAGGAGTACCCCAAGGCTCCATTCTGGGACCACTTCTTTTTACCCTCTTCACCAATCAGCTCCAAAACAGTATTCCTAAAGCCTCAATAGTGCAATATGCAGATGATACCATCATAATATGTGCAGCCAAATCAATGGACATCTTTCACTCCCTAACTCAAGAATGCTTTTCCTTAGCAGAAACTTGGATTACAAACCAAAGGTCATTCTGAACCCAAGTAAAACAAAGCTAGTATCTTTAGCTCCCACAGAGCCACACCTCCCACGGATTATTTCTTCATCTCCTCCTTTAACAAGACCACAATCACCCCCACAAATCATACCAAACTATTAGGGGTTGAAATAGATAATCATCTTAGATTTTACCTACATATTTCTACAACCATAAAAAAGTACATACAAAACTTGGCCTACTGTATCGCAATAAAACATTCCTCACTGACCACTCCAAAACTACAATAGCGAGGACTCACCTACTATCCACCCTACTTTATGCCTCCCCCGTGCTTACAAATCTCCACAAATCTGACCTAAACAAACCTGATAGTTGTTATAATAAAACAGCCAAATTTGCTACAACCTCTCCCATCAGAACACATCACTGTGAGTGCCTAAAAAAACTCAACTGGCTAGAACTACCACTACTACTTCAACTCAATCAACTATCACTAGCCCACAAAGTAATACATAACTCTGAAAACACCCCAGCCCTACAAAATCTTTTGCAACCCTATACAACCGCCAGGCCCTTGAGGTCTAGCACAGAAAACCTCCTCAAAGTACCCAAATATAACAATGAAGCTGGTAAGTCTGTCTACAGCCACTGTATAGCAAAAACCTGGAACTCCCTTCCTGCCCACATAACTGACAACAAATCCCCATCACAGTTCAAGAAACTTGTTAAAACTCACTTTTTGAATAATCAACTGTGCTCCTGTATCCCCCCTGGCTAATGTCTCATTAGAACACTTCACCTAACTTAAGTAACTCTGCTAAGCCAACCAATCATAGTACTATACCCACTTAGGACTGTTAATCTACTGCTCATCCCATCTCTCCAGGAGTTAGGGAAAACTACCCCAGCAATGTTGAGCTCTCCATAAGCAACTAAAACCAGGAGAAGACATATTGTAAACCAATTAGGTATCCTTCTCAACTAAAACCAGGCAAAGACATATAGTGAATCAATTTGTTATCCTTCTCAACTATAGCGAGCATCATCTGCTCTCTCAGAGCCTTATTCTACGTCTCTCTGCTTTTACTCTGATAATAACTCTATCACAGGAATCCTAAACTTAGGAATATCTTCTAAAATTTATTATATTGACGAGAACGAATGTATCCTATCTGTTAGTTAATATGTATGTCAAAGTCTCTTCTATGGAAATTGTATGTCAAAAGTCTGTCCTTAAACTATGTTTTGTAAAAAAAATTGTTCTCTTGGAACTTTTCTCCCCAGGCCTCCACTGAAAATGGGCTTGTAATCCAGTTGGACTCTCCCAGTCAACAAATGTAAAATAAAATAAACATACCAGTCAAATTTAAGGCTTTTCTCACCTCTCTGCAAAACACTGCTGTAATGGCTTTGGCACACAAATGAAAATGATTGATGGGTGTTGGTTCAAGACTCCCATCCATATCTCTCAACAGTACAGATTTTTCAGAAAGTCCAGATTTTTTGTCTGTTTTTCATAAAATTGCAGTTTTCTGTCAAATCACTGGCAAATCATTGAACACTGAAGTCAGAAAATTGACAGGCATTTGATTTTCAGACTTCATATCCTTAAGAAAATTCACTCTAATGCAAAACCTGTTTATCAACTTTCTAAGTTTGTAAGTGCAATATTTATAAATTGTCCCAATTTATGGGCCTTTGTCCCCTATTATTTATGGCCTTGTCCAGATTTCTTGTTCTATGATGTTGAGAGGTATGCGGCCATCCCTTCCTACTGGAGCCAGTCCATTGCACTTGCACAAGTGTCCCCCTCAGCAGGCAGCACGCAGGTATCAGTGCAGATTTGCTTTATAGTTCTTTTATACCACACACACACATACACACACACACATACACGGTTAATGTGGACAAATCTGTTTGTTCAAAGTCACCAAACATTTCTCCAAACCCAGTTTTATGACACCTGCTACCAATGCACTTGACAGACTGCAGCTGTAAATCTTGTTGTCCATGTTATTTCTTCTTATCCTTGGTTTCATTTCTCTTACTTGTAATGTTACTTTTACTCATTTTTTTCCTCCAGCTTCCCATACCTACCCTAATTATTACTTCTAACAAATACTTTTTCTCACTCTTTCTTCTCTTCCCCTCCTCCTCTTTATCCACTTTGAACTTTTCCACTCTGACATTTGCTTTGAGTAAATAATGAACTGTCACTCTTATGTCATTGCATTTTAATGCTACATAATATTGTATTTAGTCTAATAATAGGTTCATAGGTAGGTACTAGGCTATCAGCCCAAGGGCCTAAGTAAGCCTAGCCAACAAGGTTCCCTAGCTTATGCCACCCAAGAAAGTTATTTTCCTGTGCCACTGTCGAGCAGAGCCAGATAAGTGATTCCCGGGGCATATTTCCTATTTCCCATCCACTCAAAGATTTTTCTTGAAGACTGCTAATGACGAAATTTACTTGACATAGATGGGTAGCTTTTTCTAGAGTATGGGAAGACTCTGGGACAGGAATCTATCCTTCCAGCATGTCCTGTTTATTGTGGTGATAAGGTTTAGTTCCCTAGAGCATGTATCTCGGAGGCACTGGGATTTCTTTAGGTGTACCATGTCCAACAGCTCTGGGTTTGACATAGCTTTAAATGTTAGGCAGAAATCACCTCGGAGTAGGCGATATGCTACCGAGTAAAGCTGAAGTTTTTGAGATGGTCAGTGTAGGGCAGTAATCCTCTTTGCGAGGTACTTCTGTGGCCTTTCCAGCTGCTGTAGATGTCTTGTGAGGTACATTCCAAAAGGGGCTTTGTACTCTATAAAGGGTCTAACGAATGTTGAGTAGAGTGGAACAATGACCTCTTTTTTTCCTGGATGAGAACCCTTTTGTGATGAGGTTTGTCACGTAGAAGGACTTCCTGACTACTGTGGTGATCTGATTATCAAAGGAGACTACTGTCCACCTGGGTCCCAAGGTCTCATCACACATTCGGTGTTAAGTAGACTGCTGCCTATGCGGTAGTTCATGGGTACAGAGTTTTTATCAAAGGGGATGACAATGCACTTTTTGGCATTGAGCTTGAGGCCATGGCTCTGACACCAGGCATCTGTCTCAGTGAGGCCCTTCTGTAGCATGTCCACATCATTTGGGGACTCGACTATGACTCCTAGTTTGTAGTCATCTGCGTACATCATTAGCTAGAGGCCTTCTGTGTTAGCCTGTACTTCAGAGAAGTAGATACCAAACAGGAGAGGTCCCAGGACTGAACCTTGTGGTACTCCACTTGTCATTGGTTTGAAGTCACATTTGGAGTCAGCATCTTTTACAGTGTGGGTTCGGTCAGTGAGCCAGTTGGCAGCTCATCTTGTGACGTAGGGCTTTATACCTAGTTTAGTGAATTTAGCTATAATTCCAGAATGGGGGATGGTGTCAAAAGCCTTGGCGAGGTCAAGATAGGCTGTGTGAACCACCTTACCCTCATCTACGGCTTTGGTGACTGCCTCAAAAAAATCGATTCGGTTCAGGAGGCATGATCTGTCTTTCACAAACATGAAATGGGTGGGGTCCAGAGTTTGGAGGTTACCAATGTCTTTGTTTATGAGTTCCATGATGATACGTTCCATGGCCTTGCAGACCAGGCTCGTCAGGCTAATAGGGCGATAGTTCCCGGGATCAGTGTTGGCTCCCCCTTGGTGGAGTGGGATAACTGTTGCTGTGTGCCATTCAGGGGGCACAAAGCCTGATGTGAGGCTATGATTGAACATGGTGCTTAGGTGGGGAGCCAGTTCGTTCTGAAGTTCGTGTAAAACGCAGCCTGGAATGTTGCCCAGTCCCATGGATGCTGTGTTTTTGGCTTTAGAGAGTGCAGCTTTTACCTGTGTAGTTGTGATTACAGGGACTCTGCATTCTTCCTGTACAGATATGGGCCCTTTAGAGGGTGAGAGAGGGGTAAAGTTAGCACTACACCTATCTGTCAGGATGTTGGCAATATCAGTTGGTTCTGTAATTTTCGTGCCGTTGTGCTGTAACTCAGAGCAGATCTGGGTGTCGCCATTGAGATTCTTGACATAGCTATAGAATGCTTTGTGGTTGTCCTTAGAATCAGTGGCGATTTTGTTTTCGTGGCTAGCTTTGGAGGCTCTTATAAAGGATCTCAGCTTCTTACTGAGGCTGACCAGGGAGCTCCACCACTCATGGGAGGTTACTCTCTTTTGTAACAGTTTCTTCCTTCTGTTGTACAGTTTGTTCATGGCAGGGGACCACCAGATTGGCTTCCTTTTTTTGGAGGATAGCTTCTTGGTTCTGTTTGGGATAGCATGATCCATGCCCTCGTGTAAATGCTTGTAGAGTGCATTTGTGTAGGATTCAGCAGTCATAACTGTATTGTCCATCTCCATGGGTGTCATGAAGTTCGCCACTTCTGTCTTAAGAAGCATGAAGTTGGCATTGGAGAAATTTTTTACTGTGGTTTCCTTAATGAGGGGTGAGGGTGGGATGTGGATATCTAGGGTGATTAGCTTATGGTCGGATCTGACCAACGAGGAGTTGATTTCAGGTGTGGAACACCGGTCACTCATGTTGGTAATGACTAGGTCTAGGATATTGTTGCCCTTGGTGGGGGTGTGGATAAGTTGATCCAGGGCATTGGAATTTATGAATTCCAGAAAGCGTTAAGCAAGGGAGTTGGTACATGAGTAGTTTACTCAGTTAATGGTGGGGTAGTTGAAATCACCCATTATTCGGGTGTTTGGCTGAACCCTAATATTTTCAGGTATATCAAGAAAAGAGGAATGGTAATCCTGGGGCATGATGGGGGATCTGTAGCAAGCTACAATTTGGATTGTAGTTTTGCCCAGAGTTAGTTGGACTTGGATAACCTCTGATGCATTATGCTGAGCAACTAGCCTGGAGGTTTGGATATCCTTAATGAGTATGGACACACCTCTGTCTTTGGTGTTCCGGTCCAGGTTACATGGCCAAAAAGTGTGGTATGAGTTATAGCCTGGTAGTGCAGGGGTGCTCTCTGGAGCCTTGAACCAGGTCTTAGTCACTGCACAGATATCGATGTTCTCCATTTTAAGGAATGCCACGAGTGAGTGCATTTTGAGATTTAGACTTCTAGCATTGAGTAGCATTACCCTCAGTTTTTGCTTGCCTGTTCCTGTTATTGTGGTGAATTTATCATTTGAACCTTGTCTAAAAAAGGCACTATAGGGGCAGCAAGAGCCTTAGCCAGTATCCAGAATCCCAGGGGCGACAGGTGCAGGCCATCTCTGGCAAAGCATTGCGGTCTGTCGACCATGTCGTTCCAGGCAGACAGATACTGGATCCCCTTAGAATGACACCAGAAGCTTAGCCAATTGTTGAAGTCAATCATTTTGTCCTTGTACTGCGGTATCATTCTGGGTGATGTTAGAATGCTACTCAGAGCTAGGGTCATACCTGCCTTGGCTACAAGATTGGAGAGCTCTTCCATGTCTCTTTTCATGTAGTCCAGGGAGGTACGTCTCAGATCATTCACACCAACATAGACAATGACAGAGTCATGTTTGTACTTGCTGTGGAGTGACCTGAGTGTGTGGGTTATGTGGTGGATCCTGGCACCCGACAGGCAGCTGACAGTAGCCTTCTCCTTGTTTAGCCCGGTGAGAGGGACATCAGTGTGCCTGACTATATGTTTACCGATAATATCTGAATAAGTGAGTGGGATTTTCATGACAGCATCAAGGAAACATGTTCCTTCCTTATGTGTTTTTTTCTTAAGTTTTGGATTTTTATTGGCATATTGATTGATTTTCTTAGTATATTTTATTCTTTATTTATTTTCCATTTATTTACCAGGTTAGTCCAACTGGACACAATGTGACCGTTTTCAGTGGAGACTCTGGGAGAAAAGCTCCAGATACATAGTAAACAATTATAAAAAATAATAAAAATAAATTATACAAACATAGCTATTTTGCACGAAGAGCATAGAAAATATAAAAGGAGTACAATCAGAGTTTTACAATTGATGCAGCATACAGTGGTTAGAATATTGAGAAACAATTAAACAAGATATTATACAACAAATACAGAATTGCTTGAACATAAATTCAGAAAAGTTTCCATAGACAAACAGGGTCATGAACTAGAAATCATAACTATATTGATATGATTTATTTTGCATTTATCTTATTTTAATGATGGTATATGTGTATTATTGTGTGTGTCATATGTGCACAAATATTTGTATTAATTTTTGTATTTACAGTATATTGACAAAGTACTAGGTCACATCAGAGCCTTGGGATGACATTGTTAAGAAACTGAGAACTGTTGTAAAGCTTGGCATTGAATACCATAAGTTCAGGTTATGCTATAAGAGAATAACTATGTAAAGATAACCATGTCAGCAGCTAGAATGTATTATACACTGAATGTTTTACTGTGCAAATTAAGAAATGGATAGATTGGCCCAAACTCTGGACTGATGTGTGTACTTTGTTTTTTTTGTTTTTTTATTCCTGGGGAAATGCTATTCAGAAGTGAAGAGACATATAAGGGAACAGTTTCAGTGGCACACCAGGCTGTGATTTTTTTGATGTCTATTGTCATGCAAAGCAGACGAAATAGTTGAATCTACCCACGCTGGAAATGTGAGACTGTAGCCCACTGAAGGAGGGGAGATGGGAGGAGTAACTTGGCCAGGAATTGAAACTTGCAAAACTGCTACTTGTGAAGAGTCTTTTTTATCTCAGTAATTTGTTGACACTTTTGCAAGTTTCTTTCAGAGAATGTGTAGTACATCAATAGGAACAACATTTGTGAAACTCAGCAAATACCAGTCAATGACACATGAGCTGCAGACTCTCAGACTTGGCATTTTTTTTTCAGGTGGTCCATTCTAAGTGAATGGAAGTTTAGTCTGACAACAAATGGTAGGGCTATTTGTTCTCGCACTTTGTGCATTGAGACAGGTTTAGCTTTCCAAAGGAATCACAATGTCTGCCCCCATGAGGGCAGACAAGAGTAAAAAAAAATAAAATTAGGAATGAGTACTTATTTTGCTGCAAGTAGCTTTAGGAGGTGCAGTAAATCACGGCAAGATAAAAAAATATATGTTTTTTCATTGTTTGCCCGTAGTGGTCCTTTAAGTGGTTTCCCCAGTCTCCAACAAGAAATCATATTTCCCTATATGCTACCCAAGCATCAGCAATCCCATCCTCAGGACAGGGCATTAGGCAACACCCTTTCTCTCATCTCTCTTCATTCCTGGCTCCTTATTGAATCCCAGTCTTCTAGGCTGCAGTCAGGGCTTCAATATTTCTGCACCCCAGAGCCTATCAACAAACAGTCCGATGTTGCTCCTTTACCCGTTTTGTATATCATGATTATTGAACCTTGACTACCCTCTGTTATTTGTATACAGCAGCCTTTACTGCTCTCTAAAACCAGAAAGTAGATCATACCAACAGGCTTGTCTGATTACTAAACAAACAAACATGAAATTATGATATATGGTTTTATTGGATGCCGGTACTTCACAACTGCAAGTTAAAAATATGCATTTTATTTTCTACTGTGTCTCCCTCTAATCTGATTGTTCAACTTTTTGCCTTTCCAAGTGCAACTAAAATTGCACTCAGTAGCTGTATTTCACGCCCTGTTTTGAGGACAAGCTATAAGGCATTAAGTGTGTTCACCAATTAAAAGAAGAACAGACCCAAATACATTCTGGAATACAGCGAGTGGACAATACTGTTTCTTTTACAATGAAAAGATGAAAAACAGAGAATCTCATGAGCTACATCAGTGCATTTTATACTTTTTTTTTTAACAGTTCAGTTGTCTAAAGTGCATGTCAGAGCCCCTTTAAATGAAAGCTTTTTTTTCAGAATGCACGATAGTTTAAAATGTGACAAGTATTTAAGAGCTTGAATTAGCATGCTGTCTGAACCAATGACATACAATCCTAAACTGCACTTTAGTAAATGAGACTATGCGATCTAAAGTGATGCTTAATTTTTAAAAGTAAAATACAACTGAACAGTGCTTAAAAATCTGACTGAAAAGACAATGTTCAAGCAAATGTGCGTGTGTGTCTGTTTATACATGGTGTCATTTTATTTTCTGTCATTGAAGTTCAAAAGGACTATGATGGAAAGATTTGAGAAAGATGAAAATACTGGCTTTCAACCTTTAATTCATAGCTTTGACTTTTACAATTGTCTGGGAATTATTCAATGCAGGCACAATCATGACAAAAAGTGGCATCGTGCAAACATCAGCAAAAATGAAAGAAATTTTCTGACAAAGAAGGACAAGTGCAGAGTTAAAAGTTTTATTTAAGCTGTGCACACAAAAATATACATAGACTGAATTTGCAAAATGATTTAAAGAGCAGGTACCGGAAAACAGCAATCAAAAATACAAAACTGTTACTATAAATGTTATATATATATATATATATATATATATATATATATATATATATATATATATATATATATATATATTTTTTTTTTAAGAGAACCTGTTCTGTTCCTAGAAGAATATGCAAGCCTTACACTGATCTTTGGAGACGTCACCCTACAGAATGTTCATGCAGTCGTAACAACTCGGTGTGGACAGTGACGAAAGTAAACTGTAGTAACAGTGCAGGAGGGAGGATTGAGACAGTTAAAAATTCATAGGGAATCAGACATTCAGATAGCAGACGGGACAGAAGTGACACACTACGTAATAGATGGATCAACTGAATAACACTGGGCAGATAAGAAAGGTGACAGACAACAAAATACAAAAGCCCAGACAAATAAGTTGTACAGCACCTTACAGATCAGAAAGCAATAGAAGACAAAAAAAAATCCATTTATTTCTAGAATGTTGATAAGGAGAAGGATTGCAATAACTCTGAAGGGAGGGCTGCAGTACACTGAAGATCTATTGAAAAAAAATGATGGCAAAAACTTCACCAGGATGCAAACAGTCTGGACGGACGAAATGAAGCAATACAGCATAAAACCCTGTTTTATTCTTTCTGATAATGATCATACTTCTAAGAAATTTCAGAAAAAACAAACAAAGCAACATTAATAACTGTCAGGTCTTGTCACAACAGCTTCTCTGTCTTTCCTGCATCCCCACACTGATACGGATTTGCTTTCTGATGTACCCTTCACCACTCACAATTCAACTCACTTTTCTACCATCTCAGGACAAATTCCTCTTTCCTACAAGTTTGTGCAACCCAGACTAAAAGTGCCTAGATCTTCTCTGTACCCTCCCCTTTAATCAGCAGGTTTATTCCCTTATCCTAGTCTCCATTATCATTAATGCAGACCTTTTTTTGTTGTTCATCTGCCAGTTGGAGATGTTTCGCAGTCTACCCAGGCTACTCTGTCCTTTAGAATATCCATTCTAGACCCATTTTGTTGCAGCTACACAATTCTGTGCATTGCTTACTACAACATGACTTGATTGCAGCTTCCCTAGAATTAGCTCTAAGCATGTACAAACTGATGCAGTACTCTTACTCCATGTTCAATACTGTCGAACCAGTTTACATCACCAAAAATTCCTGTTGTGCGGTTCTATAACACTATATAGATTATCTTTAACAAGGTAGCACACTCATTTTTGGTGCTGAAAGACCAGAAGGTTGTGGGTTCTACTCCCATTTTAAGCAATTGCATTACTGATACTTCATTCCAGCATTAGGGGATGCTGTACCCCTGAATATGCTGTCCTTTGGATGAGACATTAACCCGAGGTCCCAGCTGCCTGAGTTGAGGTTAGCTCAGGTGGGCATAAAAGATCCAAAAATACCTATTAAAAAGTAGGGTAAGTGTCCCTCATGACCAGGTCAAATTTCCCTCTAGCAGTAGTATACAGACCACCTTGAGTCTTCTCGGAAAACAGTTCACTAGTCTTGTGAGACTAACCCAGTCAAAAAAAAAGAAAAAATATATTTTCCATTATCGTTGTAGCAGGTCATTTTGTGCAATTCTACCTTCCAACATCAAACACTTCAAATATTAATCATCATGCATCCAGTTTTTGAGACCTTCCCAGCCTTGAGCAATAAACATTGTTCATGGGTTGCCACTAAAAAGGGACTGTCTGTCCATCGGGCCTATATGTTTAACAAATGGGTGTTATGTTCATTTATTTTAATCCTGTTGAAGTTCAGTTTCTGCAGCCCTGACTACTTTCCAGTCTCTTCAGATCCTTAACGCGGGTCCCATTACTGACTTAATGCTTTCAACATGGTCACTCAGAAGTTGCAGCTGAACATCAGAAACATATAAAATTACAAATACATGGATGTTAAAGATGCATTTTTTAAGAGAACCTCTGGATTACCATGTCCACAACAAAAAGTCAAAGCACTACCTACTAACTGCAATCTCCCTGATGCACACTTACTGAAAACTACCCCACCAAAACTGCTGGCAAAACACTTTAACACTGTCTTTTGCAGGAGGCTAACCCCTCAACCTGTTCACCCCCTTGTTTAAATATAACAACTCCATAGTTGCACAATCAGGAAAAGATAAACACTCTGAAAAGGTGAAAAAAGAACTCATAGCAAGTACTGCAGTTGTGCAGTACAGCAGAACAATACAAAGCACGGTCTGGGATTAGATAGATCAGGCACTCAGGACTGGAGAGTTAACATATGATGTGATGACACTTCTCTGAATGGTAGAAATCCTGATCACATCTATGACCTTTAGCACAAATCCTCCATCATTTAAGACAATCCTCAGGATCTTGTAAGTCAACACTTTTCCAAATTTTCTTTTATACCACCGCTTCACTTTATCTC
The DNA here is from genome assembly GCF_019279795.1 of Protopterus annectens. Lineage (NCBI taxonomy): Eukaryota > Metazoa > Chordata > Ceratodontiformes > Protopteridae > Protopterus > Protopterus annectens. Next base: position 132,530,679 of record NC_056748.1, on the reverse strand, counting down.
TCGTGTGCAAGACAGTGGGATTCATTGCTAAATTTTCTTACCAGACAAATAGAACTGACTTTATGCTTTCAACATGGTCACTCAGAAGTTGCAGCTGAACATCAGACAATCCTGTACAAACCTAACCATAGATATCTGTGAGAAGGCCCTCTGCTGTGACTAACTGTCATGCAGAATCTCAGGGGAACAACTTAAACAACCCCAGAAGGCCAAAGTGCAAGGGTGCAACCACTGAAATTATGAACTACAGAGGTGTCGAAAAAGAGCACAGCTCTTGAAATAATGATACAAACAATAATCTTTAGTAAGGGTGTAAAATGATGTCTAAGTGGCCTGATTATTCAGAGAGACACTGGAAGCAGCCACATCCTAGGTGGAAGACGGTTTTGACAAAATTTTCCAGTAGACAATTAGTCACTAAATAAACAGCTTGCTTAGCCACAAAAAAGTGGTTAGGTAACAGACTTGTTTAAGTGCAGCACTGAGACAACTTTTAAGAGGAAATGCAGGTTTCACTTAAGGGACATTTGATACTTTTGAAAAAGAAAACTGCAATGTGCTGTCCTGTAATAGTAAAACTGTGTTGTTTTATTTAGGCATGACTGAAAAGAGTCCATCTGCATGTGGAAGTGCTTCAATTTCGCTGTACATTCCAAAAACATGCTATAGGTGAAAAGGTTATCGTCCAAACTGCCTGTAGGAATGCATGCTATGTGCATACGTCCTGTAACAGGCTGGCATCCCATACAAGACTAGCTTCTCTGCTACACACCCACTGATTACTGGGCCACTCTGTGGCACTCCCAAAACCATGAACTGGACAAAGTAGGTAATGGACAATGAATGAATGAACATTTCCAAGTATAACTTACTAGTATACAAGTTAGCAATAACCTATGATTGGGTGAGGGTACTACAGGATTTACCTATGGTTGGTGCAGTTTGATCACAAGGGCAGAGGGACAAATCCCTGACTATGCTGCTGATCACTTGAGTTCCAGTAACTGCTTGACTGCCAGTAGGAGACAGGAGGGGTGGCAAAAGCGAGGGTACCGTTTGGCTAGGCTTATATAGGCACTAGGGCCAATAGCCTAGTACCTACCTATGAACCTATGAGAGTGAGTGGCATCTGTCAGGTCTTCCATGGGGGGGTGTTCAGCTCTGAGTTACGACAACATCAGGAATGCCTGGCTCTGTTACCCTTGATTGGGTGTAAGGAGTGGAACCACTGGACAAGGTCCTGGGGGGCAATAAACAAATGGTCATATCAACCCCCCTTTGCATATGAAGTGACCTCAAGACTTGATTACAATTTTTTGAGGATGTGTGTGATAGGGACACAGCTCCTTGCATAGTGATTAAGAACAGTTGAGTTTAATAAGTTATACTGTTATGTTAACTTCTGTTTCCATGGTATTGCTTCTCAAAGATAAGCATTTCACTTCTGTTGAGCTGCATATTTCCAAAATCTAAGTTTTGGCCTTAAACGCTGTTTTCATTAAAATGACCTAAAGCTTAAATCTGTTGAAAGAAGCTACTACCTGCTGAATTTGACTGAAGCATCAGCCCACTACCTTCTAAGCCCAAACGCCAACATGCTAGAGTAGGTGGTGTAAAATATACTTAATCAGCTTGTACATAATGCCATTAAGCACTGTAAAGGACAATCAACATAGCTTCTGACCTGGAAATGTGTCAAAAATTACAAGCATCAAAACTTGGTAAGGGGAGAAACTTGCTAAGGAGCATGTTATCCTGGTTTGCTTCTGACCTGCAAGCCTTCAACACCACAATAAATAACATACTCAGATAAAGACTCATGGAGTTCAGCATATCAGACAAGGACCTATGCTAGCTTGAAAATCATCTACAGGACTAGAAACAATCTGTTTGACAGCACAACCCCCAAGAGAGGTTATATCATTGTATTACAGCAATTCTGAACCACTTAATTTTCAAAATCTATACCATTTTTGTGGCAATACATTAAAAGGCACATGTACAACAATATGAAGACATCAACCATCGCTACAGAAAACAAACATAGGAAGAGTTCCTGCAGGATTAGATCCTGAGTACATGACTTCTCAGCCTTAAGAAAACCAGGGCCATATTTCTAGACATCAAGTCCTTTCCAAATAAGCATGCGTCCTAAGTCAAGATCTTTGTTGCTAATACGATACCCATTGAAGTAGTTCCTTCCATATACCACCCTGGCATTACATCTGAGTCTAACTTCGCAATGGATGTGCATAAGGACAGCTATGTCTGCTTCCTCTATCAGCCTGAAAGACATTTACATTTTTTCCAAGTCCTAAGGCAAAATTCCACACAACATGCTGCTATTAAGCCTAGTGCTTCATGACCATAACGCTGTCAACAGAGTTCAATGTACTTTTAAAATACTTACTGCTACTTATTACAAATGAGTCAAGTTTGCCACTGGCTCTCCTTATAAAACTACTGTTGCCTTAATTTTCATAAGATTTGTTGAATAGACTTTACATCTAAACTAAATGCAATGCAGCTTAGCCTTGATCTTGCATAAGAATCTTTGCAATAACATGTCAATCACCTTAAACTGGTGCACTTTTCCCAAGAGAACTGTGCTCATCCACAGATTTCCTGATGGTGACCCACAACATGCACAACAGTTCCTCACTTCCCAGCTGTGTCCCCAGATTACAGCACTCCGTTACCTCTTTCACTGTGAGCAGACATACATAACTATCACGGTGTCATAACCACTACAATTAAAGATTACTGGGAAACAGCAGTGAGGTAATAACTGAATATAAGAGATATGTATAGTCAACATGAACTTCCCCATCACCTAACCTACATACAATTCACTTTAGACTACTACCTAATTTTTAAACCAACAGCAAACCCTGTCCTTAGTTCAGTACTTCACAACCATCATCCCAGTAGTTTCCTGAGAGCCAGAGCCAAAGACAAAACTTCTAACAATCTATAAACCTAACAAAACTTCCAGAAAAAGTATCTACTCATACTCCGTAGCCAAAACCTGGAACACCCCACCACAACCCATCGGTGCCATCTCTCATTATTTTACCTTTAAATACTCATTAAAGGACGTCTAAGCCTCCTCCTGGCTCTGCTCTTGTACCACACCTGGATGAACCCTGCTATACTACAAACTTTCCACTCTTTATAGCCTCAAACTGTTCTTTCTTCCCTCTTCTTGCCTCTCCTCATTTTCCTCCTTGCCTTCTCCGTTTCCCCTTTCCCTCCAGCTCTCTTCTCTAGGCCTAATAACCTCTGTAGCAACACTATCCAACCCTGACTTCCACCCACCCTATAAAACCTCACTGCTATCCCCTACTCCTCCTTAGACCTCATAAATATCAATTCTATAGCAACACTCTCTCCAAACCTGAATTCCACCCAACCCCATACAACCTCAATGGTATCCCCCTACTTCTCCTTACCACCTCCTCACTTTACTAACAACTCTGCCTTCCCGTACATTCACCAGCCCTAACTTCTCACATGATCCAACATCTCTTATCCTCTCGCCCTCTTTCTTCCTCCTGATTGTCCTATCAACCATTATCTGTCTAAACTATATTACACTGCCTCAGACCATGTATTGCAATACAAACTGCTTACTACTGAGTTACTGAATGCATATGTAAGCGGATTATAACTGTTTTGTAATCAAATTGTTGTGAGTTTAATTGCTGTGTAACTAATTTGTTATCAAACTTTCCACTTCTGTAAATGTAACATGGCATTAAATTTGTGTGTACTGGAGCTTTTCCTCCCCAGGCCTCTGCTGAAAATAGGTACCTATGACCCAGTCAGTATTTCCTGGTAAACAAAAATCAATAAATAAATACATAAATATATTAGTTGATCTACGAAAAAGGTCCTTTGAAATGGGTAAAGCTGGGATTTGTTGATAAGTGATCCTAGTCTCTTGCATGCACTGTTTGCACTTCAACTTCTGACAGACATCTCTCTCACCAGCATATCGTAATGTTACACAGTTGTCCATGTGCAGCTAGATAATCCCTGCAACATGGAGACCGCATACCTGCAAGGACAAAGAGAAATAAAAATATTTAACTTACAGAAAGGTCCATTCATGAAAGTAGATGGAAAGGCACATCCACCAAAAAGGGTGGATGAAAGATAATAATTAGCCATTGCAGAGGACCTTCTCACACCTCAACTGATACAGTCAGTACAGGTATATTTTATTCCCTTTGCAGCTGTCCAGTGATGGGAAGCAATCTTAACTGTACACGTACTGCTAACCTTAACCTGGTAAAGGCATATGACAATAACTCACTCAGGTATTATAGAAAAACTCACAAATTTAGGCATAAATCCCCTATGTCACCCAATGGATAGCCAAATGGCTCACAGATAGGACATATGAAGTTAGGGTGGGGGAATCCACCTCCAAGAGGCCTGTTACTAGTGGCATCCCACAGGGCTCAGTACTGAGACCTTTCCTTTACATCTAAACAAAATGCAATGCAATACAATGCAGCTTAGCCTTGATCTTGTATAAGAACCTCTGCAATATTGTCCAAAAACATGTCAATCACTCTAAACTGGTGCACTTTTCTCAAGAAAACCGACTACAATGCACCCTTTGGCATGTATCTGTACAGGTGTCTGCCACAATTAGAGGGGCCACAGAGGTTCCTCACTAAAAGAATACAGTGTGTAAGTAATATGTCCTATGCGGATGGCCTCAAAGCCTTGTCCCTGTACTCGGTCTCCTAGAGACTACTAAGGGATGATCTATAGCTAACCTATAAGGCCATTCTCTGATCCAGCCCTGATGGATCTGCTACACATTCGCAAAACAAACAGCATTAGAATTTCACCATCTAAGGATCTAAACCTTATTTGTGACATTAACAAAACATGTTGCAGGAATAGGTATGTGCTTCAAAGATTACCCCTTTCATGGAACAGACTCCCCATTCATGTGAAACAGAGCTCTTCCCTAAGCCTATTCAAGTGTAATTTGGACCAATGGATAGGAAATCAAACTCATCCCAGCATGTCGCCTACGGCCCTTATGGACAGGGGCAGTTTGCAGATGCCCTAAGTCACAGGCATATACCAAAGCCACTCTAGCCTTTAGGCAATGATAAGTGGGAAATTTGGGGTATAAAAGGCTAGGCTGAAAAAGGCTCTATGGCTATTAGTCTACTACTCTCTTGAGATCCTATAAACCAGGCATTAGAAGTAGCCATGCCGAGATGCAGCTGCTTTAGACACCACCATCCACACATCTACAGAGTAGTTTGATTAATGAAAACAGAAGCTGATGCAGTTAACAATTCTCTAGTCAAACCCCCTCACTCAGGACAAATGACATGAACAACTGGTTAATCTTCCTGAATTTGTGCAGGAGTTTGAGTTAGAAAGCAAAGGTATAGAGAGCATCCTCCATATCCTCGAGTGCCACAATAACAAAAATAGAAAGACACGCTGATTAAAGGACAGTTATAAGACTGCTTCCAGCAGGAACTTGGAGTTGGTCTAATACAAAGGAGGGGTCCTTAAATAGAAGGGCCTGCATCTCTTAGATACTATGGTGGGGGTACTGGCCACCAAAAAAAGAGAAATGCTTTGCAATAGATGAACTTTAAATATGCTGAACCAGCTGGTTTAAATGACATGCACACAGACGTAGAATTTCTTTTAACACTTTTCTAACCATGGCATTGTGTGGTATATGCTGCTTGCTACCATGTGAGCTGGATTTGGAGACATCTGTCCTGTAACACATCTGTAATTTGCCTCTTCTGCTGCTTATCTGATTCACCAAACTTAAGCACAGTGAAACCTGCTATTACTAGTTCCTAGTGAATGCACTACATTCAACAGTGACTTTAAATTGTGAAAATACCTGAACAGCAAATTTAACACAGCTTTGTCTAGAGGGAGGTAAGACATGTTGTCTGCTCACTGCCAAGGGATTATTATTTGCAGACAGACTCAATACACTGCTACAGCTGTACAGTATTTGCATGATTCAGTTTAATTAAGTACCACTTGTTCTTGCTACTATAAACAGCATGTTCTGTAGTGAGCTCAAACTATCTTTATCTATCAAAGCAGCATATTAAAAAAATACAAATCACTGCTTTTTCTTTTCTATTTAATTTCGCTTAACAGATTCACTTTAAGATTTCTGAATTGCACAGCCAAACTAGCTGCCAGCACTGAGGCATTTGTCACCTCTAACTGTTATGCTTTTATAGTTAATCACTTAAAAGAGAAGCAAAAGAATACTGTTCAGAAAAGTTGGGTCAGCTCACAACACTTGAGGGTTTAGCACCTCTATCTGCTGCAGCAGTGCTAGCATTAACGAGTTAATAAACTACTTGACAAGTCTGTGCTGGGCCTCAGTTCTGCACTCCGTAAATCGTGATGTACACTAGTGGTGGAAAATGCACCTTGAAGACCCAAGTTAAACAATATTCTCTAGTATGATAAGTTTTCTATTCCAGAATATCCTGATAAGGCAGGACCCCTTTTATCCCTAGCTCCAGAGGAGGAGTGGAAATGTGAATAACAGTCTGCCAATGTGGTCACTTCACTCAGGGTGTGATATGGTGTGATAGAGATGCTCCAGTCTATGAGCTGGTGTCAAACCTGTATCGTCTCTCTGAGTACGTGTTGTTTTGCTTATCTGTGTATGCACCATAGCTAAGTTTGCCTGAATGAAGTAGCTGAGACTCAGGTTTCCAGTCTACAGACTGCAGGATGAGAAATCAGCAATCACATCTAGCATAGCCTACCTTTAATAGGGTTACCCTTAGCAAGAACGAGCATGGGGAGTCCTCAACCAACCACTGAAGTATTTGTCAAGAAGACCTGATAATGGTTTGACTGTATGAAGGTAAATCCCACAATGAGACTGGTGGGCACTATGTATCATTCTACGGCCCACAGACAGGGGGTTGCTGCCAACAGAAGATTGGCAAGAATATAACTATTTGCAGCCATGAATACTTCAGTGTCTAAGTGCCTTCATCAACATGAGGACAAATAGGTCAGTCCAGATGGTGACTGCAATGAGGCCTAAAAGCCACAGAACTGTTAGACTTTCAACTGCCTCTGAATCCTCATCTTGACTGCCAAGGTCATAATCTCCAAAGTAATCTCTGTCAGCAGGAAGAATGAAATTTAAAAATATACTAAAATTCTGCAATAATTAAGAGAATAGTCTAACACGGGGCAACAGAATACCTTTTCCAGCTGATGACAGCCCCCAAGGGCCTCCAGTCAAGAATGATCCTATGGTTAAGGGGGTTGGGGGTTGGAATAAGAGTTAAGGTGTTTACTTCACAGATGTAAGGTACAGGGGTTGATTCTCACCTTTTTTTTGCCAACAAACATCTTTATTACATTTTTACATATGATGGGCATTCTTACATCTATATAAATGAGAAATAAACAACATGACACAATTTTATTTGCAAATGGTAAACATCACAGAGAGCACTGAAACAACAGTAGTTGCAAACAATATATTTAACATCACTTATAATCTATCCAGTCATCATCAGTTAAGCATTATATGGCTCATTCAAATCCTGCCTCTTAAACCTTGTTCCTGCTCTGCATATATTGTTCCCAAAATTCCAATTTTTTTCCTATGTAGTTTGCTCCCTCCCTTTAGGTTTGATTCTCACCTTTGAGAGAAATTAGCTAGGCTTAAAATGTCTCACAAAGGCAGTTAGCCTACTATTAACCTATGAACCTAAGAACATTGCTACCTGCAAGTCCCAGGATGGGGCCAGTCAATCCATACAAGGGAATTTTAGGACGTCCTCCTCTTGCAAAGCCTCAACCACAACAGGCAGACATTTAAAGAAGTCTCTAGGTAATGAAATAGACAAAACAGAAGGATTCTGCAAGGAAAGCGACTGCCTAAAGTGAATAGAGTGAAAGCCTCAGACAAAGACATGCCAGAAGACACCTATCATGTTCAATGACATAATCCTGCGGCTCGAGGTTTACTGAGAACCAACAAACAGAACCTGACAAAACTTCTATATTCTTTACAATGAACAGGTTGGAAGAGAAACTGTTCCACGTGAAGAAAAGTGCTATAACTAGCATCTGAGTCTGCCTCAGGAACTCCAATAGAGAGTACTCAGAAAAAGTTCGACAGCTCTTTATTCTAGAAACACACTCAAAAGAATGGCTGATCTTTCAAAGAAGTCTTTAAAGCCTTTGATAAGGAAGAATATAAGAACTCTAAAATGCAGCCATTTGGGACAGTCCAGAACCTATGGGCCCTTGCTTATGATTCTCCAATATGAGGCAAACTCTGAGAGCTGGTCTTCCATGTCCAGTTCTGACGGGCAGTCAGGATTGCTGTGGAGACTCTTACAGACCTGGTCTTCTACAGGACTTGAAAGAGGAAACCATGCAATGCAGGTCTATCTCATGCATAACCACCACACTCTCCCTGTAAGATGGGATTCTTATTCTAGTGAAAGACTATTCTAGAAGAATCATCATCGAGGTATCAGTTTGTTCCATAAAGAACTCATTCAGCAGCTAATGCTCGTTTCCTCTTTTGCAGGTTTTCATTAAGGTCTTGTGAAGTCTGCCCAGGAAGAATATGTCCTTGGAAGGGAGCATAAAGAATGCTCTATCTCAGGTCATCCTTAAAACAGGAGAGCTGCACCATGCTATGCTGCTGCCTTAGCCACAAAATCTGTGCAATCAAAATGTAAGTGAGCTGTCATAAGCATTCTAACCAGGGACTCTGACCCCAGAAATTAGGCAGATATGTCAAATTAGGCAGATATGTCAGTTTCTCAACTGCTGAGCATAAAAGGGAAGAATCGGAAGCTGGGACATATGAGGCAGATAAACTAGAGATACAAGGATCAAAGTGGCAGAGGAGACCACCTCTCTGCTCATTATGTTCAGCACGGGCTCAGCTAGCTTAAACTCCACTGATAACACCCAATTACTTCTCTAGGTTGTATCATTGTTGCAAGCTAAACCTGCCCATCTCAAGAGGGGCAAGCCATCAACATCCATTTACTGTCATCTTCCACCAGCCAGCTCCTACATGCACCCAAGCTACTACTCAAACTCGCATCACTTCTGGCACAGTCAAGGATTTATCCCTCAGTGCCATAGGGCTGGCTCACACTCTTCTCAACCTCCAACAGCAAACCTAATCTGGCCAGGAGTGAAAAAGACTCTGTGCCTGGGCTTTTCATAGAGGCACTGATGTCTGAATCAAGAGCTCTCTGTGGATAACTGGGGGTGACCATGTCACTCCAGTTGCTGAAATCCTGGAATTTACTCCCAAAGGCAGAAGGTTAGAAGATGACTCATCATCCTCTTTCTGCATCAATTGCTAGCCAAAAGTATGCACAAGGTCAGTCCCAACAGTATGCACAAGTTCAATGCCAAGGAGCAGCACATAGCAAATGAGAGGGTGAAGGACATGTTTTCAGCAGGCTTCAAAGATTTGGCCAGTATATGGTCTGTTGATGCCCCACCATCTTCCCATGCTCTGGGATTTACCCAGCTTCATGCAGGAGCTCTTGCTGATCACCTCACTACCTACCTTCCATTGCTGCAAACCTGCAAGATGCATAAAATTACTGAAGCTTTCTGCTACTGATTAGTGGGTTGAAGCACTAGTACTTGAGTCACTCACTCATACCAGTGTTCTTGACCTGGCAATAAAGCCAGCACCAGTCTGGGGCAAAGGTACTAATTAGGGCAACAAGGATGCTTACATTTTTCTTCCTGTATGAAATAAGGAACATTTTCTGTGATGAATGCAAAGAAAGAGACTTATTCATTTTATTTATACTTTGTTGACTGGGTTAGTCTCAGTACCCTGGTGGTCTCTTTTCAGGGGAGACCTAAAGTGGTATTTACACTACTATGGGATATTTGGTCAGGGCATCTGGGAATTACCCTACTCTTCATTGTTGCGACTGGGGCTCATTTGGGAGGAGCACTTCTTGTTTCAGTTCCAGGTGCACCGACAGCCCAGAGAAACAGGAAAGCAGATAGTGAAGACGGAAGATGGAGAGAAAAAGGAGATGATGAACTGGTGAATAAAATGGAGGAGAAAGCAAATATCAAGACCAGAGAACATCTGCAGGATTCTGAGGAATTGTTTTAAAGACATCTGTTTGATGGAGATGAGTCAGCAAATGGTGGATGAATAATTACAATCTTCCAATCGAGAAGGTTGCGGGAAATGGTGGTGAACAATGAGCCTGAAAATGAAGGAAATGTTTCCCGGGGGACATTATGGAGAAAATACAGAAGGAGGATGCAAATACAATCCTGAAGAACAGTGGTGAGATGGAAAAGAAAACGTATGTAGATAAAGTAAAAGAAGGCAAAGGAGGAGCAGCAGAAAATAAGGCAGATAAAAATGAAAAACCGAAGTACATGATAAGGATTCAAAGCAAAGAAGACAAACAAATGGACAGGTATGAAGGTTGGGACAATTTCATAGCTTCTTTGGGTATAAAAGCACACAGGGTAGGAGCATTTATTCTTATTAACAAAAAAGACATTTTGAGACTTTTTTTTCCTATGGAAATTTTCTTGAAGAATATGAAAAAAAACTGTAATCCAAGGAAACTTTATGTGATAATAGTATTTAACGGAAACAAAACGAAAGGTCATGTACAATTTCAAAAAAACAGGTAGAAAGAGAGACTTTGAAAGGAGATTTGAAAACTTTATGTAAAGAAGTACTGGACACTGCAAAGGTTTATTACAAAAGGGGTTTATGGACTGGTGGCTGGGATTGTAATAAAGAGAAAAATATACATATACCAAGATGATAAAAGTGGATGGGAATATGGGTGTAATAAAATACTGGGAACAATCCAAAACATGTATTTTTTTGTGGAAAAGGACATTTAATAAGTAACAGTGACAAAAGAAAACATTATATTTGTGGGGAAATGGGACATAATGCAAAAACATGTGAATTGAAATGTTATAAATGTAACAAAATGGGGCATTTATGTGTGGATTGCAAAAATAAATATAAGAGTAAAGAAAAATAAAAAGAAATAGAAGAAATTTTAGTAGTAGTAGAAAAGATAAATTAGATGAGAAAAAATAAAGACATAGAAGAAAGTTCTGAAAGAAATGAAGACATAAATTGGAGGTAGTAAAAGTAAAAAATCGATTGGTAAAAAGATAAAACACAGAAAAAGGAAATTTAAAGGGATAATTATAAGAAAGCAAATGGAAGAAAAAGTACATATACACTTAATGATTGGGGGTTGATATAATGGTCAAGGGGTTTGACTATGAGACAAGATGCACTGTTTGATTCCCATCTTTGGGAGGGAAATTGGCTAGGCTTATAATGTCCTGTTAAGAATGTTAGTTAAGCAATTACTTATGAAATTATGACACCACGAATCTAAGGAAAAGGGGAAATTCAATTTTTGAGTGCTTTCTGAAAATATGAATAGCATTAAGAATGTAATAAGAAGAATATGGATCTTGGAGTGGTATAATATATGTGACGGGGATGTAATTATATTAAAAGACACAAGACTTTTAACAAATGAAGAAATGTTACAAACAGAGAAGCTATAAGGAAGAAAGATAATCTGGAATTTGGGAAATGAGAGATGTTCTGGAATAGCTGCATTTTGTAGAAATACAGTAAAGATACTGGATGTAACTTTAGTAAAAATGGACAGGCTAAGTACTACAAAAAACAAGTATACAGAATTATAACATTCTATGCTTATACCAGTTGTAAAGAAAGGGAAAGCTTATTTCATGAAATTTTAGACTATGTAGTGATACATATGAATATTATAATAACAAAAGACTAACTGTGATTTAAGAGACAATCATAAAAGGAAAGGAGATTATACAAGACAAATGACAGAAGTTATAAGATGTGGTAAGTTAAAACTTTGGGACAAAATTTCATGGACTTACAAAAGGGGTATGTATAGAACTGAAATACATTATTTTATACTATCAAATTTAGTTACAGGGGAAGAGGAGGTAACTGAAAGGGGATTTTCTGATCATCTTGCAATATGGCTAGAGATGGAAAACATGGAATATATAAAACTAGACAAAGGAATAAAAAGGAGGAATGAAGAAGGGAAACATTACTAATACAGTTATGGAAAGATTATATTACTATGAGAACGTTTTATAAAAGTTGTTCTGAATGGTGGATGACATTTACAGAAAAATATTTATTTTTTACAGTGGCAATATGATGAGAGAGAAGTACATAAAGAAAAATATAAAAGAACATATAACAATGCATTGGACGATTTAGAACATAATGATGGAAAGTATTTGACAAAGAAAAACAACTATATGAAAGAAATCAGGAAGAAATACAAGAATTGTTATACAAGCAAAGATATTTTTACAAGGAAAAAGAGAAGTATCAAATTACTTAAACAGATTAATAAAGTAAGATAGTAGTATACTGAAAGAAAATAAAGTAAAAGGAGAAATAGAAAGAACTCCAGAAAAGATTACAAATAGTGTAGTACAATATGTACAAGAAATGTTTAAAGAAAAAAAGGTAATGAAAAAAACATGGAAAGTAAGTAAGTTAAAAGAAAAAGGGAATAAAGAGCTGGAAAATGAGAGCTCTTTAAATGAGCTAGATAAAGTATTAGGACAAGTACACACAGATTCGACTGCAGGACTAGATGGAATAGAATACGAAATGTATAAAAATTTAAGAGATTGGCAAAAAAAATTAAGATTTTTGAATGAATGGTTAAATGAAGGTTTTATGTATAAAGAATTATGTAGTGGAATACTTAAATTCATATGGAAGAAGGAAGATAGAGGACAATTAAACACCTGGAGACTGATTGTATTAAATAATTAATTAACATATTCATGAAAGCAATACAAAACAGATGGCAAACTAAAATGGGAAACATTATGGAAGATAGTATATACAGTATAAAGGTGAACGGTTGTCAAGAATTATTAATGACAGAGAAGCTGTAGATGACGTTAAAAATAGAAAAGAATAAGTGAAAATCCTAACGGGACCATAATAAGGCATTTAACACTACTGGACATGAAATCTTTTGGGTAATAATGAAAGAATATAATATATGTGAGAAAGTTAGAAAATTATGTATGTCTGCGTATAGTAATAATAAAGTAAAAGTACTTGTAAATGGCTGGTTAAGTCCAGAGGTACACATGAAGAGTGGTATAAAGACAGGGATGTTCAACAAGCTGTATACTCTTTGTCTTCGTTATGCATGTGACAGCATGTGAAATAAATTACAAAATGAAGGAGGCGGTGTATATAACACCTGAGGGGTTAAGGATCTATTAACATATGCAGATAACACTATAATAATTACAAAAAACATTTGGATAAAAGAAATAATGTGCTCAAATGAGTGTCTAGAGGTGATAGGGATGGCTTTAAATAAAGAGAGAAGTAAATGTTTAGGTGACGTAATAAAGCTAGAGGGTATATAATTTATAATGGATGAAATTTCTGTGTTAGGTATAAAATGGTAAATACACATTTAAGTACAATTCAATGGGAAAAACAATAAAAGAAATAAAACAAACCTGTCTTTTCTGGAAAACATAAATTATCATTCAGAAAAAAAGGCTTATTTGATAAATTTAGTACTGATGGAAAAAACAGCATACTTAGCAAGTGTATTCATGCTGCCAACAGTATTTGAAAATGAATTATTGCAGATTTTTTTCTCATTTATATGGTTTTAGATTAAACCTAGTAAAAAAAGAGGAGTTCTGTTTGTAAATAAAGGAGGAGAAAGTTAAGGGTTAATTAATCCAGTGGTATATACTGTTTCATTACATTTGTACAAAGTGTTAAAGTGGATAAATGAAAAATATGAGAGATTAGTAGGAAAACTGTATAAATATAAGTATGATAAATTTGGGGTATGGTAAAAAAAAAGAGAGTAAAAGAGTGTATAAACAAATAAAACATTACGAAGAAAAATATTTTGTAGAAAATAAAAACTGATATAGAAAAAGATAGAAAAGTATAGTATAAGAATGCAATGATAAAACATTACTACAGAATACCATGGGAAAATCTAACAGATGAAAAAATTAAAGCTATAACAATAAGCATATAGTGAAATCCAAATGTGGAATGTCAAGATTTTTTTTGTGGAGACTGGTAATAGATAAACTGCCAGTAAATGGAAATATGCTATATAAAAAGAAAAGGGGTAAAATATGTTTACATTGTCAAGAAGAAGAAATTACACAACATGTGTTTTGGAAATATAAAGTAAAGCAGTTATGGGGGAAACTATGGAAAGAAGATTTTTTCAAAGATACAAAACAAGTTGATAAACATTGATTTGATTAAATTGGATATTATAAGAAGTAAAGACTGTTAAAATAATAGAAAAGTTATTTTATATTACATGGAATGAAAGAATAAATGAAATTATGTTTAATGGTAAGTGGATTTAGCAACAATATTGTATAAAATCAGACTAATTATGAAAAAAGGAGTGGGGGGGGTCTAACAGGGATGAAAATGTATTATGATTGCAAAGGAAATTAAGAATATAAACAAAATTCCACCTCGGTCTTAAATTTCTAATGCCCAAAATATTTCACCAAAGGAAGCTGTTGTAAAACTCGGTTTATTCTCCAAGGACAGAAAATGCCCATAAAAGCCTTGCAATCAATTCAAAAGCAACAATGTAGCTATCAGCAATGAATTCCAGTAAAACAAATTTAAATGATAAGTGCTTTCGTTCACGTAAATCGTGGACTTTATCAAACCAAACTGTCTCAACATTTAGGCTGTTCAAACAACAGTCCCATTAATCCCTTCCATTAAAAACACCCAATAAACATAAGTCAATCCATTGCAAACATAATTAACCATATAATAGAGCTCACTTACATTTTAAAAGTGAAAAGTCACTATAAAATACATAAAAACGTTGTATATAAATAATTCAGCTGGAATCAAAGTGAGTGATCTGTTTTTTAATATGGGTGCCAAGGAAATGTGTTCATTCATACCAGGTATTAGTTATATACAACGTTTTTATGGTGACTTTTCACTTTTAAAATGTAAGTGAGCTACTATAGGGTTAATTATGTTTGCAATGGACTGACTTATGTTCACTGGGTGTTTTTAATGGAAGGGATTCATGGGACTGTTATTTAAACAGCCTAAATGGTGAGACACTTTGGTTTGATAAAGTCCACGATTTACGTGGACGAAAGCGCTTAACATTTAGATTTGTTTTATTGGAATTCATTGCTGACTGCTACATTGTTGCTTTTGAATTGGTTGCAAGGCTTTTATGGACATTTTCTGTCTTTGGAGAATAAACCGAGTTTTACAACAACTTCCTTTGATGAAATATTTTGGACATTAGAAATTTAAGACCGAGGTGGAATTTTGTTTTTATTGTGTAGTGGATCCACCGGATCACTCCGTTTTGGTTTATTGAAATTAAGAATATGTGTAAACAGATTTGTTTATTTATGTTTGTACATATGTAAATATTTTGTAAATAAGAGTTATTTTTGTATGTAAATAAAGGACACCTACTCTTTTCCATAGGTACCCCAGGATATTTTATATCCACCTGAGCTACCATCAACTGAAGTACATAAGAACCTGCTTTTAAGTTTCATATGAAGGACAATACACTCAGGAGTGCAGCACACATTAATGCTGCGCTGTAGTGTCAGCAATCCAGTCATCTGGAGTGGGACTAGAACCCACAGCCTTCCGGTATTCCAGCAAAAAAAAAAAAGCAAGTGTCCTACCTGCTGTGACACTGACACTGCTATTGGAATTGTGTAAGTAGCAAACAAGAAACGAGGAGCAGAGTACCTTGGTGTACCTTCCAAACATGTGACAGGTATGAAGTTGGCATGTTCTCAATGCAAGAATTTTATGCTGAGAATAGGATCTCAGAAAAATAAATCCCACTAGTATGTCTAAAGGCAAAGGGGCAAAGAATCTTGAAAATCAGACCCTTCTCTTTCTTATCAGTGACAATCTTAGTAGCCCTCTTGACAAAGGCATAATTAAACACCACTACCAAAATTACTGTCCTGGTCCTCGTTTTTCAGACATTATGCCATCAGGGAAAGGCCATCATCCAGGCAGCCATGTGAATGCTTTGTGATCACATCAGCATCACAACAATGACATTTTTCACTTTATGTCTTAAACCAGTCGGTAACATGAACATCTGCAGTCACCATACGTTTGGGCTATGCACCCTCTGTCTGCACATGTGTTCTCCTACATGTGCCTGCAGGGACTACCATCGCTTGCTCAGAAGCCACATCCACATTATACAGGCACTGGCTCACCACATCACAAACAGACCCTTGCTCTCCAGCGGATGCTCTGTAACTTCAGCAGCAGTGCGTGCTGAGTGAGAACACCCATCCTCTATGCTTGTTTCGTCAAGCATCTGAGTTGATAGCTGAATTTTGGTCATCTGTGCTATACTTATCCCTCTGACCCACTAACACAGGCACTATCCTGCTCCTCTTAATTCTAATGATTTTACTTTCCAGTTTCACTCTGAAAAAGTTATTAGAAAAATGCTTACTACTGCAATGAATGTATAGCATATTATGGTACTGATAGTTTTTTAAACACACTTTACTCTTGGCTGTTAGATACTGCTCAAATTTGAAACATGGTGTTCTTCCCCACTAGATACTGCCTACATTTTTTTAACTTCTGTACCTGCAAATTCCTTACATCTATTGTAAATGTATCCAACTGCATCCTTGAAAGTTAACCTTACATACTTTAAGAGAACTGCATAAGTAAGTAATTTCCCTATTTGTAGACCTTAGCTCTACATGTTCTAATGGGCATACCAAGTCCACAAAGAAGTAAATCACAGAATCAGCACATACTGACAGTGGAAAATATGCCATAAATTGCTCTGCCTCCTGAGTTTGAACTCTGCAACATTTACATGCTATGTACTCATTAACTTTCTTACTCATTTATGAACCAAATAATATGGCTAGATTCACAGAGTCCTTTAAAACTAAAAAACATCTGTACTGTTCGTAGCCCAGAAATAAAAAATACTACAAAATAAACTTCCTGACACAAACAGCTGAATACATTAACATTAATTCTCATATACTCTAGAATGTCTTGTCTTCTTCTTGTCGGTGACTATGCCTCCAAGGTTGCAAACCACTACCTCAAGGACAATCATGGTTACACTATAAAACCTGTCTCATTACTTAATGCGTTCTTTCTTTTATGTTTCTAAGTAATAATTGTGTTGAACGCAAATGCATTCCTTTGTGTTATTTGTTGACACATATTATTCTGACCTGTGCTGTGAAGCTACCAGTGCTTTATATCAAGTTCTAGTTATTTACAGCATGTTTCAAAGTCACAATATCACACCTGTAAATGGGAATGCTGCAACATATAAAACACTGAAAAAAAGCTAAATACTCTTTTGACTGCAAAGTAATAGAAAAAAAAAATAAAAATCCCTATGAACCGTTTTAAATAAAACCATTTTACTAATACAGACTGTAAGGAACAATAAAAAAAATTACAAGATGTTATATACTCTATGTGTGATTTTCTATTTGAATAAAGGGACTATCTTTGATATTGACCTTCAAGTACTGGGATGACTTTAAACACCTTGGATTCCAGTTTTGCTTTTATGGCTTCACCTCCTGGGAAAGTAAATCAAAGGACATTAGCAAAAAGAGAAAAGAAATAAAACTAAAGAAAAATAAATGGGGGAAAAAAGCACAATTAATGCGATCTTCAGTGCTCCTATCTTAAGTGCTTTTCTCAATGCCATTCACATGGCAACTGAAGGCAGGCTGGAAATCAGCCAGGTCTTAGCTGCCAGCAAAAATTTTGTCACCTCCTTTGAACATCTGAAGTATGTTTACCCAATAGATTTCATTAAATTACACTTCCATTAGGAAGCGTACAACGTTGATACTTATCTGTAAGATAAAAGGATTGCTAACAGGCATCATTGCCATTTCTAGGCCAATCAAGGAAAGAAGCCAGAACAATGGCTTCTGTTTTTTTCTAAAACCTTAAATGCATCAAACCCAAAAGGCTACTTGCTAAGAGACCACAATTCCATTATCAAAATGAGCATATCATTAATGACAGCATGCATGCACTTCTGTATTTTAATAAACCTATAAACTACAAACAAAACAACGTGGGTCATTACTTAGGGAATGTAAGAAACTCACTCGCTGGGAGTTACAGGAGACACTAGAGACTTGACATTTTAAACTTGAAAATAAAAGATGTATGCTGTGGTTTCTTCCAGTCAAAAACCTTTACCTCAAAACAGAAGCAACAGTAAAGATTCATCTGTCTGCAGGGCTTACACTCTGTGTAGGCTTAGAGCTCTGCTGATCAGCTCAAAGTAGGCTGGAAAAGAGGCAACTGATTATGTCATCCATTTTTATTCTTTGGATATAAACAACATATATCGTCAATGCAGAACATGCATTCTGATTTCTTTAAAGAAATAAATGAGACTTTTTTTGTCAAAAGTTAAAATACCAGTAAAACAATTTATTCACATTCTAGGAGTTTGATGTTCAGTGACATGAACTATATGAAACAATGTTCATATACCTTGCTCTTTCATGAAAGAATACCTTTGCGACGTTCTCAGGTAGTTCTTTTACATTCACTTTGTAGCGCTTTGTTTCACCAGGGTACAAAAGAGAAACCTAATACCCAAGGATCTAATTTGAATTGCACTATTCACAGCAACAGATGTTAATCAAACAAAATATAGCCTAAGTAAGTCTCATACTGAAATGTAAAAACAAAGTACTTTAAACTCCCCAGACACTAGAACATTACAGAAACTGCAAAAGTCATTTTAATTGTCTATAACTGAACCGAGTGAGGCTTTCCCCAGTGGAGTGTGCCTGCACTCCTGTCAGCTGTCTATTCTTTGGTACCCTGACCAACAAGAATTTGAAAGTCAACATCAGAAAGCATTTATTTTAATTGAAAATTAAAACTGCATATTGATGACTACTCAAGGTTCCCTGTAGTCTCCTTTAAAGGCCACCAGTAAAAGCCCCCTAAAGTCTAGGTAGAAAGCTGAAAGTAATAATCCTCCACACACTTAAAATTAGTCCTCGGACACAGTGATTTGACTGAGGCCACAGGCTGCAATGGAATGGCTATCCAGGATGAGGGGAAGAGATCATTAAGTAAAGCGGGACATCATAATTATATTTAGGTACAGAAGTGCAGAGGGGTCTACAGATCACATGGTCAGTCCTTAAGGTGCTGTCCACTTCAGTAATAGGCCATGCAAACCCTCCAGGACTACAGTGACATGAATGACCCTTGTAACCGTCATCAACTTAACAACTGTTTCACAGCAACTGTAGGAGGCATTAAGACACTCTATTAAAATGAGATGAACAGTGTGTTTGCAAACCAATCCGAGGTCATTATCAACAAGATATAAATGACAAGGTTATCTACAGGATGTTGTACCACATTCCAGAAGTAAAACTACTCATTCAAGATAAAAAGAATACTGGAATTTTAAGTATCAACTAAGCATCAAAATTTTCCCTATCCCATACGTTTATCAATTCTGCAGCAGTATAAAATAAAGGCGAGGCTTGATAACTCACAAGATAGCTCTAGATACAGTATTTTTCCCAACTAACGTTAAACTCTGCTGAAAAAACAGACTCTATTATAAGCAATTAAAGTTCAGAGTAGGATAGCCTGAACAGTTAAAAATTAATTGCTTCATGCACAATGCATGTCCCATATACAGACTGTGGTTATGTAATTGTGTCATAATGATTTTTTTGTTTTTACAGGAAGAACAAACATTTTTGTATACTGCATCCAACAAGCCTATTTCCACTACTGCCCTCTTTATTATTCCAGTAAGAAAGAGCTAGAAAGCATTGACAACTAGACAGCTGAGTATATAAACCTCTCCCATTTAATCCTATAATGTTGCACAGTCCATAACTTTAAACAGTATCCAGGATGTTGGGAGATGGAGAATGTATATGTACACATGAGCAAAAGCACTGCAGAGGGGACAAGATGAAATCGCTCTCTGTTATAGCAGGACAGCTCTTCAACAATTAGCAAGAAGAACAAACGACTGAAGGAAGCGTTCAAGTCAGCCAGAAGCCACTTTCTCTGAGTCTTAGGCCCATCTGTTCCCCCAAAAGGAAATGTGAGAAAACCAAAATGCCCTTCATTAAAGCAACCATAAAGACAGTCTAGCCATTAACCTTTGTACTAGGTCACACACCGCTGTCTTTCTCCCAAAGGCCTGAGGGGCTTCCTTCAATTCCCCAGAGTGGGGCTGCTTGTGTTTAAAAGCAGACCCCTACATGCCTCCAAGTCAGGGAACTATACAGCAGCCCTAGCAATCCATGGCTTGTATGCTGGTAAGGGAATAAATTTACCAGTTAGGTTTTAACCCCACACTTCACAGATCTGACTTATGGACCACTGAGATGACGGCACACCATATTAACCATGGTGCAGCGATCTGCATTGCTTGCAGCACTCATGTGCACTGTACAAAGATTCAGGCTGATGCTAAAATCTTAGGCTGATGCTAAAATCTTATCAGTGCTAAAGGAGACAAAGTATCAGTTTGATCTACTTCTCTCCCCTGAAGATGTGCAAATGAGTTGCTATTTCTCACTCCCACCTCTAATCAAGGACTCATTCAGTTCTTAAGTGGCTAATTAGTAATGGGGCCTTACCAACTATAGAGATGGCTTTCTCTCAAAGGATATTTTAAGAAAAGAAGGTAAACTTGCCAACCATCTTCTCAGCATTCTCTTCCTCAACTCTTTTAGCTTCAGACCAGATATCATGCAGTTGAAAAAAAGCAAAGTAAGGCACACAGAAAATGTGGCATATGAGTGAAAAACAGTATAAACTACAGCATAAAATCAGGAATGGATACAGAACAAATACAGGACCTGATGCAAGAGATACCATCATGTATTTATGTAACTTTACTCAAGATGTCTTGTTTATTCACTGTCTTTCCACAGTTACAGAATATGTAGAAAGCAGTGCTAAATGTGTCCTTAAAATATGGAAGATAATCAATAATCCTTTTTAAAACAAAATACCAAAGTCAAAACTCACAAATTTCTCTCACTGCTTTGAAGCTGACACAGAAACAACCTTCTTTAGCAGCAGGAGGAGTGTTATCTACTTTGTGTACACTTAATGCCATGTCTGTGCATGCCGAAACAAGAGAAGCTTGCCCTAGAATGAAGCACCTTCTGAGATCTTGATGCAAAGAACAGTGTCTAAGCCAAAACAATGTACATGCATAACGATTCCTGAAGCTGCAGCACTGGTGTCATTCAAATAATACCTGAACAAGTGACAACTAACTTCGGATGTTGTATGACATTTCCTAGTAGTCTTCCAACATGGAATGTTACATCTGGAAGATATTTTTTCCTGTGCCTGGGACATCAACTAATCAAGGAAGTGAGCTACAAGAGACAAGTATGCTGATGTGTAGGGCCTTTTTAATTTAATTTTAAACGATTTAATCAACTTTAATTTATTTGCTAAAAGTTAAGGGACCTAATGAGCTGCTTACTCCTTTTGGCTAGGGCCCAGCCCTTAAGGCGAGTAAAAGTATGTATGTAGACTCCACAAAGACAGAAATTGGAGCACAAAACTGAACCTCTCACCCACAAGCTACAGAACAAAAAGTTTTACCAATGAGGCACCTTGCAGTTCCTGTCTAAATATGTTCAGGATAATGTCATTCCTTTTCAGATAGAAGGGAGGCCAGATAATTGCAGCATTTATATTTATATTATGCAGTCATGATAAAGAAAGCCACCTCTGAATTGTTGTTCAAAGACAGACTCTGCTCTACAAAGATGGTCCCTCATTTTAGGAACAGAGGAGTGGAAGTCAGAGTTGTTTTATTGTGTAGAAATAGTATCCTTCACGAAAGGGCTAAAAGGAGGGTGACTGAGGACAGAGCTTCTTGGAACCAGACTCAGTTAGGTTACATAACACAAGCCTGTTAAACTTCATAATGAAGCACAAAACACCAAAACGTGCCACACCAAAGACTAAATTCTAAAGCAAAAAACATGCTTTACCGAAGGAAGCATCTAAATATACAAATTCCAAGATCACAGCACTCTACATCTAGACAATGTTTGAAACAGATGCAATCTGTTTGGGGATTTTACGTTCAGGATGTTAAACTCTGTGCTTTGTGCTTTAGTAAAGTGAGAATTAAGCTTCCATTATACAAATGCAATACTCCTGTACTGAGTCCAGAATCAATACTGGGAAACTACTATCAAGTGAAGTCTTGGTGGCAAAGCCAAATAAAAGGCTATCTGGGATTTATTACAAACAGTAAGGAATGGGAATAAGCATTCCTCTCAAGCTTCAGGAAGCTGGGAAAGCAGATATGTGAAGACTGAGCTTTTACTAATACAATAAATGACCTATGACAGGTGAAGGATTAGTGTATCTTTTCACCTCATGTTGGATGTCCTTGGACTTTGAGTCAAAACATTACTTCAAAAAATCAATGTTCGTTCCTTTGTCTTTCATTAGATCCCACCTCTGCAAAGAAATTATCAATGAAAAACAGCCTTGAGTTGGCTAGCTGAAATGAAAAGTGTTGCTGTTATAGCAATAGGTGCTATGGATGCTGAAGACATCAGGTAAATTACTACAAAGGTAATCCTACTCCTTGTTACTACCTGCTTCTATAGCACAGAATAAAACTGGAATGATACAAAGAAGATTAGCATGGCACGAGCACAAGGATGACATGCAATTCCGTGAAGTGTTCTGTTGTTGAGGGGTTTTGTTGAAGCAAACAGTCTGGGAAAATGTGGCATGGGTTCAAATAAAGATAAAAGGAAGCAATAACCTACAAGACTGTCCATGTAAATTGCAAGATGGAAACATATTCTAAAGAACCATCATGTATAACATGTGGACATAAAAGCTTTTTTATCAGAATGTCTGCTTTATCAATATCAGCACTCTAAATGACCTTGCAGGTACAGACAAACAGCAAGTAATACTGAATTATGTTAATAACCGTAGGGTACAAACAGCAATCTTGCAGAAGATGTACTTGGACAGAAATGAGCATATGAATTTGACAAAGAAAGGATTTCAAGATGGACATTCAGTTGACTTTCATGGAAAAAAAAGGGAATAAAACTATTGATGAAAGAGAGACTGCAATAGTGATAGAACAGGAAAAAGACAAAAAGGGTACATTTGTTATTAAAAGAGATTACTGGCAGGGGAGGAGGATTACACTGGTACATTCCACCTAAATCCACTAGTAGGAAAATTGTGGGAGAAATAATACACTTTCAGCAGGGAATATTATTTATGGATGGGGAATGGACTCTGATCTGCAATAGTGAGGATGTATACGGGAAATACAACAAAAATGGTTTATATTTGGTATGGATGATGTGAATTTAGTAGCAGAAACTCAGACAGAATTTACATTATTTCCCAAGGCAACATAATAGGGAGTATGTCTACTACAGCAAATCACGCACCAATAAGAATGAAGATAAGATAGGACATAATTACCTAAAAATTAAACCCTGGCATTTTCCCACCTACACATTAAAAAAGAAAGATTTAAATAGAGAGTTATTAGGGAAGACAGAAATCATAGTCCATAAGTAGTGTGTGGGATAAAATGGAAATGTTTAAAAACATGGTAGTAAAAGATATGGGAAAACTAATAGGAATTATTTAGAGGGGTTGACAAAGGTCAGAGTATTGCAGAATAAGGGAATCTCACAACAAGATGAGGAGCAAATGCAGAGTTCTAAAGGGGAATGAGATATTTGGATAACATGTATATGTTTAAAAAGATTACTGTTAAGCAACTATTTCAATGACTTTAGAGCACAAAAACTTTTAGCATAATGACTTAGGCAACAGAATGCAGAAAAAAGTTATAGTCAAACTTAGGGAGCTTATGACAAGAAAAATAACCATATACCCTATAGGTATTAGAGAAATTTTGGAAATTTCATTAAAACGTGTATAAAGCAGAGGAATGGGGAACCAAGAAAAGTGACAAATGGAAAACTTGTCAGTACCAAAGTTAGAGGAAAAAGAATCTGAACAATTAATAGCCAAGATAGGAAAGCATGATACATAAATCATCAATATAATCAATCAGCAGGGAATTCTCAAGGAATATTCAATATTCTTATAGAAAACAAAAAGTTGGAAAAGAAGAAAAAGACAAAGATATGGAAAATTTAGCAGTATTTTAAATGGGGTGGGGTAGTACCAGCATCTTAAAAGAAAGCTATGGTGGTTGTATTACTCAAAGAGAAGAAAGACCCTTCAGATCTGGCTTCATATAGAGCCACTTAAATTTTAAACAATGATAATAACTTGCTTATGTTTATACTAGCTAACAGAATGGAAAAGGTGTTGCCAAAGTTAACAGGCATGGATCAGTGTGGTTTCTGGGACAAGAGGCAAACATTTATAGAACAATCTTGATACAAAGTGATGTTGCTAAAGTATGGAACACCCTCCCACCTGAACTCAGGCTACAAAGTCACACAAGCACCTTCAAAGGCCTTCTTAATTCACACCTCTATGCTAACCCTCTCTGCAACTGCAAACCCCCCCCTTGAAGACTCACTACTCCATATAAGTGACCCGCTGTATGCCTCCATTGCATACACTATATTCTCACCTGATACGTACTTTTTTTTGTAAATACTGCAAATAGGGGTTCTACTCCTGAGTATCTTATTGTTTTACAAAATTGTTCTTGTACTTATTTGTTTCTCTTACCTTGTATACCAGTTTTTTTTTATTGTTAGCTAAAACATGTATGTTCTCTGTCAACTTCCTTGGAGCTTTCCTCCCCAGGACTCCACTGAAAACGGACACTTTGTGTCCAGCTGGATTTATCCTGGTAAAATAATGTTAAAACAAATAATAAAATAAAGTAAAGTAGAGTGTTAGAAAATATTGTTGGTAGGTCTTGATGAAGAGAAAGCATTTGATAAGAGTCTGTTGAAATTTGATGGGTATGGAAATGGTAGCATTTGCATTTCCAGAAATAATAATAGACTTAAATAAGAAGGATACATGAAGGATTGGAGGCAAAAATTAAGGTAAGAGGTTTCCTCTTTAAGAGGCTGTGTTTAACAACTGGTTTAGAGATGCCAAGCAAGGATGTCCTCTTTCTCCACAGTTATATTTAGAGAAGAGATTCACAATTTCAAGGCTATAACTGGTATGGTACTCAGTAAAAGTTAGCTTTAATTGCAGATTATATTATTTTGTACTTAATAAATCTAGACATGTTAATGTGGAACATTTACAGAACATTTCAAGTCTTTTTGGAATATAAAATATATTAAAATAAAACACAGGCTACAGAGGTAATCTATAAACTCACAGATGACCTTGATCAGCAACGCACATACTTATGGAGACATAACAACATTAAGTATTTAGGTCTACAGCTTAAATGGACTCTGCTGTGGTGACTATGGGTATATTTGAAGAAACTAAGAAAAATAATAAAAACTGGATAATGTATTAACTCATAACTCATTAAGGATAGTAAGATAAAAGCGGTTAAAATGGTCAGCGCAGTGGTTACCGTTGTCTCCTCACAGCAAAAAGTTCTCTGGTTCGATTCTCAGCTGGGGTGCCTTCTGTGTGGAATTTGTATGTCCTCCCTGTGTTTTTTCCGGGTACTGCCGGTTTCCTTCCACAATTCAAAGACATGCGTCTGGAGTGTTTCTCCCCAGGCCTCCGCTGAAAATAGGCTCTGTCCTAGTCGGACTTTCTTGGTCAACAAATGATAAATAAATAATGGTTCTAGTCCCATTAATATTATATACAAGTCAGGCATATTTTTATAAACTAGAGAGAAGTTGTGGATGATAAAAAAGGAGAAGAACTTTACTTGGGAGAGGAAGAGCGCCAAAATTAAGTCATATAAGCAAACTCTCCCCATAGAATAAGGTGGTTTAAGGTTACTGATGTAAAGGAGTAATTTAGAGCTATGTAGTTAAGGCTTATTTATATAACTCAAGCAGAAGGTTAGAAATTAAACTGGAAAAGGATGATGATAAAATACAGGGGAGGGAGGAGGATGTTAAGATATAAAGACACACTAGGATTTTGGATGCAAGTCCTTAAAAAATAACGACACCCAGACAGAATATTATATTTATATAGTAGCAGAAATTATTCAAAGAACTAAACCAGTGCAAGAATGGAGAATGCAGATTTTACCAATAGGAGTGTGTGATAGAAGGGTACTGAATATAGGGAAGCGAAAGATGGAATTCACTGGGGGAAACTAGCAAAGGAACTAAAGTACTAGGCGCAAATAAATTGAGAAGGAAAAGTAAGAAAGTTGGATGAGGCTAACAAAAGTTTGGACTACAGGTTAGAGACAGTCTTCTCTATTACAGAATGATACAGTAAAGGCAAAGAGGGAGGGATAGATGAATGTTATGCAAAAGACCAGCTCTGGTAGAGGTTTTAGCAGAGTGCAGAACAAAGGTTGTTGTTAAAAAGGGATCATCAGAAGGGTACAGTAAACTCTCAGTAAACCGGCACCCATGGGGATTGGTAGATGCTGGTCAACTGTAGTTTCTGGATGCTTGAGAGTTACTATTAAAAATAGGCCTGATACTGTACCCTATAATATTTGTTTGGTTTAACTTGTTCTTAGGTTGGAGAGAGAGGGAATTTATTCCCATCTTCCTTTTTAAAACTCTAAAAACATAAAGTATGTTTCTGCAGGGGTGGGGGGGCAAAGTGAAACACCAGAAAATTGCACTGTATTTCTTCGATTTTTTTTTTTCTGGTTGCTACAGAGTTCTGATTGCTTAAGTTCTGGTTAACTGAGTGTTTACTGTATATAAAATCAGGCCTGATAACTACAAGATTCAACAATTAGAGAAGGTTAGAAAAGACTGGGAAATCATAATGGAAAGGCAATTTGCAAAGGAGCAATAGAAGGACATCTATATGGCTCCCAAGTAAGCAATGAAGTCAGGAAGGTTTAGGATGCTGCTTGCAAGAGTTTGCATAAGTATTTTTACACCCCAAGTAAACTCCTGAGAATTTTTCCTCAGGTAAAAAGCAAATGCTAGAGGTTTGATGGACAAATGAGAGGTTAACTGTGATCATGTTCTTTGGGAATGCAGCAACTTGGCAGATTTTAAAAATTTCCCACAGAGTACTGTCAGAAATGTTGGGAAAGCAAATGGATGCAACAAAGGAAATGATTATTTTGAGGTGGGACACAGGATCTGAATTGCCTATACATAGTAAGGTCTTACTAAGTTGAATGCTACTGGCTGCCAAAAAAGCAATGCCTCTGACTTCTACTCCCACTTAAACAGCTATACTAATAAAGCAGTCCCTAACCATGTCAAATATAATGAGAAATTAAACAATAAAAATAATTCATACAGTGGAATACAAATAAACAATGTAACAAGAGAAAGAGGCTACTTGATATTTAGAGTTGCCAGCCTGATACCCAACCTTCAAAGAAGGCACGCCCATTCACGCATGCACCTACCTGCATGTCTTAAACGTCACATGACCACGGGGAGGTCATGTAGACTCCACACAGATGGTGCCTCCAGCCGAGAATTGAACGGGAGAACCTCTTGCTGTGAGGCGACAAAGCTACCCGTTGCACCATCGCGGCCATACATAAAAGCTCTCACTGTACCTACCTTAATAGCACATTTAAGCAAACTAAAGCTCAAATGTTCTGTCAGGGTGCTGAAATCTGAAGTTGAACTTAAAATAGCCAATAAAAGTAATCATCTATGCCAGAAGTTAAAAACTAGCACCTAGCAATGCTTGGAGCTAGATGACAATAATAGCGACCAGTCAGACCCAAAGGAAACAGCAAATATTCTAGCTGACAAATTTAATGCAAATTTTATAAAATCCAAACTTATAACTATTCCACAGATTCAATACTCCTGGTCACCCACTATAACTACCTTGAAACAAATTCTCTCAGCACTTTCAAAAATTATCACCCCCCCTCCCTCATCCACAGGCACTGATAGCATACCAGGATACTGCATTATCAGTAACAACTATGGCATATCTGAAGCCTGGTGAACAGCCACGGTAATGCCACTAAACAGAGTGGCACAACCACATGCCCTGGTACCTACAAACCCATACATATATAAAACTATGGAATGTATTACCTCACACCTCATTAACTGGGATACTGAAGCCTACCTAAACTTAAACCCTTATCAATTTGGCTTTGTCAAAGGCAGGTCCTGCTTCTTAAGCCTTCTTAATTTATTAAAAAAAAAAAAATCACAGAAACAGTGGATCATGGTTATGTAGTACATATAGCATACCTGGACCTGATCCAGCCCTTTGTCACTACTCCCCATGTAGGCATTATTGACAGACTTGTGAATCTGAATACAAATCCATATGTTGCGTGGTGGACAGCCAGTTGGTTATCTAACAGAGCCCATGCAGTTAGAACTTCAAGTGCCGCTTCTGCAAGTGAAAAGGTTACCAGTGCTGAGCACTTTCCTATTTTATATCTATTAATCAAACCTCCCAGCCAATCTTCCCAGCCCATGGTTAACAAAGTATATAGACAACTGTAAAATGGGTGTTGTTAATCAATCCTTCACTGACTCACACCTGTTTCAAAATTGTTTAAACTATGTTAACAACTAGTGCAAGGACAATGGTCTCAAACTAAACATTAAAAAATGTATTCTAGTTCATTTTGTTAAAAAATATTTCTACATCATACCATACAAGAGATGGGCCCCAATAATAAGACACTGTTATAATGGGTCTAGGCATAATTGTTAGTAATATTTTGACCACAATGTCTCTGTAACTGATGACTTGCATTTGAATAGCAGACTTGGTGCTGGAAGAAGTGGGAAGGTACAGACTCATCAATGCTGGAGGGCTGGAGTAGTGGATTTGGCTGGCCAACTGTCATCATGCAGTCAGACGTTAACATGGACTAAAAACCACCAGGACCAAGGATGTAGACTTAGCCATCCCAAGCCAGTGATGGTGGGGCCCCCGTCAGCATGTGGGTGGGAGCATGCATGTGCAAAGGGAGGGTGTAGGTGGCCCCCAGTAATGATGCAGTGTCATGTCAACTCTCAATGCATAGGTGTCAGCAAAAGTATAAACTACCTCTTTGGCTGCCAATATGATGGCCCTACAATACAGCTCTTGACTCCAAGCATGGGCAAACAATCAGCCCTCACTCTACCTCGTCTCTTATCCTTAAAGCAAACTATCTTGCATTTGTTAGGAATGAACCTCAGTCATAACTCCTCTTCAAAGTCAACCAGCCTTTTAATGCGTCTTTCCACAAAGGTACCACCATTCTCTAACACCGGTCAAAGATTTGAGCCATCAGTGAAAAGAATGATTTTATTTTCCACCAAATATCATGATACAGGCCAGAAATATATTAGAAACACAGACTAAAGCAGTAGCTTCTATGCTACCCTACTGGTCACTCCCCTTTCCTCTGACAAAGCCTCTCTATTACCACTCTGGTTTTCCTGTTAACAGATTCTCAATCCATTTCACCATTTTATACCCTACATTCATCCCTTTAATGAAAGGCCAAATCAAAATCACTAGTATTTGCCACTTCTCTCTCTCTCTGTTTACTTTGCTAGTGATCAAGTCATAAGACTAATTCACATTAATTTGCTAAGCATGCATGGTAGTGAATCCATACTGATTCTTGTCCATTGATTAACTGTCTTCTTGTGACTCTTTACAGTTTATTAGACTATCCTAATGAAGCATTATTATTCACAATGTGACAAAAATGTTCAAAGACACTGTCAAACAGCAGCACCACAGTCAACTTAGTATAGTAGATGGCCCTCGTAAGCAAACATACCTTATATGAAAGCAACATTATCAGAGTGGTCTTTTTTTCTGAAACAATTTTATAAAGGAAGTCAAAATTCACTGAAAGATTTTTGATAGATCAGTTACTAGATCAAAAAGTTGTCACTTCAGTGACATGAATCCATTTCCCTGTTAATGCAGTCAATCTGTCCCATTTCCTGATGTGCATGGACAAATCCACGTTTCTGACCAATGCCACGTTTCTGGTTCACGTGTGGCTGTGAACTGTACATCTCTCTACAAACACTGACCCCAGAAATTCACCTGATTGGCTTGAGCCTTGGTATGGCACAACATGCCTAAGAAAGCTGTGTGCTGTGATAGCATATCAGCACATGGTAGTCCATGGAGTTTATCAATATGTGTTTGCTACTATCTCTGATGTAAATGACCTCCTCCACACACACACACATATACACACACACACACACACACACACACGCAAGTAATATAGTGATGGATTACTCCACTGTGTTGTCTGAAAGCAAGTGAATGTGAAAGCACTAGAGTATGAACATGAGCATGTGCAATTACTTTGTGTGGCAAAGGATTTGCTTAAAAAGAAAGAAAAAATCTCTCTTGAGCAAGTTAAACGGTCTGGACTTATTTTAAATATGTGTTGTTACATCTTGAGGTAAAACGGTGAGGTTTTCTGATCGTATGAATTGAAGACAAAACCACACACTCAAGTCCATAAATCTATTTTGGCAGTTTCAGAGGCAGAAAATTACCTGACTCCCCACCCCCGAATCTGATCTGATATTTATTCCATAATCAGGCAGGAGACTGAGGCATCATGACAAAATGTCATAATTCACCACAGATTTTTTTCTGTATGCCCTACACAGTCTCCAGCCCCACGCCCTACTTCCA
Source organism: Protopterus annectens (assembly GCF_019279795.1). Lineage (NCBI taxonomy): Eukaryota > Metazoa > Chordata > Ceratodontiformes > Protopteridae > Protopterus > Protopterus annectens. Next base: position 132,499,787 of record NC_056748.1, on the reverse strand, counting down.
ATAACACAGTCTTTACAACAAAAAATGTGTAGGTATGGAAATAGGGTAGATATGGAAAGCTGTAGTGGACTGCATAAGTACAGGAAGATATTAAATGGAAGGAGGAGTGCAGGAAGAAGTGACTGATATAAAAATCTGAGCAGGTTAAGAGGCACTATTGGTTGGTTAACAGAGATGCTAAAAGGGCAGAAACAATGACGAAGAGAAAAGGCATCACAGAAACTTGACCAGCTTCTGAAATATAATTCAGCACAAAAAAATCCTAAAACAACAGCTTTCCTGTCTATGGCAATGCACATGTACCAGAACTACATCCCCCAAAGCCTGACAATGTTTCCCTAGCTTTCACTATCTACTACCCTGCTAAAACTCCTTTCTCCATTTATTTTACTAATACATATATGGTTGGCTGCTTCCTATTGTCAAGATGAGGACTCAACAAGTACCAACCCCTCACTATTGCCACAACATGACAAACCAACTGCCCTAACTGTATTTCCAATTCTGCCATGTTATTATAGTACTAATCACTTTATCCTTTAGGTTATGAGCTAATAATATTATTAAAATTGTTGCCTTATTCACTCGTCTCCACTGTAATGCATGCATAATAAATTACTCTGTATGGTGAGCTATTTAATACATGAATGTATTCTGTTTGTATGTTTTTGAACATTTTATTTTAACAATGTATGTACTATGTGTTTTGTATGTATAAACTGTAATTTGATTGTGGAGCTTTTCTGTACACCGATGTATTTAACAAAAGAAGGTATTGTGTTTGCATGTTTTTGTACACTTTATATTGAAAATGCATGTACCTTATGTTATTTATATATATATATATATATATATATATATATATATGGATCCCTATCACATGGTCAACAGGCCATATGATCGACTTTCATTTGGTCGACAAGCAGTTTTATGTGGGGGGCTGTGCCCCCCACACCCCCCCCTAACTATATATATCAACTCCAGGGTCGCACAACATTGGGGAGGGGGCAAATGAATTGTCGACCACATGAAAGTCGATCAAATGGCTTATCGACCATCTCAGGTAGACCCATATATATATATATATATATATATATATATATATATATATATATATATACAGATCCGACCACAAGCTAATCAGCCTAGACATCCACATCCCACCCCCACCCCCAATTAGGGAAACCATCGTAAAAAACTTCTCCAAAGCCAACTTCACAATTCTTAAGACAGAAGTGGCAAACTTCACGACACCCATGCAGATGGACAATAGAGGTATAACTGCTGAATCCTACACAAATGCACTTTATAAGCACTTACATGAGTGCATGGATCATGCTATCCCTACTAGAACCAAGATGTTATCCTCCAAAAAAAGGAAGCTAATCTGGTGGTCCTCTGCCATAAACAAACTCTACAACAGAAGAAAGAAACTGTTGCAAAAAAGAGTAAAATCCCATGACTGAGGGAACTCCCTGGTCAACCTCAGTAAGAAGCTGAGATCCCTCATAAAATCCTCCAAAGCTAGTTACGAAAACAAAATTGCCACTGACTCTAAAGACAACCACAAAGCATTCTATAGCTATGTCAAGAATCTCAATGGGAACACTCAGATCTGCTCTGAGTTACAGCACAATGGCGCTAAATATACAAAACCAACTGATATAGCCAACATGCTAGCAGATAGGTTCAGTGCTAACTTTACCCCCCTCTCACCCCCTAGAGGGCCCATCTCTATACCGGAAGAATGCAAAGTTCCTATAATCACGGCTACACAGTTAAAAAAACACTCTCCAAAAGCCAAGAACACAGCATCCATGGGACCTGACAATATCCCAGGATGCATTCTACACGAACTACAGAATGAACTGGCACCCTACCTAAATACCATGTTCAATCATAGCCTCACCTCAGGCTTTGTACCCACTGAATGGAGCACTGCGATGGTTATCCCACTCCACAAAGGTGGAGCCACGATGGACCCCGGGAATTACCGCCCCATTAGCCTGATGAGCCTGGTCTGCAAGGCCATGGAACATATCATAATGGAACTCATAAACAAAGACATTGGTAATCTCCAAACTCTGGACCCTATCCAGTTTGGATTTGTAAAAGGCAGATCATGTCTCCTAAACCTGATTAACTTCTTTGAAGCAGTCACCAAAGTCATAGATGAGGGTAAAATGGTTCACACAGCTTATCTAGATCTCGCCAAGGCTTTCAACACCATCCCCCACTCTGGAATTACAGATAAGCTCACTAAACTAGGTATAAATCCCTATGTCACAAGATGGGTTGCCAACTGGCTCACGGACAGAACCTATACTGTGAAAGTAGCAAATTCCAAATCCGACTTCAGACCAGTGACAAGTGGAGTACCACAGGGTTCAGTCCTGGGTCCTCTCCTGTTTGGTATCTACTTCTCTGAAGTGCAGGCTAACACAGAAGGTCTTTGGCTAACAAAGTTTGCAGATGACTGCAAACTAGGAACCATAATCGAAACTCCTAACGATGTGGACAAACTACAAAAAGGGCCTCACTGAGACAGATACCTGGTGTCAAATCCATGGCCTGAAGCTCAATGCCAAAAAGTGTATTGTCATCCCCTTTGGTAAAAACTCTGTACCCATGAACTACCACATAGCTGGTAGTCTACTTAATGCCGAAAATGTGATAAGAGACCTTGGGACACAGGTGGACAGTAGTCTCTCCTTTGATAATCACATCGCCACAGTGGTCAGGAAATCCTTCTACGTGGCTCATCTCATCACAAAAGGTTTCTCATCCAGGAAAAAGAGGTCATTATTCCCCTCTACTCATCACTCATTAGACCCATTATAGAGTACAATGCCCCTTTTGGTATGTACCTCACAAGACATCTACAACAACTGGAGAGGCCACAAAAATACCTCACAAAGAGTATTACTGGCCTCAAACAGATGCCCTACGCAGACCGTCTCAAAAAACTCCAGCTTTACTCCGTCACATATCACCTACTCAGGGGCGATCTCTGCCTAATATACAAAGCTATGTCAAACCCAGAAAATCCCAATCCCTCCGAGCTACAAGCTCTAGGGACCTAAACCTTGTCACCACACTAAACAGAACATGCTGGAGGGATAGATTCCTGTCCCAGAGACTTCCCATACTCTGGAACAGACTGCCCATCTATGTCAAACAGAACTCATTAGCACTCTTCAAGAAAAATCTTGATGATTGGATGGGAAATGGGAAATTCACCCTAGGGATCACTTCTGTGGCTCTGCTCGACAGGGGCACAGGAAAATAATTTTCTTGGGTGGCGAAAGCCAGGGTACATTTTTTGGCTAGGCTTATATAGGCCCTAGGGCCAGTAGCCTAGTACCTACCTATGAACCTCTCTCTCTCTCTCTCTATATATATATATAATATATATATAGGAAGCCGCGGAGGTACAGCGGTACCGTTGTTGCCTCACAGCAAGAGGTTCTCCTGTTCGATTCACGGCTGGAGAACGTTCTGTGTGGAGTCTGCATGTCCTCCCCGCGGTTGAGTGGCCTCCGAAAGACATGCGTGAATGGGCGTGCCTTCGCTGAAGGTTGGGCGTCGGGCTGGCAACTCGGCACCATAAAAAAATCTACTGCCAATCATTAGCGGACCTGAGTTCCGCTGTGGCGACCCCTAACCGGGAAAAGCCGAAAAGACAAACAACAACAACAACAACATGATGCAAAGAAGCTTTACTATGCTGCAAGGCAACATCAGAAAGATAAAGAATACAGAGATGCCATCGACAGTCTTCCTGCCAATCCAAAGGACATCAAGGGTAGATAGAAGGAGAACTTCAAGAAGCTGTTGAATGAAGTAAACGCTATAGAAGCTATACTGCTGCATGCACAGCCAACAATGAAAGATGGAGAATCCACCCTAGATGTAGAGAGTGCACTATGGAATTTAGGGTAAGCAGCAGGCTCAGATGAAATCACTGCATATATGATCAAACTGTTAGGTACTTCAGGAAAGAAATGGCTCCTGAGGGTACTCACTTCGATGAATAGAAACAGCCATAACCAGAGTGACTAGAAAACAAGTTTTCTACTGCAGTGTACAAGAACAAAGAGGATAGTTACAACCACAGGCAGTACAGAGATATCAGACTCTTGTCACACTGTATTAAAGTGCTGAAGAAGATAACTGATAAAGGAATACGCACAGTAACACAAAGTAAGATGAGAAATGAGTGCATCAAATTCAGAACCAAGCTTCGCAGTAAGACAGACAATGCAGAAGAAGCTGGAAATAAGGGAATAGCCTAGCTGGGCATTTCTATACTTGGAGAAAGCATATGACAAGGTGCCAGAGAAGCTGATTTTGGCATTCTTGTTATGGGTCACAGTCCCCAAAACATAATCAGAATTAGTGCAGGCTATGTACAGAGACCCAATAACAAAAGTAACATGGTGTTTGGACTTGCACAAGGGTTCCCAATGGCAGTAGGTGTGCATCAGAGCTCAGTTGTAAATCCGCATGTGTTCATATCGGTTATGGACTACATCAGTAAACAGCTTGCAGGGGACAGATCTACACAGCTACAGTACAAAAAGACACTGAACAAGAACTTCAGCAAATGACAGGGGTCTGGAATGCAAAACTAAAGGCACATGGGATGAAAATGAAAACAGACAAGACAGTGGTCATCACAATAAATGGGTAGATACAGAAGAAGCCTAAAACTGAGACATGTGGGAAAACAGTGCAACAAGTTAAATGCTTTAAAGATCTGTGTCATGTGGTTGATAATGAAAATCTGAATAAGGAGGTCAAAGCAAGAATCACAGGTGATATGGGCACATAGTACAAACAGACAAGGGTAGTTCATGAAGAAGAATAAGAAAGATGTTGAAAACTAACATATATAAAATAGGGGGGTGGGCCAGTGTTTCTGTTTGGTATGGAAACCTGGGAAATGAAGCCATATCAGCTGAGTAAGCCTGAGGTGACAGAGATGGAGTGCTTAAATGGATACTATGATGTACACTGTGGGACAGACAAGAAAATGAAGCAAGAGCAGAAGCCAGATTAGCCCCAGATATTAAGAAGGGCAAGAACAGATTATGTTGACTCCAACACATGGGCAAGTAAGCAGAAAACTTGGTAAAGCAGACTTGGAAATGACAAGAAGAAGTTAAGAGGTGACAAAGATATACAGCTAAGAAATGAATGAATTGTCTGACTGAAGACCTGAAACATGTAGGCAGGAAAAAAGAAGTAGAAAAGTGGTCTGAACTGAGAGAAGTGGTGACAGCTGATGCAAAGTCTTGAATCCAGGTAAAAATGGAAAAATAGGGGATTGATGATGATGAAAGTCTAGCAGCACATGGCCCCATATTATTAGACTATGACAGACAGCCTCAGCACTGAATGCTATCATTCTGTAATAAAAACCACTTCCCCAGGACAAGTAAAGTGGAAAAATACCACTTAATTTCCCATCTCCTACTCTATTCACAAATGTCAAGCTCACCAATAGAATCCAGGTTTCCTTGGTCATGATTAAGCAATGAGTAGAACTATCAGATTCACACAGTAGATGATGTTCGACGTCTTAATGTTGCAGGAGGTGTTACACCACTGGGAATGTAGTCTTTTGCATTAGAAGACAGTAATCATTAACTCCATCAGTACATGACAGGAATAACTGATTGTACTGTCAAAGCTGTAAGGATATTTCAGAAATTCCAACGCAAATCAGATAACAGGTGCCTCTGTTTCCCTGATATACCTTATACACACACATCCACTACAACGGGTACTTGATGCAGTAAAATACAAAAACAAAGCATTCTGTGTTATGGTGTCACCCTGGGAGAATGGCAGATGAATGAAGGCAATATTTTGGTCATCAGTAACATGGTGGCACTTTGTTAATAGACTACACACTTGTAAACAGTACAGGAAACACCTGTAGTGCAATAGATTGTTCTTGTAAACAACTGCTACTCTGGTAACCTCTTCTACATTACTGCAACAAAATACAGTAAAGCTACCAATATAAAAGCAATGAAGTAAATGCATAATTGTAAATGTAATGCAGGGATATGGCTTAGTCATGTCAGATGCTACAGGAAGTGTAGGTGTCTTGGTTAATCTTTACAGTACATATTTGTTTAAAAGTGTAAGGGAATCTGGCTTTTACTATAGCTGCTTTTCAAAGCGGAGGCAACATAATATACTCCATACAGCTTTGTCAGTTGCGTCAATGTCAGTATTCTCTACTCCACAAACTTAATCGAAATGGGAGGAGCCAAATGGAATTGAATATGTAAATTATATGCTAAAAAGGTGCACCAGATTTGTGTCGATATCCCAGATTTTCAAGAGCTTTCTTCCAGATTCATGTATCAAAATGTTGAGAGATATGGCTCACGTAAACATGCACACACACACACACACACACACACACACACACACACACACACACACACACACACACACACAGTGCATGTTACATAAGTAGCTTAATAAAAACTAGTGTGTTGTATTCAAATATCTGAACTTTCTACCACGGGATACAAAATTCAGTATGCAGAATTTTGTGGCCCAGGGGCCAGTTTTCTAACAAGGTTCATACATGGATTTTTGCTGAAATTACACGTATAAGGAGTCTTCCATGCCAGATTATGAAGTCTTTAGGAAAGACAGAAGAAAAGACACGGCAAGGCAGTAATACTACCTCAGTCAGTCAACGAACCCAAGCTGCATCCTGTTCAACCTCAAATTATTAATGACAGACAAGCCATGCAGTTAACCACTTCAGCTGTTAAAAACAATCAATCTATATACTGGTGTCCTTACCTAAAATCAAAACATGCAAGGAAAGCACTCCCTGAAACCATGCAGCGTCTTAACAACAGCTGAAAAGAAGAGTTACTTCTATAAGGAGATGTTAACATTCTAAAGAACAATCAAGATAACGGGCTTAACTTCAGATACAAAGCCTTTAGATTTTCAAAACATATAACAATTCCAAAGAGGAAGGACCCACCACGATCAGTAACAGCAGACCTACAGGACTGGAGTTTGACCACACAACTGCTCAACCAAAGATATAATGGCACCCTAACAAATCACTTAACTGATTATAAGCTTTCTTATGCCACATGGAAAAAAAACAATTCACCATCAGTCATTTTACGAAAAATTAATACAGGAAGTCTAAAAATATCCCATATGACACAAGAGGGGAAGAACTAAATTAAGCTGACTTGACCTAAACTCTTAACAATCCTTCCTAATATTTTAAAACTTAAGGCATGCTTCATTTCTCAGCAAGCTGACAGCTCATACATTTTTTTCCTTCCTCAACTGCTTTTTCCCCTTTGCACCTTTATATCCCCATCTCCAAATACCAAAAATCCTAAATCAATACACGTGTCCAAATGAAATCCCAAAGCTGAGGCAATGAACAGTCTCTTTTCAGAACAAACTAAGATATTTATTAAGTGTAAGCACTTTCGTAATGCCAATCATTACTTCATCAGACACATAAATTATGCAAACAGCCTGTCTTTTGCATTGAAATACATCCAAAATAATCACTTAAAACTCCCGCCAAAACTTAAAACAAGGATTTTTTTAAAGAGACAATAACATAAAAACAAATAAATATATAAAGACATATACAACTAATTAAAACATGATATAAAAATTATACCCAAGAACTATGAATAAAGAACATTTAAATGGTGTGGGACATAGCAAATAATTCATATTAGCTCAATGCTTCAATCTTCTATTTTTCAATATTGGCTTCAAAGGGACTGTATCATTCAAGCCTGCCCCTCAATGTGCCCCTAAGCGTAAAATCCATTTTAACTCTACACATTCTGTGTTATTCATCATATCTCCTAACCTAGGACTTTCACATTCAATTTGAAGGATCTGAAACAAGAAGCTGTGTGTTCCCCCTTCTGAAAGTGTATGTCTAGCAATAGCACTATAATCTTGACCTTTCTTGGTACAATACATGTGATCCCTAATTCTCTATCTAAGTCGACGATTCGTATTGCCCACATAATATTTAAAACAAACCACATAGTGGGCAACATATAAGATATTCTTAGTGTTACAGTCAGGCATCTAATCTGCCATAAATGCCTGGTATCAGGGTGCCTGAAATGGGCGGCCACAGTGGTACAGTGGTTAGCATTGCTGCCTCACAGCAAGAGGTTCTCCGGTTCGATCCTCGGCTGGGGTGCCTTCTGTGCGGAGTCTGCATGTCCTCCTGTGGGTGGGTTTCCTCGGTGCTCGGTTTCCTCCCACATCCCAAAGACATGCTGCAGGTGGATTGGACACTCTAAATTGGCCCTAGGTGTGCGTGTGAGTGTGCCTTCTGTGGAAGGTTAGGCGGGCTGGCAACTCGACACTGTAAAACTCCACTGCCATTCAATGCGGACAAGGTGATCGCTGTGGCGACCCCTAACCGGGAAAAAGCCGAAAGAAGAAGAAGAAGAAGATCAGGGTGCCTGAAATATCTAGATTCGTAAGTATGTGGAATAAAAGCACAAGCTCCACATTTCCGTGTGCCTACATCTACTAAAGTGGGGGACTTCAATAACGTAGGATAACAAAGTTGTCTCTTTAAATTCAATTTATTTTTGTATGTGTACATAGGTTTAATTCCTATTTGACTAGTTTCCTCGTCAACCAATAAAATATGCTAATTTCTATTTATTATCTGTTTCACCCTATTCTATTCACACCTTCGGCATAAGGCAAAATCGTGGGAACTCTTTGATCTTGTTTACCTTTAACTGTCACCCTTCCATGTCCATCGCTCCGGTTTAATAACAGCAGCTATTTTAAACAGAGTGGTTCGCTGGAGCTATTTTAGCTAAGCAGAATATGTGGTTCATTGTCCCAACAGTTTATTTAAGGTGTGTGGTTAATTGCAGCTAGCAGATTAGCTATGGTTCATTTCCAAGACTAGGTGGATGGCCTTCTGGAGTATTGTTCAGCAGAGTTCAAATCTGATACATGGCCGTTCCGGTAGCAGCTAAGCAAAGCAGAAGCAGCTATTTTTAAGCAGAATGGTTCATTGCAGCTATTTTATTTAAGCAGACTGTGTGTGGTTAATTGCAGCTATTTTAGCTAAGCAGACCAGCTATTTATTTAAGGTATGTGGTTCATTACAGCTTCTAGTTTATTTAAGCAGATTATGGTTCATTACCAGCTGTGGGTGTTCATTTCATTGCAGCTTCTATTTTGTCATTTCTATCTGTGTGTTCATTGCAGCTTCTATTTTGTGTGTGTGTGTGTGTGTGTGTGT
>NC_056748.1:132444093-132487480 GCF_019279795.1 Protopterus annectens | reverse complement strand
CTTGTAACAAAAATAAGACATGCTGGTGAGATACGTATGTGTCTCAGAGAATTCCCCATGCTCTGGAAAAGGCTCCCCATTCATGTGAAACAGAGTCCATCCCTAACCTATTTAACAGTAACCTTGACTAATGGATGGAAAATTGGAAATTCAATCTAGGTCTGGCCCCCATGTGTCTGAAAGATGCAGGCAAATGACTAAACTAACATACACTTCCCCCCACATAACCTCTAGAAATTTCCTAACATACCCCTCCACCTAATCACCCATAATAGAAAGGGACACAACTTGGTTGGATTGTATGGCTATGCCTACAAATGGCCATTAGACTACAATATTGCTATGAACCTATATATGGGTCTACTTTAAATAATCAAATTACCACTTTGTCAAATCACAGTAGAGACCACGCTGCCAAAAACTTAATTCAGTGAACTCACAGAACATCGTATTTTGCTGCCGGGAAACTAACCAATTGGCCATCATGGCGAACTTTGCCCTTTTCTCAACTGTAGTGCAATCTCGGAGTTGGTATATTTAGTTAGGGAGTGTGTGGGTGTGAATCCCCCAACTTTGGTGGGTTTAATTTACTTCAGTTTGTATTTTGATAATTGTTGGCTGAGTGGTACATTTCCTGGCAGCAAAATACAACATTCTGAAAGTTCACTGAATTAAGTTTTTGACAACGTGGTCTCGATCTTCTGCAATTCGACAAAGTGGTAACTTGATTTTTTAAAGTAGATCATATACATACATATATACATATATATATATATATACATATATATATATATATATATATATATATATATATATACATATACATATATATACATATATATATATATATATATATATATACATATATATATATATATATATACACATATATATATATATATATATATATATATATATATATATATATATATATATATATATATATATATATATATATATATATACATATATATACATATATATACATATATACATATATATATATATATATATGTATATATATGTATATATATATATATATATATATATATATATATATATACATATATATATATATATATATATATATATATATATATATATATATATATATATATATATATATATATATATATATATATATATATATATATATATATATATATATATATATATATATATATATATATACATGTATATATATATATATATATATATATATATATACATATATATATATATATATTTATATATATATATATATATATATATATATATATATATATATATATATATATATATATATATATATACATATATACATATATAAATATATATATATATATATATATATATATATATATATATATATATATATATATATATATGTTTATTTATTGACATTTGTTGACCGGGTTTGTCCAACTGGGATTTTGTCCCATTTTCAGTGGAGACCAGAGGAGAAAAGCTCCAGATAGTACAATAAGAAAACACTACAGTAGTATACAAGCACAGCAAACAACAGGAATAAAACTAGTCATTACAGCAGTAAAACAATAAACAAAACAACGTTAACAATAGTTAAATGACAGCACAAGGTTTTTTTTGTTTTTTTTTTGATGCTATGTAACTGCACTAGTGGGGATAGAGTTCAAAAGTATGACAAGGATAGATGGAGTGATTCCAATGTGGGGGGAGGAGAGAATTATGTAGGGTCATAGCAGGGGCAAATTCTGGAATTGAGTAAATGAGTCTTTAGTTTTCTTTTAAATGGTGAGGTGTGAGAGATTGAGTGAATGTGAAGGGGTAGTTTGTTCCAGGCTTGGGTCACAGAGTGTTTGTAGAGTAGCTTACCTACTGACTTATTTGGGTGGTAAATATCAAGCAATTGTTGATTAGAGGTAAAGATATATATATATATATATATACACATATATATATATATATATATATATATATATACATACATATATACACACACACAAACACACACACGTACACATATATATATGTATATGGACCCCTATCGGATTACTGAAGTTTCAAAACTTTGATCATCATACAGCCAAGACCATATGATTGAAGTTTTGAAACTTCGAATAATTTGAATGGAGATCGTTGTACAATGCAGAGTAGGAAATTTACCATTTTCCTCACTGCACTGCGATCTCAGAGTTGGTATATTTAATTAGCAGGGGTTGTGGGGGTGCAAGGGGGCTTGCCCCTCGGGATATATAGATCTATAATATATATATATATATATATATATATATATATATATATATATATATACATATATATATACATATATATATATATATATATATATATATATATACACATACACACACACACATTTTATATTTATATAAATATAGATATATATATATATATATATATATATATATATATATATATATATATATATATAGTGTATTCTACATGGTGTCCTGAAGGTTTGGTCGAACGTAAAAATGCTTGACAATAATGTGAAGGTTCACTTTTGGTTGAACATCTGCATATTCAAATAGCATGTAAGTAGCATTATGCCATTTTAGGCTGACTGCCCATTCACATTGGTTTTCTGATCATGAAGTTGGTATATTTAATATAATATTAGCGGGCGGCCACAGTGGTGCAGCGGTGAGCATTGCCGCCTCACAGCAAGAGGTTCTCCGGTTCGATCCTCGGCTGGGGTGCCTTCTGTGCGGAGTCTGTATGCCCTCCCTGTAGTCGCATGGGTTTCCTCTGGGTGCTCCAGTTTCCTGCCACATCACAAAGACATGCTGTAGGTAGATTGGACACACTAAATTGGCCCTAGGCGTGAGTGCATGCGTGTGTGTGCCTTCTGTGGAAGGTTGGGCACCGGGCTGGCAACTCGACACTGTAAAACTCCACTGCCAATCATGAGCGGACGGTGATCCGCTGTGGTGACCCCTAACAGGGAAAAGCCGAAAGAAGAAGAAGGAGTTGGCATATTTAAGTAAATGGAGTGCAAGAAAAGGGGCCACTACAACAGGAGGTGGATGGATGAAGTCTCCCACAAGAAATTATTTTGTTTTAATTTCATTTACATTTTTGTGTGGATTTGGCAGGGGTTTGTAGTGTGTTACAGATTAAGCTGCTACTTAGTAAGATACACTATATGAATTGGCTGCTCCTGTTACCCTTCTGTCTGCCATCACCACCTCATTATGGTAAAAATGGGATCTGGTGATATGTTATCTTGGTAATGTCACTGTATGATGGCAGGGAAAGGTATGGTTTTGTGTTTGTACTACAAAGGGAGCTGCGTCACAGGGAATGCTACTGCTAGTAGTATTTTTTTCTACCATGCAAAGAGGTTTATAGTCTGCAAGCTATACTACGAACAATTAAGTGGAACAAGTCTCGTATGTGAATCTGCTGAGACCTACCGATATAAAATTGGCACACTGTTCATGAATTACATACAGTCCAGAATCATGGGACATTTGTACATTTGAGGGTCTCATTCCATTGTGTACCACTGTCTATGAATTGCATACAGCTTTGGTGTACAGTTCTAATAAGTAATCCATGGCGTTCAGAGGTCTGGCAGCTGGTACAGAGGATTATGGTTGTAAGTTGTAGTTGCTGGAGTACAAGGTTTGATTCCCTCAGCCCTACTGGGTAATCTTGAGCAAATCACTTAATAGGACACTGTTCCCGGGTCAACACTGAAAAGGAACTGTGCATCCAGTGAGCTTACCTGGTTAACGGATTGCTATCATCATCATCATCACTGCCATCGAAGTACCAGCCCTACTCCATAGTGCACAATGTTTATGAAAACATGCAATTCTTTATCTACCATCTTCTATATGAGGAAGTAAAAGCTTACCTAGCAATTGGAATGGTTAATAAAAATGCTAATTTTTTACACTCCAGAACAAACTTACTAGCTTGTTTACTTCAGCATGTTACTCTTCCTTGCAAAATATTACAAATTCTTGCAAGTGTCACATAAAATTGTTAAGTGAACTTCCCTCACGCTGTCACTGTTCTACTTAAAATGTCACCCCTTCTATTGTCCACAGAGTTTTACATGCAGTAAATGAGACATGAAAATGTCAGGCATACCGTCAGTTACTCTATAAAACTGATACAAAAAATGTGCTACAGTCAGACAAATTTAATAAAACTCACATCTGTTTGTTTCAATAAGGAAAAATGGAGTCATGAACAGCTAATATTGCTACTGTACATTTAAAAAATAAATATATTTTACAGAATACTGCTTGTAGAAAATTGCAATTTTGATATGACAACGGCTTCTTTTTAGGAAGTAAAGTAACAGGGAGTTTGAAGATTCCATTTAGGTTCTTAAGACAGAGAACTCAAAAGAAAAAAGTGATTTTGGTCATACAGTTGCACACTCACTCAGAAGGTGTACATTGTCCTTTACAGGCAGAAATAAGCAAATTTAATGCAATCTTATCTCCAGCCCTTTATTTTTATAACGGTGCCAACAATGGTTTACATACATACATACACATACACAGTGGGCTATCTTTCATATAGCTACTCAATCCGAAGGCTATACATACATTGAGGAAAATGAAACGCATGGCAACGTTTCCAAAAATTACATTACTAATTAATGTATTTCATACTACTGTACAGAGTCTTAGTTTGTGACAATCAGCTGTAATTTAAAAAAATCATCTGTAGAGGATGAAACCACTCATTATTGTCTACTACATATCATCAACACAGTGCAGCTTAAACACAGCACATTAAACAAAAGACAGTAATCTATTATAAAGTGCAGTACCGTCTCTCAGAAAAAAACATGCATTTAAAGACTGCCGTGATTGAGAGGGACACTTAAAAAACTGCATACATCTCCACTTAACAATATCAAAGGCATAGTTTGATATCATGTTGTTTTACTATGCTTCTTAAAGTGATATTCATGGGCAGATTGTAGAGTGACGTCTTATTCCAGGTCTAGAGGGATAAGCTACAGCCTTTCTGTTCATCCTTGTTATGTTGTCAAGTGTTCCTGCCTACCTGCCTATGTGCAAATAATATCTGAACATGTCATCTACATATTTGTACAACAGGAGTTCATAAGCCAGCCCTGTCAGTGAACTTTAATACCTTTCCAAAATGTCATCTTTCATCATTCTCTAAGACAACATGTTTAATTTATTAGTATGGCTTAATACAGAATGTTGACAACCACGTGTCACCACCTCTATTGAGAAGTTAAACAAGGGTTCCAGCAAAATGTCAAAAAGCTATTCAAATGATTCGACATCCAATTCAATTTAGTCATTCTTTTTGTCAGCTAATATGTCACATCTTACTTCACATTGAAACTTTTGCTTCAATATTGCTGTCAGAATATTCAAAAATTTCTACACTATTTTTACCCAGTTAGGCGGAGTAAACTGCATCTTTCATAATGAAATAAATGCAAATAATCATTATACAAAGCTACTGGAGTTTGCATGTTTAGAAATGAAGGTTTGGGCACTGATTACTTCTACAAAGTAAATACAGTAAAATGAAAAAAGCAGGCAAAGGTTAGACTTGGGGGCATATTTGTACGTCTCCAAACAAAAAAATGAGACTTACATCACTAACTACAGCTCTCCTAGTCCCAACACGTAAATGACTTAAGACGGGCTATGCTGCTCAACCAGTCTGGCAATTTTCATTTGTTCCAGACAGATCTTTGGTAAGAATTTCTTGGAAAATGGTGTTTAAATAATATTCAACAAGTGAATGAAAATAAAAACAAAGAAGCAGTTAGAAGAACACAGCCAAAATCATAAATGCAAGCATGGTCTGCTCTCAAAGCCAGCAGGTCCACAGCAACACCTGGATATCTACTACTCTCTTAGCACTGCTTTAGTAGGAACCAGGAAAGACCCTGTGGTACAACGCAATCACATTACATGACTATACCGCACTTAATTACCTCTGTAGTTCGCAGTCTGCTATCAGAAGATAATCTCTGTAACTTACCATACATCTTTTGTACCAAAGAAAATAACAGTATGTATCGTATCAGTAGCACGAAAGAAGTCATGCACTGTTTTATACCAAAGGTTTTTGTGAAAGGTAGCCATCCATGTCTGTCCTGCAACACCCTGACACTGATGCCCAGGTCTGTGCATCTTAAACCTTCCTCCTCTATAACAGAAGTCAATATTTAGAGCCTCTGTTGTATCTAGCTGTGAAGCTTTAACAGCAGGAGACTCCAGCTTTTAAGATGGAAGCAAGCAATGTCCCCTAATGGTTCTCTAGTACAGTAAATTACGACTGCCAGATCATACATAAATATAATGTTCTCCTTCACAACAACAAATATCCCAAGGTCAAAATGATCCTTCGCCAGCAACAGACAGACATGCTCTACAAAAAGGCTTCCTGAAGCCCTCAGGTCTTAGGGTATGCTTTTCCAGGCAAAGACATGACTAAGATTAATGAACTTGTAAAGCCAGGACAAAAAAGTCAAATCTGAAACAGGGATCAATCTGAGACAAAGAGTAACCTGAACAAAAATGGTAAATGAAACAGGCATTTTCTTCTACAGAAAACAATTTCATTCTTCAGCCTTGAACATCTGTTTAGGAAAACAGCATGCCAAGTACTACCTCAATGGAAACTGAGCAAACTAAAAGAACCACACAAACAAGCCACAAAATTACTGAAACATGCTGCTTAGAGCTTTTCAATGGAAACCATGTGGTAAATAAGCACTTTTTTGACAAACACATGGTGACCTACCAGTAGGATATAACATGCAATACCCATTTACTGATTTTACTGCTGCCCAGGTAAATGAACAGAACCAGACAAACCCGTGTTTCAGCCAAGTCTAAGGAGGTACAGATAGAAAAGGCATTTCATACCATTTAATAAGTTTATAAAATAAATGGACTTCAAGTGACAATAATATGAAGTTGTTACACATATACAAGACAAAGAGTGCAGAGCTAAGTATAGCAGACACTTGCTCCTCTGTGCTGTGAACCCTTTACATTTAAACAGAGGTTAACAGAAACCAGTTAGGGTGGGTAATGGAAGCAGTGTGTTTTCCCCTAGGAAGGGTGGTCTAATTACACAGACGAAGATGGGCAGGCTTTCAGATTACCAAAATAGAAGAGTGCATGAAGGTCACATTGAGCTCCTTTTGCATAGCAGATTTTGCGAAACTGTGCTTATTTAGAAATAACTTCAAAAGGGTTCTGCAAGGAGGTAAAGCGCCATCTTTGTGTGGGCATCATACGAATTATAGTTTTTTTTTCCATTTTGAGAAACCTTGCTGCCAGTGCTTTCTTTTCAAAACACCAATCTCTAAAATTATTTGAAACTGAAAAATACACATTTTCTCTCCACATTAGTGCAGCCTTGAAGTTAATATACAATTATGCAGGGTGATGACAGAGTCCCCCATAATGCTTAACATTTCACCTTTCTGATTCTGAACCATTTCAATGACTGCAGTTTTACTGTAAACACTCAGAAACTGCATTTTTATTTACTGTTGCTTTTGTAAACTACCCTAAATTCACACCATCCCTTGTTAACTAGCAAACTAGCTGCACCCTGACAGAAGAGCTTTTGTATTTTTTCCAGTCAGAATTATGGTCTTTAGCACTGTGATAACCATGGCAGGTCAGCTATCACATTCTAAGATCATGGAGTGAAAAGGATTTAAACCCAGTGTGCATCTTATTATGTGGCACCACAAGGGTAAATTAAGACCCAGAAGATTCTTGAGAATAAGCAAACTTAATACAAAGTGCAAGAAGAAAACAGAAACTAAGGTTAAGACGAGCATAAACTAGGAAACATGAAATAGTGCTAACAAAGATGGTTAAGTAGACATCTTTTTTTCCACAGCAATATTCATCGCTATATATCACATCTACAGTTGAGAGAGATGAAGCCCTTATTGTGACATTGACAACCCAGGTATGAACAGCTGCCCAGGTGCTGGAAGAACTGATGTCAGTGGAAACAGGAAAGATGAGGTAATATCTGCTGTCCAACCCCTTTCCAGAGGAAGGGACTGGGGGCATGCAGGGTCACACCCACAGCATAAGAACCAATAATGGAAATGAGGCAGTAACAGAGGCAGCTGCTGGTGAGAGAGTAGGCAGGTGTAAGAGGATCACATCCCTCATAGTATCATTGAAGGCCCACCTCTAATGTAACCCATCAAGTTTGGGGGTGCTAAGGACTCACTTCAAAAGGCCTATCATAAGCAGGATATGACACCGCACACCACCTTACTCCTTCCACTTCAGGATTATCCAAGCCTCATTCATGACCTGGTATGCTATCCCAGGGGTAGGCATCACATGGTCCAGGATTTATACCAGACAGAGACTGACAGTAGTATGCAGTGTCCTTTCTAGATAATTTGAGTCCCACAGTATGACTTGAAAAACTTTCTTTTACGCAGCTTGGCTCTGTGGTGCAAACAGATGGAGTCCTTACTGTGGCCCAAGTAACCAGAGTTAGACTGGAGGCCCCAATACTGGAGGAGCCAAGCAGAGAGGTGGGGATGAAGAATCTTTGCTCCCTTACGTCTCCTGAGATGTGGAAAGGGTTGTGCACACTGGGGTGGTACAAGAAGACTGTGCGACTTCCCTAGTGTGGGCTGGGTAAAACCAAGGTTTATTCTTTCCTTGGGAGTTGGGGCTGCTTGGAGAGTACTCCTCTTGTAGCAGTTAGAAGGCAGCCTCCATAGTCAGTTCACCGTTTAACTTTCCCCAGGGCTGGGCCAAGTGAGTTACTGGAGGTTAGAGCTAGGTAACCTTAACAAAGTCTGATGGTTGCTTTAATGATGGCTTCACCCAGTGTAATCTCATCCCAGTGATGAGAAACAAATAGTTTTATTGGTTGGGAGGGGGATGATTATTGGTAAACAGCAGGGGCAATTGCAAGTTACAATGGGTCTGAGTTCCCTAACCATGAAAATTCTACTGCAGGTGTAACTCTTCTGTAGGCTGTCACTTCTATGTTAACTGGCACAGTGATGAGCATGGCAGGGAGAGGACTTTTACAGCCATAAATAGCAGGGAAACAACTTATGTTATAGAACCTATTCCTTTGTATACTTGTTTCAACTTGAGTTGGGTGATAAGGCAAGTTTACCTGGTGCAAGTGTGACCTAGCCTGACACAGAAATCCCATTAATCCTGACGAAGCTACCTTGAGAAAGATGAACAGGCTTTGTCTTTGTCACTCCTCTCTCACCCACTGTCAACTCCAACAGATTCCTTAATGACTAAATGAACTCAGGTTGCATGGAACATAGGTCTTTATCCTTATGTGCCAATGGAGCTGACCTAAGGGTAACTTCAAAACTTGACAAAATAACCCTGGCCCCTCCCCTCTAAACTGCATGAACCCATCATGAAAAAAGTATTACAATCCAGATGTCTGGGGTTTGATTAACAAGTTCAAGTGCAACAATGGCTGGTTGGGGAGGAACAGGAGTGATTAGGTTCATAGGTTCGTACTAGGCTATCTGCCCTAGGGCATTTATAAGCCTAGCCAGAGTGTGTGTGGCTTTCACCACCCCTTAGGATGAGAATACTATGCCCTTTTAGGGTTTAGTTTACTGTGCCTCTGTCTAGTAGTGACACAGAGATGACCCCCGGGGTAAACCTATGATCTCCCATCCACTCGTCGAGATTTCTCTTGAATAGAGTCAGTGAGGGGCTCTGCCTAACATGGACTGGGATTCTGGGATGAAGCAGGACCTGCTTGCCTGACTTATGTATTTCTGAAGGATTACTGTGCCTTATAAAAACTGAACTACCAAAACAATCTACCTCTGAAAGGAGAACAGTACAGGAGCCAGCAATTATAGAGAATGCCAAATCTCACTTAACAGTGTCACATGGTAATCTGGGTGGCCTGCAGTTACGCAAGGTCCAATACTCTACTTAACTGAAAAAAGTACTACTGCATTCACTAACTGCTCTAGCCTCTGATTTTCACTTTGAACTCACTTTTTTTAATAAATAGATTTATCCATGGAATGCACACACAACTGTCAATAAGCTATGAGCATGTTCCTGTTCTTTCGGCTGATCACGGACATAAAAATGTACACAGCCGAATGAGCACTCTCGTCCATTGGAAACAGGAATATTAATTTTCATGAAGAGTTTACCTCCAGATTGTGTCAAAGCAAGAGCAAAAAACAGCAAATATTTTGTATAAGCAACTGTTAACACAGAAGACAAGAAAGCCCAGAAAGAATAACTCTGAAAGAAACTGTGATTCTAGTTTCAGAGGCTCAGCATTCAGTATTTAATTTATGGCAGAAGACACAAGAAAACAATACTGTTGGTAGATAGTTGTCATCCCAGTCTCTTGTGCTACAGCAACATTTAACTGGGTCAGGAAACAGTTCTGAGAATAAATTTTGCTTTGTCATTATAGATCCTTCTGTAACTTGCCCACAATAGAGTTTTCAGTCTCTCATCACCAGAACCATCTGTGGAAATGAAACTTATGCAATGCTGAACTGTCCATCTCCACAACAGTTATACTGTTAGTCCTGCAACAGTGGGGGAGAGCAGGGAAATACAAGACTGTGAAAGGTAATCTTCATTTTTTCTAACTGTACTGAGTATAAGAAGCTTGAGAATGCTGGACTGCCCTCTTTCCTCCCTATTTACCAACTTTGGTTTAGCTCTTGATTTAAATTACATCACATCCAAATCTGCAACCACGGAAGTGGGAAGTACCAGCAGATGTTAAAAGTCATGTCTCGGCATACCTTTCAATGGTCTGCCTGGTCAGGTCTAGAAGTAGCCCTGGCTGTATGAAGCTATAATCGCTATTCCCAAGTGAAGAAGTCTGTGCAGCCTGTGAAAGCTAATACAAGAAATGTCAAGCCTAGCAATACCAATGCAGCAATACCTGCAATCATTCAGTTCCATGCCACAGATGGGTAAAGCCCACAGTATAACCCAGGCAACCCAAAATAAATTAGTGAATCCGTTACAGGCAGAGCTAAACAGGAAAGGTGGGAGTATGCAGAAGACACCAGCTCACTCATCCAATGGGAATGAGGCAGCTCAGATTGCTGCAGCATTAACATCAGGTGGAACCAAGCATGGAAAACAAAGCAGCTGTAGGGATGTGAACAAGCGCCTACCAAGCAGTGTTTTCACCCCTTTAGCCACAATACACACAAGATCAGAACTATGCATGCAGCCAAGGGATGGCACTGTGAGTCTATGGAGCACCCAGGCTAGAGCAATGGATAATGGTGAGCTAGTATAGGCAGAATACGTTGACGGATACCTGGATGATGGCCCTCAATAAAGAAGGAATGTTGGTGGTCAGCAGGCACAGGAAGAAAAAGAAATGTGCAAAAAGTAATACCTGCTAACAAATGCAAAAAATCAAGCACCTGGCAATGGTGTACACACAGTGATGCTAACCAAAAAACAAATTATGGATAACTTCTATCCCTCAATAGAGGTAATAAAGCATGTACAAAACTGGAAAGCATGAGAAATGTAGAGGCAGCATATTCCAATGCATCAATAACATCAGTGAGAAGGTGAAGTATGCCTACTTCTACCATGTAAGCCCACAGCAACCCAAATTAAAATTTAAGTCTTTGATTTAGGAATGGAGTGAGAAAACCAAATTCTAATCACATAACATGCAATAATTTAAATAAAGAAGTTATGTTCTTACCATAACGTTCCATGTGAGTTGTCCATCTCACTATTTATTCTTACTGATGAGTTCCGACTCAGTCATTTTCACAAGCTCGAGGCTAATTCCCAATCCCATGATGCATTAGTGCTCCAACTCGCATCTTGTTTGCCTCTAAAAAATAGTAGTCTATAAATAAAAGTCTATATACATATATTTATCTGTGAAATAAGTAATTGAAAAGCTTCAAGTCAAAGATGTGTCCAAATTGAGTAAAGCCTAGATCCATTAGATTCCACAGGCTGGAGGTTGGAGGGAGGGATGTAAGAATGAATAGCGAGATGGACAACTCACATGGAACACTAGCTAGGTCCACTATAGCTAGAACTCATTTACTCTCAACCCTTCTTTACGCCTCTCCCATTTACACTAACCTCTCTAAAAGGAACATTCACAAACTAGCTATATCCTATAATAACATTGCCAGGTTCTCTACAAGCTCCCCTTTTACAACTCATCACTGTCTAAATCTGAAACAACTAGGCTGGTTAGAATTTCTGAATCAGATACAATTTCAGCAACTAACAATAACATACAAGGCCCTTTATCAACCCCATAATACTCCCATACTCTCTAGCTTCATTATACCATATAGCAATCTCAAACATTTACGCTCCTCAAACAAAATGCTTATGAATATTACTAAATCTAAAAACTTAGCAGGTGATTCCTTGTTCTCCCACTCTGTCGGAAAAGTATGGAATCATTTACCACCTGACCTTACATCTCTGACCTCTCTCCCACTTTTTAAAAGAAATCTAAAGCTCTACTTCAATAACCACTGGTTATGCTCCTGTTCTAACCTTGACTAACATTTTCTTGACTCTGATCTTTTACCTTTCTCCTATTACAACCTTCTTAAAATACTTCTATATCCTTTTCTCTCACATAGAAGTAAACTGTTACTAGTATACCCTTCTAAGACTTGTTTCCAGTAGGAATAGCTTATAATAATAATAAAAAAAAAAAAATATATATATATATATATATATATATATATATATATATATATATAAAAACCTTTGAATGCTTCTATTTTTTTTTATATTCTTTTAACAAATTTCTTTAGCTAGCATGTTATGCTAAAATCATTGCTGTATACAACTGCCTTTATGGCATAATTATTGCTGTATAAAACTGTTTTTATGTTATTCTCTATTAAATTGTATGTTTTTTCCCTGGAGCTTTTCTCCCCGGGCCTCTACTGAAAATGGACATATATCCAGTTAGACTAGCCCGGTCAACAAATGTAAAATAAAATAAATAAATAAATAACCTCTTTATGTGAAGTTGTCCTACCTCACATTCATTCTTACTGAAGGGACAGCGTCCCTAGCACCTTTAGTCCTTGGTGGCTCTCGGGAGTACATTCTTCAGCACAGTGGACCCAAAGGATGCCCTGCCACTGGAGGTCGTATCCACTTTGTAATGAGTAATAAAGTTATGTGGAGTTGCCCAAGTTGCTGCTGCACAAATGTTGTCTAATGGCATGAAAGGCTGAAGAAGTGGGAATGGCTCTAGTTGAATGAGCTTTTATTTTACCTGGAAGTTCTTTATTCAGCGAATTATAAGTAAAGGAAATACAGTTTGATAGCTACCTGGACAGAGTGTTTTTTGTTACCGGTGTACCCTTTTTGGCATCTGAGAGAGACACAAACAGTTGATCTGGCTTCCTAAATTCCTTTGTTCCATGTAAACAGAAACGTAACTGTCTGTGCACATCAAGTTGGTGTAGCATGTATTCTGTCTTATTGCCATACTTGGGAAAAAAATACTGGTAACTCAATGGTCTGATTTAAGTCTGATTCTGAACACACCTTTGGTAGGAAAGATGGATTAGTGCGCAGCGAAACCCTATCATTATGAAACACTAGATATGGGGGTTTGATTGACGGTGCTTGCAGTTCTGATACCCTTCTGGCTGAGGTGATGGCCACTAAGAAGATGGTTTTCCAAGTTAAAAATTTCAGATGACATGATGACACCGGCTCAAAAGGTGGAAGAATTTTTCTGGATAGGACACAATTGAGATTCCATGGTGGTAGTGGAGATTTTATTGGTGGCCTTAAGAGATAAGTCCTCTTAAGAAAAGCTTTGCACAATCTATGTGACAAAATGTTTGATCCATTTTCACCTAGAGCGTTTGGGAGCATTTGCACCAACCACTGGGCAAAAAGAAGCCACTGTAGGATCCTCATATCCATGCATGCCACAGGAACTATTGTGATGGAAGCTGCCATTGTGCCTAGGACCTTCAGAACCTCTCTGGCTTGAGCTTTTGTTTTGTGCAGGAGATTCAGCACCTGTTTTCAAAGGACCTGAATCCTTTCTTCTGGAAGGTTTACCATCACTGCGTTTGTGTTTAGCTCTGCTTCTATAAAAACGGTATGTTGAGATGGCAATAAGGCAAATTTTTCTTAACTGACAGTAACTCCCAACTCTGCAAATAGCTGTAACATCATATCCCTTGCTATAATTATTAGCTGCTTGGTGGTGTTGGTTAGGAGCAAATCATCCAAGTATGGAAACACCTGGAAACCTAGAAGTCTCAAGTGAGCCGTGACTACTGCAATGTATTTGAACAATCTGGGAGCTGTAGTGAGGTCAAAGGGCAGAGCTCGAAATTGATAGTGACTGGCTCCCAGCCAAAAGCGCAGGTGCCTCCTGGATGGCCTGTCCATTTTTATGTGGTAGTATGCATCCTGGAGGTCTATAGAGCGCATTAAATGGTCTTTCCATAGAAAGGGAAGTATTGACTGCAGTGTGACCATCTGGAACTTTGTCTTCTTCACTGACTTGTTTAGTCTGCTGATATCCAGTATTGGTCTCCAGTCCCCTGTTTTCTTTGGGACTAAAAAGAACCTTGAGTAAGTTCCGGATCCTACTTGTTCTGTGGGGACTGATTGGATGGCTCTTTTTTTTTTTTTTTTTTTAGCAACTTTTGGATTTCTGTGGTTGCTTGATCCCTTAGATTGGGGGGAACATCCGGAATCCTTTTGTTTGGGAGAGGTGGAATTGAAAAGGGTATTGAGTAACCTCTGGATATGATTCTTTGTACCCATGAGTCTTTTGTAATTTTTAGCCAGGTGATTGGGTGCAAAGATAAGTGTCCCCTGACTGCCTCCAGAGTGGGACAGATGAGCCTCCTCTCAGGAGCGCTGAAAGGGTTTTCTGGGAAAAGATTCCCAGTCACCCTGGTTCTGCAGATCCCCTCTGCAGCGTGGGTGACGTCTTCTGTTATTTCCTCCTCCTCTGCCCCTGAAGGAGGGTTTGCCATGTGTGTCAGGAAAAACTCTCTGGGATTTCCGGAGCCACATCTTTCTCCCCTTTTGACCCTTGGGATAAGGTCTGGAAGGGGTGGAAAAACGTACTCCCATAGCACAGTATTGTCGTCTCCTCTTGTTCACACCTGGTTAACGTTTCTTTTACTTGTGGTCCGAAAAGGGACGAGCCATCAAAGGGGGTGTTTATGAAGGATAACTTGAAGGATTCAACGAAATTACAGAGGTGCATCCAGGAATCTCTCCTAAGGGAGATTCCTGAAGATGCTGACCTACTTGCTCCATCGGCTGCATAAGAGATCAGCTTCATGGACGAGGTAGATAAGGGTGGAGAGCTGGGATGATACTTTCTCTGAAATCCTCTCAGCTACTGAACCCTGGAGAGAATCTCCTAGCTCTTTAATGAGATCTTTCTGCAATCTAGTAAAATGGGTTAAGTAGTTCAAGGACCTGAGTGTGAAGGCTGGTGATGAAAACATGCAGTTTCCATATCTGTCCATCATCCGTGAGTCCTTATTCGGGGGATGAACAGATGAGAATGTTTTTGATAATTCCTTTTTAGTGGTCGTCGCTGCTGCCACCACCATAGCATCCACCGGAACACCTTTTGTTAGAAAATATTTGCCTTGTGGACTGGTTATGAACTTATTCAGGTTCCTAGGGATGGGCTCCACTGTGTCTAGAGACTCCCACGCCTTTCCACAAAGTAACTCCAAGAGCTCGTCAAAAGGCAGAGACACCCAAGAGGTGGAATGTTGAGACCCGAAAGCTTTCAGGTACACAGACTCCTCTTCAGTAGGGTTAATGGACTAACAGCAGCCTCTCTGCTTTAGGATCTCAAGGATGTCTGCAAAAGAGACATCCTCAGAGGGCGACCCTTCTGATTCACTGAGGTTCGTGTCTGATGTAAGTGACTCCTGTGGGGAGTCCAAATGCTTCCTCTTGCAAGTTTTCTTTTAAGGAGCTTCTTCAGAAGGGTATTCTGGAGAGGTCTCAGAACACAAGGGACCACCCACTGGGGCTTCCTGAATCTCAGGGTCTCTACACCTTTTTAGAGTTGGTTCTGCCGAGATGGACACCGATGCTTTAAGGGATGGAATGGGTGCAGCAGATGGTGAGGCCGTCTCTGAGGACAGAGCTCTCCTCATAGCCTTGAAGGCCCCACTTTCCTGGGCCGAGGAATCTTCTGGTTCTGATAAACTGAGGGACACCCCCGACGGCGCAGGAGCAGGCTCCGAAGCCGAGGTAGGAACCAAGCTCACACGAACCGAGGCTCCGAGAGGAAGTGTCGGATCTGACGAAATATTGGCTCCACTCAACCCCCTGGACCCGAACAGTAAGTGTCGGCTCCTAGACTCCACGGATGGCACCAAAATAGTCTGAGTCTAAGAACATGGGGTAGGTCTCAGCTCCAACAAACCTATCACCATTGGTGCCACACATTCCAGCTCCAAGGCCACTGGTCGGGTTGGAGGAGGAATCGAAGTAGGGGAGAAAGGCCCAGCCGGTTCCGAAGCCCTAAAGGTTGGTTCCGATAACAATTTTGCTAGCGCCGGTGTCTTTAGCAGTCTCTGCACAACACGATCCACATCAAATTCAGAAAGACTTCTTGAGGATCTAGTCAAAGGGGCTGGAGATGCTGATACCTGAAGAGATGATCTCAAAGTTGGAGACACCGGCTCCAGTGCAAGGAACTAGCTCCTTACTTGTAAAACTATTAGCTCCGAAGGCAGTGCAGCCAAAGTTGAAGACTTTTCAGAATGTTTTGAAACTGTCGGAGACATTTTTGGTTGCTTTTTGGACGGCTCCGATTCTTCTTCTGAAGAAGATCTTTTTGAGGGAGTAGGTGACTTAGTTTTCTGCAGAGTACCTTGACACTGTTCAAGAGCCTCACAGAAGGATGACTTTAAAAGTCCTTTTAAAATCAGTTTGTTTTTCCTTTCTTGCAGGAATCTTGAGCTAAATGAATGACATATAACACAAGAGTCCTGCAAGTGAATCGCTCCTAAGCAATACACACATTCTGTGTGACTATCAGTCAGAGGCATCTTTTTCTCACACTTCGGGCACTTCTTGAAACCTGAACTTTTTGATTCTTTAGTTTGTTTACACATTTTGTTAATGTCATTAAGCTAAACAAGGTTACTATATATATAAATATAAAACCTGAAACAGAAGGATGAAATATAAACACACACACACTATAAGTCCTTCTGATGAGAAAAAAGAAACTAGAGTCCTTTAATTTATACGGACTACAGAAAACACGCAAGTAAACTGCTAAAAACCTAAATAATTATATGAAAAAACCACAGTGAAGTAATCACTGCACACTAAAGCTATCTACAACTTTTAATCAGAAAATTGGAGCATTAACTTAAAGCTACTCTATTTGACAACAATTCTAAGAAAAGAAAAAAGATAGGGTAAGGAAAAAAGGCCCAACAAACAATGGCCTGATAAAAGTAACTAAAGTACAGTTTTGTACCTACCATAAATGTAGATGTTCGAAGATCCACATTGCTGCAGTCCTTACACTTGGGTAGTCCGCTGTCCTCGGTCGGCCCGAATATCAAAGTATAAGGCTGACGTCGGTCAAGGCGCATTTGACTGACATCAGGATGTCAGGGTACAAATGCGCATGACCGACGTCATATCCTCAGTCTTTTCTTGCCCCAGATGTCAGAAGACCCTAAAAATAAAGGTCAAAACCAAAAGACAGCAAACAACCAACCAACCACCCTTGCACTAATCATATGTACAATATATATAATATACACATTACAACCCAACCCACACAACCACCTCTAACTACAGAGGGAAGGAGGGAGGTAAATTGGACTGCAGCAATGTGGATCTTGAACATCTACATTTATGGTAGGTACAAAACTGTACTATGTTCTTCATCTCACATTGCTGCAGTCCTTACACTTGGGTAGAATCCCAAAGCAGAGGTAAGGGAGGATGGCTAACTACAAGGAAGCAGGAGCTGCCAAAATGCCCTGCAAAACAGCAGTGGCAAAACCAGCCCTGGATTTAGAGTAAAGTGGCAGGTGATAATGCCTAGAGAAAGTATGCACTGAACTCCAAGTAGCTGTCTCCAAAATATCCTTGGTTGCTACTCCCCTCAAAAAAGCTGTTGAAGTGGCAGTAGCCCTAGTGGAATGAGGCCTAATCCCAGCTGGAATCTCCTTGCCATGATGGGAATAACAGAAAGCAATGCAAAACCCAATCCACTTAGAAATAGTTTGTTTTGACACAGGCTTGCCCTGAGAACTCAAAGCAAAAGAAACAAACAACTGCTGAGACTGCCTGAACCCTTTAGTTCTGTCCAAATAATAACGCAACTGCCTGTGTACATCTAAAGTGTGCAAAATCTTTTCCCCTTTATTTTGGGGATTTGCATAAAAAGTAGGCAAATGAATAGTTTGGTTTAAAGCCACACTAGAAACCACCTTAGGCATAAAGGAAGGATTAGTACGTAATGATACCCTATCCTTATGGAAAATCAAGAAAGGCTCAACCGCCATAAGGGCCTGCAATTCAGAAACCCTTCTTGCAGAAGTAATGGCCAACAAAAAAGCAGTATTCCATGACAAATATTTCAACTCAGAAGTAGCTGCAGGCTCAAAAGGTTGTAGAGTGAGTTTCTCCAACACAAAATTGAGATCCCAAGCAGGAGTAGGAGCTCTTCGTGGGGGTCTTATATTCTTTGCCCCTCTAAGAAATTGCTTGAACAAAGGATGAGAAAACAATGGTGGGTCACAATCATAGTGAGCCGAAATTGCTGCAGCATGAACTTTAATAGAAGAGAAAGACAAACCTTTGTCTAGTAACTCAGTAAGATATTGAAGAGTCACACACAAATTAGGCTCAGAAACATCAAAATCTTTTGCTGCACTCCAAAATAAAAATCTCTTCCATTAGTCTGCATACACTTTCCTTGTACTAGGCCTTCTAGCTTCCAAAATGACATTCAAAACTTGCTGAGGAAGTGGAGGCCCACTATGGTTCAAAACAGAATATGCCAGGCTGTTAGGTGCAGAGAGTGAAGCTTGACATTGAGCAAATGGCTGTCCTCCTGTGACAACAGGTGCGGAATCGAAGGCAAAGGCCATGGAGGCTTCCATACCAGACTTCTCAGTAATGGGTACCAGTGCTGTCGAGGCCAATCCGGAGCTATTAAAATCATCCTTGGCTTGTCCTGTCTGACCTTTAGAAGTACCTTTGGGAGGAGAGGCAGAGGTGGAAAGGCATACACATGAAGATTGCTCCAATTGAAAGAAAGAGCATCCACTCTCCAAGCTGTGGGATGAAACCTTTTTGTGCAAAACTTTGGCAGCTGACGGTTTAGTGGAGAAGCGAACAGATCTATGTCTGGAGTTCCCCATGACACTGTCAATTTCTGAAATACATGAGGATCCAATTTCCACTCGTGGGGATCCATAATTCGTCTGCTCAACACATCTGCTAAGGAGTTCTGTGCTCCTGGCAGAAACCTTGCCTGAAGACTGAGCTGTAAACAGAGAGCCGTCTCCCACAAAATCATTGCTTGCCTGCATAGAGGATAAGAATGCGTTCCCCCTTGCTTGTTGATGTACCACATGACAGTTGTGTTGTCTGTTAGAATCAACACCTGCCCTGGAAGAAGTAATTCCTTGAAAGCTATTAATGCAAACTGGACTGCTAACATCTCCTTCATGTTGATATGTAGATGTTGTAGTCTGGCAGGCCACTTGTCTTGTATCCACTTTCCATTTAGATGAGCTCCCCAAGCTTTGTCTGAGGCATCTGTCGTTAAAATCTGACTCGCCTCTGGCCGGGTCACAGAGAGTCCCTTGTTTAGGTGACATTCCTGAGCCCACCACAAAAATTCCTTTTGAATGCAAGGTATTATTTGAATGACAGTGTCCAGATCCTGGCAGTGCTGTGTCCATACATTTTTGAGATACCATTGTAGCTTCCTCATATGCAGTTTGGCATTGGGAAGCACCAGAATACAAGATGCCATGAACCCTAAGGCTTGAAGGACTGTCCTTGCAGTCAGCCCGGACTGATGAGATAGCTGATGGAAGTAAAGGGATAGACTCTTTTGTTTGTCCGGGGTTAAAAGGCCATCTGGGATGCTGTATTCAGTCTCACACCCAGAAAGCACATGTCCTGAGAGGGTACTAGACTGGACTTTACTTCGTTCACAGAATACCCCAGGCATCTTAGCACTGCTATCACATATTCCAAATGATGAAGAAGCTCTTCCTTCCTTGAGCCAGAATCAGGCAGTCGTCCAAATAAGGATAGATCTGTATTCCTTTTAGCCTGAAGAAAGCTATCACTGGAGCCAGAACTTTCGTGAACACTCTGGGCGCAGTAGATAAGCCAAAGGGCAATGCAGAGAACTGATAGTGAGAAGTCCCAGCTCGAAAACGCAGATACTTCCTGCAACTTAGTCTGATAGGAACATGAAGGTAAGCCTCCTTGAGATCCAAAGTTACCATCCAATGATCTTTGCCCAGCAGATGTAAAAGCTGCTGCAACGTCAACATTTTGAACTTGGGAATGTCCAGATAAGTGTTTAGGATAGATAAATCCAAAATTGGTCTCCACGTGTTCCCCTTCTTTGGTACTAGGAACAGGCGAGAATAAAATCCTAGGCCCACTTCTGGCATAGGGACCGGCTGTATGGCCCCTATTTGGAGCAACAGAGAAACTTGCTTGTGAGCTTCTATTCTTTGTTGAGGAGGAACGTCTGGCATGCCTTTGAAAGGAGGCAAAGTATGGAAATAAAACCTGTAGCCGTGGTGTATGATATCCAATACCCATCTGTCTTGGGTAATTAAACTCCAATTTTCTTTGAAAAGTGCCAACCTTCCTCCCAAAGGTGCTGCCAGACGAGAAGGCTCTGGCAGCTGAAAAGGTAGGTCATTGGGTCTGTTTACGAAAGGACTGACCCCTGCCCTCACCAAGACTGTGCAGGAGAACTCCCTGTTCTAGGCCTGAAAGAGCCCTGAGCTCTACCCTACCACGACTAGATCTACCCCTAGACTGGGAATCATAAGAAGGATACGTCCACCCCTTAGTAGGTCAATTTCTACTAAACTTTGGAGGCTGGACCTGCAAAAAATCTTTAACAGTCTGCATAGACTTAGCCTTGTCTTCCATTTTCTTTAAAACTGCCTCAACAGGAGAACCAAACAACACGTCAGATTGCAAAGGAGCATCTAAAATCCTTGTTTTAACATGGTCAGACAAATTCTGATCCCTCAGCCAGGCGTGCCTGCGAAGAACTGACCCAGTGGCAGCCACCCTAGACGAGGCCTGTACAGCATCAAAACCACATTGCAAAGAATGCTTACCCACCTGTTCAGAAACATGCACTAAATCTTGCAACTCTTTACAATCAATACCTACTGCCAAAGCATCAACCTTAGACTTTAATTGTGAAAGGAGATAGTTTTGGTATTTCAACATGTGAAACTGGCAATTCAAAGCCCTCATAGCAAGAGTGGAAGAAGTATAAACTTTCTTTCCCCATCTATCCAAGGCCCTGGCTTCTTTGTCTGCAGGAACCGGATTCTTTACAACAGAAGCCTTAACACCTTTAGGCCCCTGGCTAACAGTTTCTGGGTCTGCCCTAGGACTCTTAAAAGAAACTTATGAGCTTCAGGCACCCTGTAATACCTATCCGGTTTAACAGGAGCAGGAGGCAAAGAATCAGGATTAAGGGAAGCCTCTGTAAAAACATCTTCCACTACATCTAAAACAGGAGGTATAGCCAAAGGCCTATGCTGGGGTAAAAACAAAAATTCCCTAAGCCTTTTCCTGGAATCAGAGAAGTCCTGACCTTCCCACTTAAAATGCTCCCTCATGGAATGAAGAGTTTCTGAAAAAGAAAAATCCTCAGGAGGAGAAGCAGAAGGAGTAGAATCATCCACATCAGAATCAGAATAAGGAGAGTACTCCTGCAAGTCTTCAGCCGAAGACTCTGAAACATCTGAAGCCTGCTCAAAACTCCCTAGCTCAGGCTCCACCCTAGGTCTCTTATCAGGAGGGGGCATAGAACCCCTAATCAAAGTAATCAAATCTTCTGCCATTTTAAGCATATGCTTCTTAGGCACAGTTCCAGAAGAACTAGGGGTGACACCAATTGAAACTGAACCTGGCCTGCCCCTGGGAGAAGCCTTTGAAACAGAAGGAGAGGGCCTAGCCACCCTAGGAAGGGAGGGGAGTATAGTAACCTGAGAAGCCCCCTCAGCCTGAACTGCCTCCTGAGAGGCCACATCTTGCAAAAATAAAGTCTCACCCTGGGAACACAAAGAAACCTCCGGTGGAGCCTTTGGCTCCACCGACACCTCTAAAGAACCGGCGTCCGGTACAGACGGTTCTTCTAGCCTAGGCTTAACTGCTTTGTCCTTGCGCTTCTTCGAAGAAGCGGGCGTCGGAGCATCCGACGGCATTTTATAATTGCACCGCTTCCCAAAGACTAACCTGGCACAATCCAACCTTCTCTTTATAGTGCGTTTATTGAATCTAGCACAAGAGCGACAGCCAACAACGTCGTGCTCAGGCCCTAAGCAAGGAATACACAAAGTATGATAATCTCTATGCGGTATCTGTTTCCCACAAGAAATGCAATTATTGACTTTTTCTGACATCCGTAAATCACTGAGGCAAGAAAAACTAAAATATTCCCAACGGGGTACTTAGCCAACTTTGAACTCGGTCTGAAACTTCGAAAACGAAAAATCTCAGAACGCCAACCGGCACTTGCAATACTGCTTCTGCATCGGACCATGCGGCAAAAAAGACTGAGGATATGACGTCGGTCATGCGCATTTGTACCCCGACGTCCTGATGTCAGTCAAATGCGCCTTGACCGACGTCAGCCTTATACTTTGATATTCGGGCCGACCGAGGACAGCGGACTACCCAAGTGTAAGGACTGCAGCAATGTCAGATGAAGAACATCTTTCTAGTTTTTTAAAGGCAAGAAGAAAACAAACAGCACTCTTTATAGAGGAAAAAACCTCCAAACTATATTTTTTTTACTTAAGACTAGGAATTTTGCAAGAAAAAATCTATAAAATATTTGTACTTAGCCTGAGCTAGCGTAGAACACTCTCGATCTGTTTCCGTGGCAAACGAGATTGGAGTTGGAGGACTAGTGCATCATGGGATAGGGAATTAGCCTCGAGATAGCTGAAGACTGCGAACATTGTAAGCTTTCAGTATTCTGAAATTCAGTCAAATGAGATTTCAGTATTTTGAACATTCGAGATTGCAGACTCAGTCAAATGAATTTCAGTATTTTGAGCTTTCAGTCATGTGAAGTGGACCTGTGTAGTTCTAAATGACAAAAAGTTTACTTTGATTTTTGACTGGATATGTGCAAGTAGGTGTCATTTAGATTTAGTGACACTAAGAAAGCCTGGGGAAGACAAAAGGTAGAAGAGTATGACAAGAGTATTTTGAAAGGATGATACCTTCAAGTAAGTGTTTAAGAAAGACAAAGTCTAGGATGGGTCTCCACTGCCCTCCTTTTCTTTGGACTAGAAAACCCTTTCCCCACAAAGTCCTTTGGGGTCTGCTCAGTAGTGCTCTGATTCAAGAGGTCTTGACTAATGGGGGCCAGAAGGGATATTTGGTTTTGAGAACGCTGTGTCACACCTTTCAGAGGGGGGAATATCTTCCCAAGACATGGCATAACCATCCCTGACGATGGAGAAGTCCCACTTGTCTGTGGTAATAGCTTCCCACCTGGACAGGGTGAGTCAGTCTTTGGGAAACAGGAATAATGAAACTGAGGGCAGGGGGAGGTGTGTTGCAGTGGTAGTCTCAGAATTTTGCTTCCCGAGTGAGGGCTTCCCCGCTGGAAGTTCCTATGGGTTTTTTTCAGAGTACCTTTCCGTAGAGATTTTCCTTTGTTTCTGAACTGTCCTAGGATTCTTCCTAATGAAAGAGGCAGATTTAGATGGGTGGTTCCTATGGTAACTAGAAACTGAGGACATAGGATAAGTCGGCAGTCGTTCATGGTCTTATCTTGGTCTTGGACAGTTCTGAACAGGATGGCAGCCTGTGGAGCAAACAGTAAGTCTTTGTCCAAGTGTGAGTCTAGAATTTTATATCTGAAATCTTGAGGCATAGGCTGACTGTGAAGCCATGCATATCTGTGAATAACAGAGCCACTGGCAGCTGCTCTACAAGAAGCATTCACAGCATCATAACTGCAATTAATGCTATGTCTGGCAATTTGAGTAGCCTGCGATAGTAAGGTCTGTATCTGATGCTTACACTCTGCTGTAGGAGTGTCCAGTAGAACTTTCTTTTAAGGAATGCAGGACAGAAATCAAATACTTTGTCATCTGGGTCTGTCAATTAAATTGCTCTAAAGCAAGGGTAGAAAAGGTGTAAACCTTCTTTCCCAATCTATCTATAGCCCAACTATCATTGTCAGTAGGTAAGGCATTTGCATTGGGCAGAAGTTTAGAGGACTTATCTGAAGAGAGAGATACTGCAGAGGGGTCTGTCAATGGGTTCTCATATTAATATTTTAGGTCATCAGGTACCTTTGTAAAACCTGCCTGGCTTCTTGGGAGCTGGTGGCTAAGAATGAAGAGGTGGACTGTAAAGCCTCAAGGACAGGAAGGACTGGAGAAGTAGCCGGGGTAATCATCTACAAGAGAGAGTAATACCTCTTCTGAGCATCAGAGATCTGCATGAACTGCCATTCAGAGTATTTCATCATGTTCTGATAATGTCGCCCCAAAGAAAACTTCCCCAATAGGGAAATCTGGGGAGAAGGAGTCCTCTTTGATGGAAGAGGTTTGCTCTGATGAACGTAGTTGAGAGGAAGAGTCCAGAGAATGGTCAGAGTCATAGTCCTGTTCCTCATAAGAAGAAGAGGAAACAAGAGTATGTTTTTGAGCTGTAGCCTGTGGATGCAGAGATCCAAAAAGAAGTAGATTTCAAAGGCATAATAGCTTTGAATAATTGATGTGAGAAGTCTCTCCACTCCTTTTCCCTAGCAGCTGAGAGACAGGCCACATGCCTGGTCTTCTGTTTTCCCATTTTAGGCACGACTTTGTCTGGATAAGCTGCGGAGGTTTGGAACCCTGTCTGACTTCCTTTTGATAGCATAGGATCTTTTCCCTAATTAAAATTTGAGGAACTCCATGCATTCTTTCGGAGATAATGGAACATGGTTCTTTGGCTGTAGCAGCAGTCTGCAAAAAATCAGGAGCCATACCAGCCTCTGATGGGGTCTTGGTAGTGGACAACTGTACCGAGGGTTCTGCATGTCATCAGCCATCAGAGGATGCGGAGTCAGCCATCTTGTACTGAGACAAGTGTTTAAGATCTCGAGAAAGTTGTTTTGAGTAGAAAGCCTTGATCTACGATTGACAGATTGAGCAAAATTTGTATTCAAGATCCAAGCCTAGGCAAAACACACTTGATATGCATGTCCTTATATGGACTCTGCCTACTGCGCTTGCACTTACCCCTCTCCTAGCTGCCGTCTACAACTTTCATCAAAACATCATAAGACATGAAAGAAGGCTCCCCAACAATGCACTTATCTGAATAAACGATCGAAGCAAAACTACCAATGAACAAACATAGTCAGACATTTGCACAATTTGTGTTCCAGCTGGCAGCGAGATAGTCTGATACATGCTCATACGTAAGTCTACATACCCCGCTGCAAAAGAGATGAAGTCATGTGTTGGACGCATGACCTAGGGAAGGTAAAGCTTTGGTACTCCAACCAGATGTCAGCGGCGACAACTCATATGTCAGAAATTGTGCAACACTGATTTCAGTCAGAACATCTACATGGTATTGTCACAGCTGGTTATCAGAGTAGTTTCCCTTGAATATGAACGGAAAAGGGAAGTATTCACAACACATTGATTTTTAGATGCAGACATAACTGTTTGATTGTTAATGCAGTTCTTATTTGAAATACACCTGAAATGAGCCATGCCAGAGATAAGCTTTTGAAGAGATTGTTTGTTAGTTTCTAGTGCCATTACCACATATATGATTTTGTATTGCTTAGATCAGTGATGGCGAACCTATGACACGCCATGACGTTTTGGGTGGCAAGCCACCGTTCAACAAAATCCGTTACCAAATGCTTTTGCATCCATTACTTGTGTGAAGTGCATTGAATTATTTTGTGCCCGGAGCTAGTTCAACAACACTGCTGTAGAGGTAAGGAAGTTATTAACCTGAAAGACTATTTTGGTATACTGTCTAAATACAGTCTGCAAAGGCCAGTGTTCACATTATTTTCTCTTCATGGTTACTCTTCTGCAAAGGGAAGTAGTCTGCATTTCTAAGCATGTGCTGTTTTACATTCCTCTCGACTATCCTCCTTAATCCCTCCTAAAACTGGCAACTTTTTATACTTAATAATGATTAGATTTATAGATTTTTTTACTTCAGAAAATGTATTAATTCACATTCATTTTTTCCTGTCAGTGTCTCAAATTAATAATACTAGTAGTTTAAAATGGTCATTGTCTCTTATTTCTAGATTTGTCCCAGATTCTGTTGAGATTTAACCCTGATGTATTGAAAGCTATGCTGTTTTATTTTTATTTATTTATTTATTTATTTTTGTTTGGGGGGCACACACCAGCAGAGTTAAGTTAGGCATTTTCTGAATTTTTGACATGCCAAGCCCAAAAGGTTCTCCATCACCGGCTTAGACGGTGCACAGTTATGTCACTTTTGTGGAGTTCCTCTGGGTGTCAACAGAACAATATTTAAAAATTATATGGCCTAAACCTCCAAACCTGTGTCCCTTTCCCCGGTACTTAGTAGGCAGGCAGGTGTCTGCCTCTCTACATAAATGTACAGATCTAAACAGGTAAAATACTCTAGAACACCCAGTGACGGACGGTATAGCACTGTGAAATTAATCTCCACAACTGCACCACATAAGAGCTCTCCACAGTACCCACTGTGAAAATCAAGTGCAAACCACAGAAACACGTACAAGTACTGCAAGTGAATCACTACAGGGCATTAACAACAGTGACCAGCATCACCTTCATCACATGCATTATCTCCTCACTATACGCCACCATAAATATCAATGACATATAATAGAAAGACCAGTAAATTAGCAGGAACATATATCGCATTATGACATTTGGAGAGTTGACACCCAACTTTTGCCTTCCTCTGTTAGGAGGTCTTCAGGATGATGACATTGTGGCAATGCAGGGCGCCACCCTCTCAGGACTGGTAATGCTAGCAGCCTGGTCAAACATTGCATGGAACAAACCAAGCATCAACTTTCCTGAGCCCAGTAACTGCTCCTTCAACTGTCTGTGAAGGAGGTACAGAGTCAAAAAACAAAAACGGTGGGAGGAGACCATTCTGACAACTTGAGTTTGAACCAAGAGGGCCAAGCAAGGATGTGCCCTTTCTTTTATCTTACCTGCTATACACTTGGAACCTAAATAGATAAGAGACCTGAAGATTAAGGGATACAACTGATGTGGCAGCCAAGAAAAATTAGCTTTGCTTGCAGATGACATTATCTTTTACATGGACAAATCCTTAATCTGACAGTGTGTTGTGGGATATTTTAAGTCTGTTTCAAGTACTTTCTGGATATGAAATAAATTAAGATAAAATAAAGGGTAGAACAATAAATTATGTGCCTACATGTAAATTATACCTCAATAATACCTATATTTATGGGGGCATGAAAAGATGAACGATTTTGGCATAATGAATAAAAAAAGGCTCTGTGTTGTGACAGCTAAGGATATGTGGGAAGACAACAATTATTTAAAAAATAAGAGATGGCCATGCACATGGGCAGTAAGATACAAGCAGCAAAAATATTTTTAGCTCCTTTGGTCTAGTACACAAGTCAGGCATACTTTTATCAGCCACAGGAAAAGCTGTGCAAAATAATTAAAACTATCGAAGGAATTTATATGGGAAAGAACAGAGGCAGGAGCAAAGAGGGATAAGCTGATTCTTCCCACTGAACAGAATGATCTAGGACTACCTGATATGAAAGGATATTGAGACTTTTGTATGCGGCACAAACGGATGGCTACATGTCAAACTGGAAATAATGATGGTGCAGCAAGGGGGAAGCACAAGGGATACAGAGATTCGGGTTTTGGGAACAAGTCCTTGATAACAGAAATGACTATGCAGAATAATATATAAGCTTCAGACAATGTTACAAAAGACTAAACCAGTGAGGTAGTGGAGAAAGCAGATTTTGCCAATAAGAATACGTACAACTAGGGGCAGAGAAAACAGAGTCTAGTGCAGATGCAGATTTGTTGTATCCAGGACTCTCTGTAAGCTTTTGTGCCCCCAAAGCCTTTCTGTGTTGGAGGGAAGCCTTCTAGCTTATCAGTGGGAGTGGTAAGTACTAGGTAGCCTATCCACCACAAGAGGAGTGGTTTTTGGCCCAGAAATTGTAGTTTATTGACCATTTGGGCAGTTTTTCCATCTCTTTCAACTTTCTGCTTCAAAAGACTGCGTTTGCACTTTTTTCCCACCTTTCCTGTAACTAGTCTAGTCCAGGTACACATTTGTTGTACCCAAACCTGTGTGTAAGCTTCTGAGCCCCCAATCCTTTCTGTGTTGGAGGGAAGCCTTCTAGCTTATCAGTGGGAGTGGTAAGCACTGGGTAGCCTAGCTACCACAAGAGGAGTGGTTTTTGGTCCAGAAATTGTAGCTTATTAACCATGTGGGCAGTTTTTCCATCTCTTTCAACTTTCTGGTTTAAAAGCCCACATCTGCTCTTGTTTCTCACCTTTCCTGTAACTAATCTAGTCCAGATACAGATTTGCTGTATCCAGGACTGTTTGTAAGCTTCCGAGTAGTGCCAAAGTCTGCTCTTCAATTTTTCCCTTAGATCTGCTAGTTCTCTCCTCTCCAGCACTTTTACTAGCTGGTTAGATTAGCACTTTACCAGACTTCTTGTAGCAATTACTGTAGTACACAAAAGTGCTACCAGCACTAAAAGTTCTACAAGGAAAGCGCTCCAGTACTTATTAATGCCCACCCCTCCAAGCATGTCTAAAGTTCAGTTCCCTGTGCTTTCTTCTATTAACCTGGTGAACTTGGGCATCCTGAGGCAATGTAGCCACTGCCTCATGTACACTGAGGACCGTCTCCTCTTACCCCCCAAAACTCAAGACTTGTGAGAGATGCACTTATATATCCAAACTGGAAGCCATGCACTCTCCAGCCAAGACCAGAATAGCTGGTCAAGAGGAGAAGGTCAACACTTGCACCATACCACATGGAACACATAGCCCTCCAGAACACACACCAGCATTGCCTTCACATAAAAACACAAACCACACACCCACCTTTGCGGAAGCTCTCAATAAAAATTTAAACAACAGCAGGGACCTCGAAGACAGAAACACACTCGACCACCACAACACAACACTTAACATGAGACACACAACTCTCCTAAACAGTGTGCCACTCAGCCAAAGCCCCTGAGGCAAAATAGCATTCCCAACACACTAATCATAGGTGACTCGATAGTGAGGCACAATGATGTCCCACTCACTAGGCTGAATAAGGAAAAAGTAACAGTCAGCTGCCTGTCAGACGCCAGGGATCAACCACATAACGCATGCACTCAGATCCCTGAACAACAGGTACAAACATGACTCTGTCATTGTACATGTGGGTGTGAATGACCTGAGACATACCTCCCTGGACTACATGAAGAGAGACATGAGTGAGCTCACGGATTATGTAGCCCAGGCGGTATGACCCTAGCCCTGAGCATCATCCTACCATCACCCAGAATGATACCACAGTACTGGCAGAAAATGACTGATTTCAACAATTGGCTAAGTTTCTGGTGTCATTCTAAGGGGATCCAGTATCTGTCTGCCTGGGATGACATGATTGACAGACCTCGATGCTTTGCCAGAGATAACCTGCATCGGTCTCCCCTGGGCTTCCGGATACTGGCCAAGGCACTTGACACCCCTATAGTGCCCTTTTTAGGCAGTGTTCCAAAGACCAAATTACTGCAGTAACAGCTACAACCAAATGTAATTTGAGGGTCATGCTGCTCAACGCTAGAAGTCTAAATCTCAAAATGCACTCGCTCGAAGTACTCTCTAAAATGGAGAACATCAACATTTGTGCTGTAACAGAGACCTGGTTCAAAGCAGCAGAAAGCACCCCTGCACTACCAGGCTACAACTCATTCCACACCTTTCGGCCCCAGAACTTAGACCAAAGCTCCAAAGGCGGTGGTGTTTCCATATTCATAAAGGATGCGCACATCTCCAGACTGGTAGCCCAACATAACGCATCTGAGATACTTCAGGTGCAACTAACATTAGGTAAGACAGCAATTCAGGTTGTAGCCTGCTATAAGTCCCCAACCATGTCCCAAGCTTCATACTCCACATTCCTAAGCACCCTGGAGGATATTAGGGTCCAACCCAGCACTCTCATACTGGGCGACTTCAACTGTCCCTCTATTAACTGGGAAAACTATTCATGTACCAATACACCTGCCCAATGCTTTCTGGAATTCATTAATTCCAATGCCCTGGACCAGCTCGTTCTTACCTCCACTAGAGGTAGTAACATCCTTGACCTGGTCATTACTAACATGGGCAACCGTTGCTCTACACCAATAGTCAACTCCTCCCTGGTTAGATCCGATAACAAGCTAATCACCTTGGAAATCCACATTCCTAACACCACAAACACCCCCCCCCCCACCCCCAACAAAGGTAACCACCATGAAAAACTTCTCCAAAGCTAACTTTGGGCTCCTAAAAACAGATGTGGCTAACTTCACGGCACCCATGCAAATGGAGAACAGTTGCATGACCGCCAAATCATACACCAATGCACTATACGAACACTTGCACAAATGCATGGATTTCGCCATACCCAACAGAACGAAGACACCCTCCTGAAAAAAAGGAAGCCAATCTGGTGGTCCCCTGCCATAAACAAACTCTACAACAGAAGGAGGAAAGTGATGCAGAATAAGGTAAAGTCCCAAGACTGGAAAACCTCCCTTATCAGCCTCAACAAAAGGTTGCGATCCCTCATCAAATCCTCTAAAGCTAGCTATGAAAACAGAATTGCAGCAAATAGTAAACACAACCACAACGCCTTCTATAGTTATGTAAAGAATCTCCACAGCAATACCCAGATTTGCTATGAGCTACTGCACAATGTTACCTCCTATACAGAGCCAACAGATATTGCAAATATACTGGCGGACAGATTCAGTGCTAACTTTATCCCTCCCCCCCAAAGGACCAATCACAATACCAGTAGATTGCCAGGCACCCAGTATTACTGCTGCACAGGTTAAAACAGCACTGTCCAAGGCCAAGAATACAGCTTCTATGGGACCGGACAATATCCCTGGCTGTGTTCTACATGAACTACAGAGTGAACTGGCACCTCACCTGTGTGTCCTGTTCAATCACGGACTCACCTCAGGCTTTGTCCCTACCGAATGGTGCATTGCTACAGTCATCCCTCTCCACAAAGGAAGACCAACTACAGAGCCTGGGAACTATCACCCCATTAGCCTGACGAGTCTGATATACAAAGCTATGGAACGCATCATCATGGACCTAATAAACAAGGATATAGGGAATCTCCAAACTTTGGATCCTACACAGTTTGGGTTTGTGAAGGGTAGATCATGCCTGCTCAACTTGGTCAACTTCTTTGAGTCAGACACCAGAGCTGTGGATGAAGGTAAGGTGGTTCATACAGCCATCCTTGATCTGGCCAAGGCATCTGATACCATTCCCCACTCAGGAATCATAGAAAAACTTACTAAGTTAGGCATCAACCCCTATATCACTAGGTGGGTTGCAAACTGGCTCAGATAGAACCCACAGTGTGAAAGTAACTGAATCCAAGTCAGACTGCTGAACAGTCAAAAGTGGAGTCCCACAGGGTTCGGTCCTGGGTCCTCTCCTGTTTGGTATCTACTTCTTTGAAGTCCAGGCCAACACAAAGGGACTCTGGCTGACAAAGTTCGCAAATGACTGCAAGTTAGGAGATATTATTCAAGTTAGGAGATAACTCCCCAAGTGATATCGACATCCAGCAGAAAGGCCTCAATGAGACCAAAGACTGGTGTCAGAACAAAGCCTTAAACTCAATGCCAAAAAATGTGTCTTCATCCCCTTTGGGAAAAAACGGGTTCCCTTGAATTACCACACTGATGGTAGTCCACTGAACACAAAAGGCGTTATAAGAGATCTGGGAACACAGGTTGACAGCAACCTTTCTTTTGACCACCACGTTGCCACTGTGGTCAGAAAGTCCTTCTATGTGGCACATCTCATTACAATTTTGAGCCCAGTAAAAAAGAGGTCATTGTCTCCCTCTACTCTTCCCTTATTAGGCCAATCATGGAGTACAATGCCCCATTTGGCATGTAACTCACTAGACACCTAAAACAACTGGAGAGGCCACAAAAGTACCTCACAAAGAGGATCCTAGGCCTTAAACACTTGTCCTACATGGAGACACTAAAAAAACTCCAACTATTCTCAGTCTCATATCGCCTACTTAGAGGCAATCTCTGCTGGACTTACAAAGCCATGTCTGACCCAGCTCTGTTAGAAATGCTACATCTAAAAAAATCCCAATCGCCCCACACCACACACTCCAGAGACCTCAACCTCATTACCACAATCCACAGAACAAGCTGGAGTGACAGGTTCATAACCCAGAGACTGACCATGCTATGGAATAGACTTCCCATACATGTCAAGCAGTGCACCTCACTGGCCCTCCAAGAGAAATCTTGATGAGTGGATGGGAAATAGAAAATTCATGCCGGGGATCACCCCAGTGGCTCTACTCGACAGAGGCACTGGGAACTAAGGTTGGGTGGCACGATGCCAAGGTAATCTTATGGGCTAGGCTTGTAAAGGCTCCAGGGCCATTAGCCTAGTACATACCTATGAACCTATGACAGAAAGTAAGAAAAAGAAACTGAAGCTCAATGCCAAAAAGTGCATTGTCATCTCCTTTGGTAAAAACTCTGTACCCATGAACTACCACATAGGTGGTCGTCTACTTAACACCGAAAGTGTGATAAGAGACCTTGGGACACAGGTGGACAGTAGTCTCTCCTTTGATAATCACATCACCACAGTGGTCAGGAAATCCTTCTACGTGGCACACCTCATCACAAAAGGTTTCTCATCCAGAAAAAAAGGTCATTGTTCCTCTCTACTCATCACTCATTAGACCCACTATAGAGTAAAACGCCCCTTTTGGTATGCACCTCACAAGACATCTACAACAACTGGAAATGACGCAGAAATACCTCACAAAAAAAGGATTACTGGCCTCAAACAGATGCCCTACACAGACCGACTCAAAAAACTCCAGCTTTACTCCGTCACATATTGTCTACTCAGAGGTGATCTCTGCCTAACATACAAAGCTATGTCAAACCCAGAGCTGCTGGACATGCTCCACTTAAAGAAATCCCAATCCCTCAGAGCTACACGCTCTATGGACCTAAACCTTGTCACCACTATAAACAGAACATGCTGGAGGGATAGATTCCTGTCCCAGAGACTTCCCATACTCTGGAACAGACTACCTAACTATGTCAAACAGAGATCCTTGTTAGCACTCTTCAAGAAAAATCTTGATGACTGGATGGGTAACAGGAAATTCACCCAGGGATCACTTCTGTGGTTCTACTTGAAAGGGGCACAGGAAAATAATTTTCTTGGGTGGCGAAAGCCAGGGTACCTTTTTGGCTAGGCCTGTATAGGCCCGAGGGCCAATAGCCTAGTATCTACCTATGAACCTAAAAGGAGCTGTGCTACTAGGAGCAAATAAGGTGGGAGGGAAAAGTGAGACAGGCTAGAAGTCAAGCAGACTGGCATAATGGTTAAGGTGTTTACATCACATACACAGGTACAGGACTTTGATTCTCACCTTTGAGGAAAAGTCGTATTGTGGTCTTTTTGTTTCCCATTGTTATTAACATATCTAAGTTCACGTGACAACATAAAAGAAGAAAATGGAAGATGTTTTGCAGTAGATCAATACAGGAAATGGTTGTAATGCCAGTCACATGTTCCATTCAGGAAGGAGGATAAGGTAATGGACCTTAAGGCCAGGCTTAGACCAAAGTGAACATGCTAAGTCAGGTCCCACAGTGGTTGCAGCTTCCCCTCAGTCTCAGTGTGTACCACTCCTCGAAAGGAGTTGACGTTTCATGTATATTCTCCTTAGATAATAGCATTGGTAGCCACAGATGTTCTGACCCACATTCTCACTTTTGGAACAAGTGCTAAAGGAAAGCTTTCACCCCCATCTCAGCAAAAATAGCATGCAGATATTCCACTGCATCACATGATGCATATCTTGGTTGCCTTGATATTTGTTTCCATGTCACATCTTGGACCTAGGGTGGGGCACTCAATTTGCATACACACACTCTAAAGATCACAGCTTGCTCTCTTAAAACTGCTTCCATACCTACAGCAGCTCCTTTCCAGTAACTTGACTTTTACAGTTCATTTAATGCTTACTGAGAGATGTCTGAATGGTTGCTGGTATATATATGGTATATATATGGGACAGGTACTGTTCGGTGATTGTGGATTCGGACTATTGAACTTTCGCTCAATAGTCCTAGATCTATACATATATATATATATATATATATATATATATATATATATATATATCGTAATAAAACCGACTAAGCAAACTAATGAAGAAAAATAACAAATGACTAAAAAAATGCATTGTTTCTCTGAAGAAGTCCTATACACCGAATAAAGGATGAAAGCGCTAAGGAAACTGCTTTACCTGTGAGTTTATTTGCATACTCTCCTTGTTTAGTTTTGAAGTTTTTTAGTTATATATATATATATATATATATATATATATATTTATCCGCAGTGGTGCAGCGGTAGCGTTGTTGCCTCACAGCAAGAGGTTCTCCCGTTCGATTCTCGGCTGGAGTGCGAGGTGTGCCTTCTGGGTAGGGTCTGCATGTCCTCCCTGCGGTTGGGTGGGCGTTTGAAAGACATGTGTAAATGGGCGTGCCTTCGTTGAAGGTTGAACGTCGAGCTGGCACCTCGGCATTCCTGAAAATCTACTGCCAATCATTAGCGGACCGGAGTTCCGCTGTGGCGGCCCCTAACCGGGAAAAGCCAAAAGACAAACAACAACAACATATATATATATATATATATATATATATATATATATATATATATATATATATATATATATATATATATATATATATATATATATATATATATATATACATATATATATATATATATATACATATATACACACACACACACACATATACACACACACACACACACACACACACACATCCACACATACACATACTGCTGTGGTATGCTCACATACATACAAAGATATACACACACACACACACACACACACACACACACACACACACACACACACACACACACACACACACACACAAACTGCTGTGGTATGCTTACATATATATATACCCATGTACATGCATGCATGCATACATACACACACACACACACATACTATTATAGTATGCTCATATAGATACAAAGAAGTATAAA
Source organism: Protopterus annectens (assembly GCF_019279795.1). Classification (NCBI taxonomy): domain Eukaryota; kingdom Metazoa; phylum Chordata; order Ceratodontiformes; family Protopteridae; genus Protopterus; species Protopterus annectens. Next base: position 132,451,839 of record NC_056748.1, on the reverse strand, counting down.
GTACAGTTGTGTACACTTACCATTAATGTAGAGGTTCGAGTGCATTCACTGTTGCAGTCATCACATTTGGGTTATCTGCCTGCAGGCAGCCCTCAGCCAACATGAATACCAGAGTCTTGAATTCCTGCATTGGATGCTGTCTCTTCTTCCACGACATCAGATCGTCAGAGGTATAAAACATGCAGCCGATGCCATTACATCAGTTTTTTCTTGCCCCAGATGTCAGGTGCCCCCACAATGAGAGGCAATTATATGTTATGCTACACCTCCATCAAAAAGCAAATACACCAGAAACCTTAAATACACCAAACAAGAAGGAAAGGTAGAGCCAAGAGAAGTCAGGGGGCTGGAAGGACTGCAGCAGTGAATACACTTGAACATCTACATTTATGGTAAGTGTACACAACTGTACTATGTTCTTCGTGTTTCACTGCTGCAGTCATCACATTTGGGTTGATTCCCAAAGCTAAGGAAGGGAGGAGGAATTTAGAGAGCATTAGGGCCAGCTATTAAGCCCTGCAAGACTGCAGTGGCAAAACCGGCTCTGGATTTAGAAAAAATCGGCATGTGGTAATGCTTGGTGAAGGTATGTACAGAGCTCCAGGTAGCAGCTTCGAGGATGTCCTTGGTAGGGACTCCTCTGAGAAAGGCTGTAGATGTAGCTGCAGCCCTGGTGGAATGTGATCTTATCCCCTGTGGGGATCGGTTTTCCATGGTGCTTATAGCAGGACTGAATGCAATGGGCTATCCATTTAGAAATGGTTTGCTTTGAAATGGCCTTTTAGGCTTAGTCCTGTCCAAATAAAATTTAAGTTGTCTGTGCACGTCCAGAGAGTGCAGTATTCATTCTCCTTTGTTTTGTGGATTAGGGAAAAAAGTAGGCAAATGAATGGACTGATTTAGGGCCACACTAGACACCACCTTGGGCATAAAGGAAGGATTGGTCCTGAGGGAAACCTTGTCTGCATGGAAAATAATGAAGGGCTCCACTGCCATGAGGGCCTGTAATTTAGACACTCTTCTTGCTGAAGTGATGGCTAGAAGGAAGGCTGTTTTCCAAGAAAGGAATTTCAACTCTGCAGCTGCAGCTGGCTCAAAGGGAGGGAGAGTGAGCTTTTCCAATACAAAGTTAAGGTCCCAGTCTGGAGTAGGGGCTCTCCTGGGGGGTCTTAAATGTTTGGCCCCTCTAAGGAATTGCTTTAGCAGGGGGTGAGAGAAGTGGGGTGGCTCAGTATTATAATGTGCTGAAATGGCAGAGGCATGAATTTTAATTGACGAGAAGGAAAGGCCTTTGTGGAGTATCTCTGTTAAGTACTGAAGAATATGAGGTAAGCTGGGCACCGTTGTGCCCATCCCCTGAGTCTGGCTCCAGGAACAGTATCTTTTCCACTTTTCAGCATAGGATTTTCTAGTACTAGGCCTCCTTGCCTCCAGAATGACATTTAGCACCTGCTTACTGAGGGATGCTATTGGAGAGCTCAAGGAATTAGCCAGGCTGCAAGGTTCAGGGTTTGAAGCTGAGGGTGCAGAATCTGTCCCGCCTGCTTGTACAGCAGGGAAGGGGTCTGAGGCAGGTGCCATGGTTCCAGCAGTGTCATACTGCACAAGAGGGGGTACCAGTGCTGGAGTGGTCAGTCTGGTGCAATCAGTATTGTCCTTGGCTTGTCCTGTTTGATCTTTTGCAGAACCTTCGAGAGAAGAGGCAGAGGGGGAAAGGCATAAATCGAGAGGCTTTCCCACGTAAAGGACAAGACATCCACTTTCCAAGCCTGACTGTGGGAAGTCCTTGTGCAAAATTTGTCCAATTGGCAGTTCTGAGGGGAGGCAAACAGGTCTACCTCTGGAGTCACCCATTTGTTCCTCAAGAGGTTGAATATTTTTGCAAGCTTCCCTTATTGGAATGTGCAGGTAAGCTTCCTTTAAATCTAAGGTTGCCAACCAGGCATCTTTGCCTAGCATAGGAAGCAGTTGTTGAACTGTTAGCATTTTGAATTTTGGGATTACCAGAAAGGTGTTTAGAATAGAGAGGTCTAGGATAGGACACCAGGAGCTGTCTTTTCTGGGTACCAGGAAAAGTCTTGAATAAAAACCTTGTCCCCTTTGTTCTGCTGGGACAGGTTGAATAGCCCTGATACTTAGAAGAGAGGGAACCTGCTGTTGGGCCTCTGCCCACTGATTTAGGGGTAGGTCTGGCCAACCGTTTGGGGTTGGTAGGATGTGGAAGTGGAATCTGTATCCTTGGGAAACTATATTCAAAACTCATTTGTCCTGGGTAATGAGTTCCCAGTTTTTTGCATGCAGGGCGAGCTTTCCCCCTAAGGGAGCAGGCAGTTGAGCACGGCTTGGAAGGTTTAAGGTTAAGTCATTGTGCCATTTTTACATAGGGAGTGGCTTACAACTCCCTGCTCTGGAAGTGGGAGCCCCCCCACTGCTTAGGCCTGGGCATAGCCTGACACTGTAACCTAGGTGGTCTGCTGTTCCTGGGTTTGGACTGAGAAGGCCTGGAAGAGACTGGAAAGGACCAATTCTTTGAAGGCCAATGCCTACTAAATCTGGGAGGCTGTACTTGCAGGAAATCTTTAACAGTTTGCATAGGTTTAGCTATTTCCTCCATCCTTTTGAGAACTTCTTCTGCTTTGTTGTCAAACAGGCGGTCTTGGTTTAAGGGAGTATCCAGTAATTTACATTTAACATGATCTGGCAAGTTTTGCTCCTTAAGCCAAGCATGCCTTCTAAGTACAGACCCAGTGACAGCAGCCCTGCAAGATGCTTCTAAAGAGTCAAAACCACATTGCAAAGTATGTTTACCAACTTGTTCTGCAGAATGCATTAAATCCTGTAATTCTTTGTGTTCAGCACAGTCAGGAATCAACATCATTTTCTGTTTAAGCAGTCCCATAATATGCTGCTGGTACTTTAACATATGAAACTGGCGCCCTAATGGCCAAAGTAGCAGAATTGTATACCTTCTTACCCCATCCATCCAAGCCTCTAGAATCTCTATCAGAAGGGGTAGGATTTTTGGCAGCAGTAGCCTTAATGTCTTTTGGTCCTTGGGAGATGGTCTCTGGAGCCGCAATAGGATTCTTGAAGAGGAACTTGTGAGAGTCAGATACACTGTATTACCTGTCAGGTTTTCTGGGAGCTGGAGGTAAAGTGTCTGGGGAAAGGCTAGATTCCAAGAAAGCATCATCTACAGTGTCCAGAATAGGAGGGATAGTTAAAGGCCAGTATTGAAGAAGGAGTAAGAATTCCCTAAGCCTCTTTTTGGAGTCAGAGTAATCCTGGCTTCCCCAGCGGAAATGCTCCCTAAGTGTGTGCAAGGTTTCAACAAAAGAAAAATCTTCTGGAGGGGAAGCAGAGGGAATGGAATCCTCTTCATCAGAATCCTCATAGGTAGATAAGGGCAAATTCTGGTAATCAGAAGGAACAGAAATATCAGATTCCTGGTCAGAAGAATCAGAAGGAAAATCAGTTCTAGGTCTCTTAGAGGGGGGAAGGCTGGCTTCCCCTAATTAAGGTAATAAGGTCTTCAGCCATTCTAAGCAGTAATGGAAAAATGTATTCATCAACAACTACTTTATCACCTTCTCCAAAATAACCTACTTGCAGACTGTCAACATGGCTTCAGGCCCTTTCATAGTACTACTACTGCTCTCTTATCCTTCTCTGATTGCATCAGCAAACATTGTAACAATAATAACCTCTCTGCTGCACTCTTTATTGACCTCTCAGAAGCCTTTGATATGGTTAACCATCAAATACTTTTAGACATACTAAAACCACTCTCATTCACCTCATAGGCACTTCAATGGTTCAAGCCCTATTTAGGAAACAGACAGCAAGCTGTCCTCTGGGACAACAACCTTTCTACTCCTCTTTCTGTTACACTAGGGGTCCCACAAGTCTCAATCCTGGGACCTCTCCTCTTCTTGATATTCATTAACGATCTACACTTACACATTCCCCAAGCCACCTGCATTCAATATGCAGATGACTCAACACTAGTCTGTACTGCCCCCTCACCAGCTACGCTTCAAACCATTACTCAAACTGTATTTAACTCAGTTGAAAAATGGTTTCTACAACAATGCCTCCTATTAAATGCCAAAAAAAATAAATTACTGCTCTTCACTCCGACACTAAAGTCCTCTCCTATTGACCTCACCATCAAGGCCAGTAATGGTACTATCATTAAACCAGACCCATCCACTACACTATTAGGCATAACAATTGATCAACACCTTAACTTTGACTCGCATTTCAACTCAACTATAAAACTGTTAACAGAAAACTTGGCACTCACTACAGAATAAAATCTTTCCTAACCCCTGAAACCAGAACCACCACTGCCCATACGCACCTCATCTCTACCCTTTCTATGCCTTACCTATATATACAAATCTTTCTAAAAGTAACCTTACTAAACTGGCAACCTGCTATAACAACATTGCCAGATTTGCCACAGGCTCACCTTTTAGAACCCACCACTGTTTAAATCTTAAACAGCTAGGATGGCTAGAGCTACAAAATCAGCTAACATTTCAACTTACCATCACTCTTAAGATACTTTATCAGCTCAATAATACTCTTATTCTCAATACTCTTATCACCCCCTATAGAAATCTTACTACCCTTCGCTCAGCAAATAAACTACTGACAACTATCCAGAAATCCACTAATAAAGCAGGTGACTCCCTCTACTCCAATTCTGTAGGGAAAATCTGGAACAGGCTTCCCAGTAAACTTCAATTATTGTCATCACTACCACTCCTCAAAAAGCAACTAAAACTACTCCTTAAAGCACAACAGCTATGCCCATGCACTAACCCAGACTAAAACTAATTCTTCATCATTACTTGTCTTTTACAACCTTTTTCTGATCTCTCAGACTCTTTAATGCTTTTCTTTTTTTGCAAGCCTCATTTTGCCTGCAAGCTTCCTTGTAGTACTTACAATTTGTTTAACTTACCCCTGCTCCATGCACCCACTTCATAGCATTGAATGTATGTCATCTATTCCCCTTGAGTGTATAACTTCTAAACAAACCTATAGTGAATTTCTATCTCACTTTGGCTACTCTCCCTCGTCATTTGTCAACCCCTTAACCTGTATATCTTGCGTCTGCAACTACTGTATTTACTATACAGTATCCCCATGATTCCTAGCATGTTGTTTGTATAATGCTAGCCTATACTAATGTTTGTTTCTCTGTGTGTACACACGTCATGTTGTTTCTATAATGTTAGCCTATACTTTAATGTATTTCTTTTTTTTAAATATTCTTAGTTTTTGGTCTGTACTGTAGTGTTTATCATTGTATACTACTGTCATATTACACAGATTGGAGCTTTTCTCCCCGGGCCTCTACTGAAAATGGACATGTATCCCGCTAGATTAGCCTGGCCAATAAATGTAAAATAAAAAAATAAATAAAATTTGTTTTTTAGGCATATGGGCCTGAGCATGCAGTTTGGACGTCGATTTTCTAGGCGTGGTGCAAGTTTTAGGCCTGGATGAAGAAGATGGCATCGGTTTAAAATGCAAGTATGTAGGCCTGAATACACTCTCAGAAGCCGGTGCCTGCACAGAGGCTTCGGACCCATCCAAGGTAGAGACATCCGCAGGTTCTATATTCGAAGAAGCATCTTGTGGCATACCAGACTCCGAATGGGTCTCAGTAGAGGCCTGTGAATCTGAAGTAGAGGGTTATCAGGGGCTGTGAAAGAGCCTCACTGAGTATCGGCGGACTGGCGACTAGCTTAACAGAAGCATCGTCGGCAGTTTTGGACCTATGCGGTCTGTCTCTGTCTTTATCCTTACATTTTTTTGTAAGATCGGTAGTCGGATGGCTTAACGAAGACATTTCGGAGTATGGATACTGAGTACCAAAATAATTTGCTTCAAAGATAGCCCGACGACAAATAGTTCAGGGGTTGAACAAGGCACAAAACCGACAGAGAGGGATGTCGTGGTCTGGGCCTAAGCAGGGAATGCAGTACGAATTAAAATCTTTATGAGGTGTTTGCTTTCCACAGGTAAGACAATTGTTAACTTTTACTGACATCGGTTGGAGCAAGAAAAAAGATTCCCAACGGGGTACTTATCTTTTTTTTGAAGACTTTGATTCTGAAACTCGAAAAAGTACAGTTTTGTACCTACCATAAATGTAGATGTTCGAGGATTCCCTTGCTGCAGTCCTGACAATTGGGTATAGTCCGCGTCCCAGTCGGCCCGAATACCAGAGTATCGGTCATGGCGCTTTAGACTGGCGTCTCAGTCTTTTCTTGCCCCAGATGTCAGAAGACCCAAAAGACAAGTCCCAAAACAACCTGCACCAAAAACATGTACAATATATACAGTAATATATACAAAAATATAAGCATGTAAACTCACCTACACAACCACCCTGAAACACAGAGGGAAGGAGGGAGGGTAATTTTGGAATCCTCGAACATCTACATTTATGGTAGGTACAAAACTGTACTATGTTCTTCTTCCCTTGCTGCAGTCCTGTAGAATCCCAAAGCAGAGGTAAGGGAGGCTGGCAAATTATAAAGTAGCAGGAGCTGACAACATGCCTTGTAAAACAGCTGTGGCAAAACCAGCTCTAGTCTTAGAGTATATAGGCAGGTGATAATGCCTAGTATGCACTGAACTCCAAGTAGCTGCCTCCAGAATATGGAATGAGGCCTAATCCCAGCTGGAACCTCTTTGCCATGATGGGCATAACAAAATGCAATGCAAAAGCCAATCCACCTAGAAATAGTTTGTTTTGCACAGGCTTGACACAGGCTTTCCTGTGAACTTAAAGCAAAAGAAACAAGTAACTGCTGAGACTGCCTAAAATCTTTAGTCCTGCTCAAATAATAACGAATTGCCTGTGTACATCTAAAGTGTGCAAAATCTTTTCCCCTTTATTTTGAGGATCTGCAAAAAGTAGGCAAATGAATAGTTTGGTTTAAAGCCACACTAGAAACCACCTTAGGCATAAAGGAAGGATTAAATGATACCCTGTCCTTATGGAAAATCAAAAGGGCTCTACTGCCATAAGGGCCTGCAACTCAGACACCCTTCTTGCAGAAGTAATAGCCAACAGAAAAGCAGTCTTCCATGACAAATATTTCAATTCAGCAGTAGCTGCAGGCTCAAAAGGTTGTAGAGTAAGTTTTTCCAACACAAAATTGAGATCCCAAGCGGTCTTATATTCTTTGCCCCTCTAAGAAACTGCTTGAACAAAGGATGCGAAAACAAAGGCGGGTCACAATCATAGTGAGCTGAAATTGCTGCAGCATGAATCTTTATGGAAGAGAAAGACAAACCTTTGTCCAATAATTCAGTAAGATATTGAAGAGCCACACTCAAATTAGGCTCTGAAATCTCCAAATTCTTTGCTGTACACCAAAATAAAATCTCTTCCATTTTTAGTACTAGGCCTTCTAGCTTCCATAATCACATTTAAAACTTGTTGAGGAAGCTGAGACCTACCATGCTTCAACACAGAATATGCCAAGCTGTGAGATGAAGAGACTGAAGCTTGACATTGAGCAGATGACCGTCCTTCTGAGATAACAGATGAGGAATCAGAGGTAAAGGCCATGGAGGCTTCTTTACAAGACTCCTTAGAAGTGGGTACCAGTGTTGCGAGGCCAATCTGGAGCTATCAAAATCATCCTTGGCCTGTCCTGTCTGACCTTTAGTAATACCTTTGGAAGAAGAGGTAGAGGTGGAAAGGCATAGACATGA